>NC_135531.1:177363380-177681168 GCF_045843805.1 Urocitellus parryii
GGTGCTAGTCTAGCTGTGCTCTCTCCCAATCTATGTGGGTCCTGCCTGGAGTCTGGCACCACCTGTGGGTGGCTATTTCACAGTTGTGGAATACTGTGGACAGTTGCAATCAATCTAGAAATCTCAGTTTGTGGCCATTCCATGGATCCTATTTTGAGATACTAGGATTCACTCACTGTTCCTTTCCAGATCATTTCATAAGGTAAGAATTTTAGGTCATCCTTGTTACAGAAGGAGATGAGAGGAAACTTGATCCATTCTCCCTGAATATGAACTTAGAGCATATTATTACAAAGTTGTATTGTATTTGCATTTGAAAAGTAACTTTCCTAAGTTTATGTAGGTGCTAAGAAGTACTATGTAGGTACTAATAGGAACTCAAGCTGTAGATCATCCTAGTAAGATTCAAAATTTTTCCGAGGCCACATAGCTATTGATGCCAGAGTCTGTGTTTGAATCAAAGTCAGTTTGCTATCAAGTTGGTATTACACTCTCTAGGAACATGGATAAAATTATCTAAAAGTAATGATAATTTAAAAGTTAGTCACATTTATTTGGGAAATTCTGTTGCAGAAAATTTAATATAATTTTTGATTTGTGGTTTGTTGTGAAAATGTACAGAATTAAAATGTAAAATATGTGGTCTAATGTCATGCTTTATTTAGTAAATCAAATACATGGGAACCTCTCATAAAATGGGTATTTCTTTACCTCCCCCCTGTTACGTCTGAAAAAAATTTTTCTGTTCAAAGAGCTAATTTTTTTCATTTGTTTTAATTAGTTACACATCACAGTATAATGATCTTGACATATTACATTTGAATCAGATGGAATATAATTTCTCATTTTTCTGAGTGTACAGGTTGCAGAATTATATTGGTCATGCAGTCACGTATATACCCACAGCAATAAAAATGCCTATTTTATTCTGGTGGGCAGCAGAATAAAATGAGTGAATTTTGATATTGATTTGTTTAAGTAATAATTTTCATTAGCTAAACCTTAATATCTCCCCCTAAATAATCTGACCCTTAGAGAATTAAATAATTATCTCCAATTTGGAGTGTTCTGCACCAAGGACTTGGATGCAAGTCTGTCTGGTTGTGAAGCCCATGTTTTCCCTACTGTAATCCTGCCTCCTCCTCTTTTGCTGTCAGTGTAGAAACTTCCTTTAAGACATTCAGTGTCTAGCTGGGTGTGGTGGCATTCACCTATAATCCCAGCAACTCAGAAGGATGAGGCAGGAGGATCCCATGTTCAAAAACAGCCTCAGAAATTAGTAAGGCCCTAAGACCCTGTCTCAAAATAAATTAAAAAAATAAAAATGGTTGGAGGGAGATGTGGCTCTGTGGTTAAGAGTCCCGAAATTCAATCCCTCATACCAAAAAAAAAAAAAAAAAAAAAATAGACATTGCAATGTCTGCCTTCAAATCTTTAATATCGCCTTGCACAAAACCGACAAGATGAACACAGGTGAGCTGGCAATTGTTTCTCAGCATAGGCAAATGAAAGAACAACACTGATCCCATCGCTCACAGGAGAACACAATGCCATCCATTCTGTCTCACATGAAGCATGAAGCTTTGGCAGCTTCATTTTCCTTTCTGTTAGAATGAGGAGAACAATTTAGCCACATGAGGATAGATGTCTGTATATTGGACTTTCAGGGCCAAAAATCAGCTAGTAGGTTCAGGAATGTCCTTCAAATACCCAAGATGCAAACATCACTCTGTGCATTAAATTACCAAGAGAATAAAACAGACATATATGAAAGGCAAGACATAAATAAAATGGGTTTCTGGACCTTTCCTTTTCTTATTTCGTATTTGATGTCAATTAGGACTTGACTAATCACACAGGTCAGACATTTAAAACATCATTGGGTAGTTGGGTGTAGCTCAGAGGTAGAATACATGTTTAGCACGGGCAAGGCCCTGATTCCAATCCCTGGCACCCCCCCCCATAAATAAATAAACAAAAATGGCATTAAGATAAACACATAAATTCTCTTAATGTGGCCAAACTCTACAGAAGAGCCTTGAGAGGTGATGAGCCCCCAAAGGCATGCTATGCTGTAGCTTATTGAAGACATCCTGCGATGTCAACCTAAAGATAATGTCCGCAAGGATCTGAGAAGGAAAACAAACACATTTTTAAATCATTTTAAGAAAATCTGACATGAAAGAGATGAGTGTTTTTCCTTTAAAGAAGATTAAGATTGATATAATGAAATCCTCATGATAAATGACCACAAAAGCCACTATTTTGACTTTGATTTTCATGACTTCATACACATTTCCTTCATTTTTGATTAGTCAGTCAACATTTAGTGAACATCTGTTTTTATTGAGGCATTATCCTAGGCCCAAAGAAATACAGTATTGAAGAAAACCTGGTTTCATGATTTGCAATTGATCACAACCTACTACGGAAGGGAAATTTTTGAAAAAGTAACAAGTTCAAGACACTGGAGTGACCGCTATAAACACTTATTGATGGGATGCTATAGAAGCCTAGAAAATGACATCTAAATCAAATCAGTGTGTGTGGTGGGGGTGGGGCTTAATCAAGGAACTAAATATTGTGGGATGAGCAGGAGAGAACCATATATGTTATTTTGGGACTGTGGAAGGCATTGCAAGCAAAGATAATAGCTTGTACAAAATCACAGTATAGTGTGATATTTGGGAATTCATAAATACCTTGGTTGACTTGATCTGATAAAAGGGTATTCAGATTCACATCTCCAGTTAGGCAAAAATCACATGATTCATTAATTTTACAGCCTGGCTCCTCTGTTTTGGTTTTCCATAGCTTGATGCAATTTTGTTTGTTTCTTTTTGAGATAAAAGCTGATTGACCTTTGAGGAAGAGAAAGGGATATTTATATGCATTGACAATCGACCTGTTTCAAAGTCAAAGCTACACAGAGGTTATCGTCCGGAGCTTTACAAATTTACTTAGCACATTGTTTACTGTAGTAACATTTCTACTTTGCCTGAAGCATTTTTACACTTCCTGACCTTTATGTAACACTTTAATATTCATATTTGGCTGTGGCACTATCATAAGTCTGTACAGTTTCAAAGCTGCTAATCTGATCATTTCCCTCTGTTCTTCTCACCTTTCTTATTTAGTCCCTCTACTGACAGCAAAAGAAGAAACAGATTTAATTTAAATTTTGTATCATTCATAACTGATAACCCAAGGGAATATTCAGGGCATGACTTTCTTTCAGCAAGAATATCGTGGGTGAAGAAATTCAAATGAATACAGTAATTCAGAGGATGAACTCAATTACATCAATCAGCAACTCTTTGCTTACTTTCCACCCGATGCTGTGCAATATACCAGGTGGCTAGGAGAATGTCTACATGTGTTCTCACAGTGAATTGCCCCAGCCTGATTAATGATATAAAATATATATATATATATATATATATATATATATATATATACACACACACACATACATTAATTTATTATTTTATTTATTCATTCGACAAACACTTCTCCAGTGCGTGTCCTGTTATATAGTAGAGATATGATAATAAATAGAAAATGGACTACCTCCTGAGAGTTCACTTTTGCATAAGAATGCTGACAAGTAAAAAGAAACAGGGTGACAACCATTAGTATAAAAATAACCACAAGGTCACTAAAATGCATCTGGAAAGCTTAGAGAAAGCTCACAGGAAAATGTGTTCTCTTAGTTGCTATATGAGGAATGAAGCAGCTTTCTCTAGTCAGAAAAGAGTATTCCAGGAATTGGAACCTGCACATTGAAAAGAGACAGATAGAACTTAGCATGATGCAGGGACCCAGAGTAGGGATTATAGCTCTAAGTGCTCAAAGTCGTAAGGTACATATGTTAAACACCCACACTCAACATACAGCCACATTCACAAGGAATCTAGGTAGCATGATTGAAGATATACTCACTTAGGTAAAATCTGCAAGTCCAGGCTCAGCAGCAGCAGTGGCAGAATGTGGATGCTGGAAGTGGTGGCATAAAGGACAGGTTGCTGGGGAGCAGAGAAATGACAAAGCATAGAGCAAAGAGGTGTGGGAAACAGAGACCAAAGTCCTACTTTTTCATTTTGGACCTGATGTTGTCCGCACTAAGCACCAAGAGATAACAAGAAGATTAAAAAATAAATAAAACCCATGTTCCTGGAGGGTCTAGAGGAGCCCTTTGAAAACATGAAGGAAATGAGAGTGTCACAGGTCTTTCCGTGACCCTTCTCTCATTCTCTGTAACCTCTTCACAGTGTTTGATTCTGGCTTCTCTTGTCTTCACTTTCTATATTAGCTCCCTTAGAATCTTCTTTAAATATGACCAATTCACTAAAAACTCTTGAGAATGTAACACAAACCTAAATATTTCTTCTCAACTCTAGACTCACCTTTTCTACTGCACATCTGATATCTCCATCTAGTGTTTTAGGCAGAAAAATTAAGATCTTTTCTGTATCATTACAGAGTTTACAATCGACATCCCCATTTAAAAAAAAAAGACAGATTAACAAGAGAAAACATAACAGATGTATTTAATAAAATGCTAAAAGATGTAGGTAACTTCAGAAATGAAGACCCAAAGACTCAAAAAAGAACCTGGACTTTTGTGTTCTAGTCTGATGAAAGAAGTCAATAGTTGTAAAGAAACATGATTGGACAAAAAGGAAATGATCTAAGTAACAAGCTGGAGCAAGTTCTGTTCACATTCTTCTTGGCCTCTCCATGCGGTGCTCCTTCCTTCCATGGATGGGGCAGGACACCTGCCATGGGGAGTCTGATGATCTACTTTCAGGGTTGGTAGGTCAGAGAGTGACATGTCTGGGGCTTATGGCTTGCTTCATGGGAGAAAGAGAGGTGGAAAACGGGAGTATAAGAGAAGATCAGAAAGTGACCTTCTTGGTTTTGAGATCTTCTTCCTTCAGCTTCAAGCATCCCAAGTGCCAGACTTTGGGGTGCTGTGTTCTAAGTTCCCCATGTCAAAGAAGCATCTCATATTTAACATCTGAAACATAATACTTGATTTTCATCACATTTCCCAAACTCTACTATATCTCCAGCCATTTCTATAATCAATGATGTCACTTCTTTACAGAAGTTAAAACCAAAAAGCTTAGAGGTGTTTTTGAGCTTTATTTTTTTCTTTACAACCAAATGCAGGCCACTGGCTAGCTCTGCTGGCTCTGCCTTCATAATATGTCTCGAATCCAGCCACTCTTATCACCCCAATCTGAATCAACACCCTCCCTCATATTGTTACTAGAACTGTCTCCCAAGTGATCTCCTCATTGTTTTCCTTGCCCTCCTTTATCTATTTTTCAGCGCAGCTCCCAGAGTCATCTTTTAAAAGTTATTGACCCAGCTGTCCTTCTCCTCGGTCTATACCCAAAGGACTTAAAAACAGCATACTACAGGGACACAGCCACATCAATGCTTATAGCAGCATAATTCACAATAGCTAAACTGTGTAACCAAACTAGATGCCCTTCAGTAGATGAATGGATAAAAAAAATTGTGGCATCTATACACAATGGAATGTTACTCAGCAATAAAAGAGAATAAAACCATGGCATTTTCAGGTAATGGATGGAGTTAGAGAAGATAATGCTAAGTGAAGTTAGCCAATCCCAAAAAACCAAATGCCAAATGCTTTCTTTGATATAAGGAGGCTGATTTATAGTGGAATAGGGAACAGAGCATGGGAGGAATAGATAAACTCTAGATAGGGCAGAGGAATGGGAGGGGAAGGGAGAGAGCATGGGGTAATTAATGATGGTGGAATGTGATGGTCATTATTATCCAAAGTACAGTTATGAAGACACGAATTGATGTGAATATACTATGTATACAATCAGATATATGAAAAATTGTGCTCTATGTGTGTAATAAGAATTGTAATGCATTCTTCTGTCATATATAAATTAAAAATATATATATATTAAAAAAAAAGTTAAGCCATAGCTGGGTGCAGTGGCACACACCTGTAATCTTAGCAGCTTAGGAGGCTGGGGCAGGAAGATCTTGAGTTCAAAGCTAGCCTCAGCAACTTAGGCTACAGATATGCCTTAGTGGTTAAGTGCCCCTGAGTTCAGTCTTTAGTAAAATAAAAAAACAAAAAAACTAAGCCAGCATTGTTAAATTTCAGCATTACTGACACTCTAGAACACGTGATGGTTTGTTTTGAAGTTGTCCTGTGTATTATAGGACATTTAATTAGTAGCTTCCCCAGCCTCTGATCACTAGTTTCCAGTAACATCCTCTCCCCATGGTTGCGTGAAATAAAGATGGTTCCAGACTTTTGCCCCTTGGGAGCAAAATGGAACTATATTGTGAACTATTGATCTCAATTAGAGCATAAGATTGAAATAAAATCAGGATAAAACCCCAGGTCCTTATAAGGGACTCCACACTTTCTGCCAATTCCAAGACCATCTACCATTTTTTGTTCATCTCTATTTACTCTCTTTTGCTCCAGACCTGCTGAGCCCACTCACTGCTGTTCCTTGGAATGTTAGACACTCTCCTGTCTTTACCAAGCAGGGCTCATGTCAACCCTCTTGTCAGCATTTATGCAAACATTACCTTTCAAATGATTCCTGATTATACAATTTGTAAATCACAACCAAGTACAGTTAGCCCTTCATATCTGTGATTTCTGCACCCATGAATTCAATTCAATCATGGGTAGAAAATATTTTTTTGTGAAAGTGTACTGGAAAATTATAGAATTTGATTCTTGTCATTTTTTTTTCTAAATGGTATAACAGCTTTTTATATGGAATTTCCATTGTATTAGCGATTATAAGTAATCTAAAGATGAATTAAAGTTTATCAGAAGGTATGCATAGGTTCTCTGTAAATACTATACCATTTTACAGAAGGGACTTGAGGTTCTATGGATCTTGGTATCCTTAGGTGGTCTTGGAACCAAGCCACAGTGGATACTAAGGACCTCTATAACTTCTGTAGTCTCGCCCACTTCCTGCATGGGCAGTGGAATTTGGGTTTCCTCTGTGTGGAGTGAACTGGCTGTGACATAAAGCTAAGAAAAGAAGGTGGCAAAAAAAATAATGACACTATACAGAAAATAATTTTAGAAAACAGGGATGGCTCTTCGACTTTAGGGGTCAGCTTCCACACTGGAAAAGAGAGAGCGAGAGCCCGCCTTTGGTTTATTTATATGAAGGAAACATCAAAGGTTTTCTACAAATGTCCTTTTGCCAAATAAGGTAGATGGGCTACCTTAGGCCCAGTGTATTATGCCCAATTCTGGAGCTACAAGAGCAGACTCCCTAGTTGAGGGAAAAATGAGGTCACATGCATTGCATAATCCATTAAGCGGGAGGAGCCACAAAATAATTTGCAAAGCCAAACCAAAATCTTCTTGGCTCAAGGCCAAGTGAAGGTGCTAAATAGCTGAGGGGTGGCGTCCCACACTGTAGCACTGGTATAAATGGTTTTCTCCTAGGTTTACTGTTACTTACCACCTTGCAATGTATAACTTCCTGATTCATTCAACAGCTATTCACAGAAAACTTATTTTCTAATAGGCACTGTTTTATGCTCCTGGGGTTTAGGAGCAGATAAAACAGATCTGAGATTCTAGCTAGGGGAAGCAGACATTAATCAAATTAACAAATAAAAGATATAAATGTCAGATAGTGCTAACTGCTTTTGAAAAACTTAAAACTGGCAAGAAGATAAGAGGATAAATGCTAGTAGAGAATTGCAATTTTAAGTAGACAGTCAGAAAAGGCCCTGTTGAGTTATAAAATCTCCGAGACTGTCTTTTTGAGTTTTGTGTTTTCTATGACTATGTTAGGTTGTAAGCCTCATGAGGCCAGTAATTCGATTGTCTAGGTGTGTGTGATTTTGATCCATGAGATAATTCTACCAACTTCAGTAGTGCTTGACAATTCATAGAGCTCAACAAATACTTCTTGACTAAATGAATAGACTCAAATGAGTCAAAGAAAATGTGCTAATTTGTGCAACTCAAAATTTTGTTATTTGGGGAGAGGAGTTCATCCTGGAAACATGTCACTCTCATTTCTTGCATGAATCTGATATGAATGTATCACAGTCTGTTGGCCTCAGAATTGCCTATCCTGTCTTCATGGAAAGAGGACAGCTACATAAATCAAAGCTCTAAGTATTATATAAATGACACATGCAGTATTTTCAAGGGACAGAAATGGGACAATTCATTTCAGGTGGCCAGGGAAGGTATTTAAAATGTGCCTTGAAGGAAGAATAGAATCCTCAATTATGAGTTTTTAAAAAATATCAGAAAACCAGCACAAAAATAAAGAACCCAGTGAGGCAAATTCCAGGTCCAGGCTTTTCAGAAACCATAAATCTATATCTCCTTCCACTCAGGAATCTGGAGAATATCTCCGACTTTCTCTTAATTCACTTCTCTTGGTCCTTTTGCCTTTGTTTCTGGCCTGAAATATCCTCCCCACTGCCCATGTCATAAATCTTCAAGATGAAATTGGTAGGCCTGTTCTTCTTGGGTTATTCTCCTTGCATCCCTGTGGGGTCTTATCCATTCTCTAGTATGATATTGGTGCCCATCTAAATAGGATATTTGGGATGGTCATGCCTCTTGTACTTATCTCCATGAAATATCTGAGTACTTCCACAATTTCTCCTACTCCTTTTCCTCCTTATCTCCTATCTAGTGCCCATCTTCTAGTCTGAAGGACAATTTCTGTTCTCATTGTTTGATTTTGGTCCTTAGTCAATACAAAATTTTGAAACACAACAATGACAACAACAAAAACAGGCATTAGGAACATGCTGACTTATTTGGTCCAAACTTCTGCCTGACTTCAGTACGTTCCTCCATTCTCTCCTTCAAGGAGGATCAACTAGGAAGCTCTGGCACTGCTCCAAGACACAGCAAGCCCACACCCTCTCCTCTCCCTGGTTTTATAGAAATGGCAAAAACTGGCTAGCTGTTGGCAATAATAGAGGTAAGAGGGGGAAAGATGTTTTTCCAAAAGAATGGGAAATAGGGAGCAACACGTTTTATTTTCTAACTTTCAATATAAAGCTACAAAACTGTAGGAGTTAAGAAAATGAGGTAAAATTTTACTTAATTAGAGTCTACCCAAATGGCTTTTGAAGAGATGCACTGTTTTTGGATAAAAGCTTTTAAGCTTGAATGACATTCCTGAGTGTGGGCCTGGTGAAGCTGATACCTTCAGTGGAGCTTACATAAGCTCAGTAGAGTTACTACATTACAGTAGAGCAAATCAGACACGCTCCTACTTAAATGCTTCATTTTCTTCAAACAATGCTTGTATTTGCTTTGCTTTCATGTCAATTTTTTCCAGTAAAAAAATATCTGAAGCCAGATTTCAATATCTATATCTTTTAACTACTAATAAAAATTGGTAGTTGACTTTTAGTAAAAACCACTCATATACTGTGAATTACTTCAAATTTTGTTTCTGAATAATATGTTACAGAGTTCACATGCCAGAACATTAGTGCACAAATGACCTGTGTGATAAAATCACTGTAACTTTTTATAAATAGCTCAAAATTAAAATCTAGGGAGATTTTTCCTCTTTTTCTTGCCAAAGAGAAATGGCTTCTAGTAGTGTCAGTGATGACATTACCTTCAAATGGAATAATCCTTCATGGAAAGCACTCAAATATATTTAGAAGCATATGCAGGGAATTTTCAGTGCTAAATCATAGGCACCTAGGGTTACCTTGTATACGACCCCTTCACAATTTATAGTTCTGTTTGCAAATATTTGACTCTAACTTTCCTGTAACTTTTTTTTCATCATTATAAGAAATATGAGGATTCAGGCAACATCTAGTCTAAGGTCCTTTCTTCCTAAATATTGCACCACGTGACTCAAAGATTATTATAAAAGGCAAAACCAGGAAATTACAGTCAGTCCTTGGAAGCTATCCCAATATTAACTGAGCCCAGCCCATCAAGGTAGGGGCAGCACCACTCTATGAGGGCCACTCTTTAAGGAAATAAATCATTGGCCCATTCTGTTACATATGACCAGGTTTTTTTAAATGGTAGAGCACTCATGTTCAGTGAGAGCAGATAGGTGGTCAGTCCTACAGTGCTGGAATTCTATCTGTATTTTTTTTAATATCAGGTCTTTTTTATATATAATACTTTGAAATTTCACATACCTGCCATATTATTGAGCCTGATTTATTAGCCTGAAATTTGCTTGAAACAACCCAGGCAGCCCTTGATGTGTTTGTAACTCCTTCAATCTCACAGTGTTCTCCAAAGTTAATTCTGACACTACTTTGTGTTGCCAAAGACAATGTGTTTCTTCCCAGGTGTGCTCATACAGCTGAGATGCATTCTCGGTCCTTGGGGTGAAATGAGTTGTTCTCATTTCCCAGGTTATTCTGTACTGTGGTTTTCAGGAGCCCATACCTTTCACAAAACCTATTACTGCAAGTGTTTTTTAGAACAGTTGTTAAAGATTGTGAATTATGAGCACCTGAAAATATTTGGCAAGGCCTTATGTCTAGCAAAAATATAAAGGCGTTTGTCCACAGGTTCCAATCAATTTTACTGGAATATGTAAAGAGAAAAAATATAAAGAAAATAGAAAAACAAAGAAAGTTCTTACTAACAGACCAATGCATCTCTTACTGTCATTGTCGTCATTATTATCATCATCCCTATAAGTATATTAACACTACTATTATTCAAAGAGTGCAAATTAAAATAGCACTAAGATATCACATTTTGCTCAGCTTAGGTTCAAATAATAATATATCCCCATGTTTCATGGGTTTAAAAAATGTACACTCTTCTCCCAGTGGAGAAAAGATAGAAGCAGATAGAAAAGATTTCATAAGAATGAAGAAATATTCATTTTTATCACTTGTAGTAAATTATTTAAATTCATCATTTTCTTAAATGTATTGAATTGATTATATCTAGTGATGCTACTTTCTGGAAATAAAAAAAGGCAAAATCATTACACATGTAGAATGATCATTCCTGTATAATTATAAGAACAATTGATATACTCTAAGTGTTTAAAAGGATAGCAGTTAAATAGTTATAAAACTATAAAATGCATTTCATAAATATGGTAACATTCTTAGGATAATGCCACATGTAAAAATAAATGGGATGGACTTAAACTAAAAGCCTTCTCAACAAAAGGAATAATCAATGAGGTGAAGAGAGAGCTTACATCTTGGGAGCAAATTTTTGCTACATGTACGTAAGATAGAGCATTAATCCCCAAGATATATAAAAAACTCAAAAAACTTAACCCCCCCCAAAATAAATTAATCAATAAATGGGCTAAGGAGCTGAACACACACTTTTTAGGACAAGATACACATTTGATCAACAAATATATGAAAAAATGTTCAACATTTCTAGTAATTAGAGAAATGCAAATAAAAACTACCCTAAGACTTTATCTCACACCAGTTAGAATGGCAGTTGTCAAGAATACATACAACAATAAATGTGGCAAGGATGTGGGGGGAAAGGCACACTCATACATTGCTGGTGGGATTGCAAATTGGTGCAACCAACCTTGAAAGCAGTAGGGAGATTCCTTAGAAAACTTGGAATAAAACCACTATTTGACCCAGCAATCCCACTCAGTGGTCTATACTTAAAGGACTTAAAATCAGCATACTATAGTAATGCAGCCACATTAATGTTCATAGCAGCACTATTCACAATAGCTAAATTGTAGAAGCAAACTAGATGCCCTTCAATATAAAAATGGATAAAGAAACTGAGGCATTACAATGGAATATTACTCAGAATTAAAAGAGAATAAAATTATGGTATTTTCAGGTAAATGGATGGAGTTGGAGAATATCATGGTAAGCAAAGTAAGCCAATCCAAAAAACCAAAGGCCAAATGTTCTCTCTGATAAGTGGATCTGATCCGTAATAGGGGGGCATGGAAAAAAATGAAGGAAATTTGATTAAGGGGAGAGAGGGATGTGGAGGGTGCATGGGGACAGGAAAGATGGTGGAATGAGATGGACATCATTACCCTAGGAACATGTATGACCACACATGTGGTGTGGCACTACACTGTGTATAACCAGAGAAATGAAAAGTTGTGCTGCAATTGTGTACAATGAATTAAAATGCATTGTGCTGTCATATATACCTATGTAAAATTAATTAATTAATTAATTAATCAACAATACAGCATTTTACATGCATGATTATAATTTTGTAAAATGCATGTTTTGTGCACAAGTGTGTATCTGGCAAGTTATACATCACCATATTAGCAGCAGGTATCTTTTAGGTAGTAGAATTATAGATGATTCTTTTTTTCTTCCTTATGTCATTTTATATTCTTTAAATGTTTTGGAATAATCATGAATTACTTTTCAGTAAAAAAGTGAAATTTTTAAAGGATTCTTAAAGATATTTTTATTGATACCTGAAATCTGAACCAGTTGCTAGCTGACTATTGTCTAAATACTAAGGCCAGCTCGGCCAACATAAAGAAATTTAATCACTTAAGAGTAATGCTCTAACAAGGTTTAAAGGTGTTGACACCTTGCACCGGCTTGCCAGTTAAACTGCACAGTATGAAAAGACGAGTGTCTGCCATATAGTTATTGTAGACCATCATTGAAGTCTTTGGTAGATTCTTTCACTGTAAAATTCCAACTCTTCTGGTGCTCAGAAACAGTGATCTCATGCTTTATTATCCAGAGAGTAATAATAAATTCAGGTGGACACAGAGCTGGGCGCAGCAGCATGCACACGTGCAGTCCTAACTACTTGGGAGGCTGAATCAGGAGGGTGGGAACTCAACACCAACCTGTGCAACTTCACAAGATTCTCTCTCCAAAAACAAAACAATATAGTGGGTCTGTCTGAGAGTGGGTAGCGTAAAGCTTCCCAGATATATTTCATATGCAGCCGTGCTTACCAACATTGGATATAGACAAGGGCTACTCTCAGTGCATTGCTGTCCCTGAACTGCTCCTTACAGTCCATAGACAGAATCATTCAGAAATCAAAAGTGAGATGAGAGTAAGCACTTGTTTATGGTAGTTGGACATAGCTGTGACATCCAAACAAGTGACCAGTGAGTATCTCTCATTAAGTTACGTATAAAGCAGTCTGGGTGCTTTTAAGCTTACTTGATGAAACATATGCAGATATCACCTATCAGTTCATGATGAAGTGAAAAAAAAATTAAAAACAAAAACTGATCCTTTAGGTCACGGAGGTTTAATGTGATTAACATCTCAGGTACATCACAAGCTACAGAGTGTCCTCCAGAGGACCTAACACAAACTGCACCTACTGCAGGTACTCTTGGAAATGCTTCCTGAATTGTAATGAATGATGGTTCAATGTTTTTCCATTTAAGAAATTAATTAAATTTTAACGAGGGCCATTAGTATCATGATGTCTTTACAATGAAATAATTTACTTAGGGTAGTGGAGGGTTCTGACATTGTGGTTAGACTGACTTGAGATGTATTTTGAAGCAGAACAAGCTTCTTAATGTCCTTTAAGTGATCCTTTGTCTCTGGTTTTACCCAGTTGACTTATTCATGATGTAACAGCTCTTACTGGCCCAGGTCCATGGTCTCTCTCGCAAAAGAAGCTATGTCAATCACACCAGTGGCATCCTTAGCCCATGGCTCACTTGTCTCGACCTTGTAAAGATCATACAAAGAGCTACACTTGGATCTTTCTCATCAGTACATGTATCCACTGGCTCACTTTTGGGCTTTTGAGGTTGGAAGATATTTAGCAGGAATAAAAATTGGTTTGTTGAAACTACAACAATTCACTGAACAAATATCCTTTGTTGTATACCTCAGAAGTTTGTTCAGAGCTAAGATGACACTGTCATAGAAATCCAAGGGTAGGACTTCATGAACCACCATAATTTACCAGGGCTTCTATGAGGAAGAATACTTTGCCTCCCTATTTGTGACCTCATTGTTATGTGCTGTGAATACTGGCCTTGTCATAAAACATGGCAGATTGTTTTTATGGAATATTTTGAAGAGCCAAAGAAAGGAAGAACTTGTTATATTTGTATCTTCATGAACTTCTGCTTACAGAGAGAAAGACAAGGGAATTCCACATGGTAGAATACTGTTAGGAAAGGCAGAGAGATGGGGGAGGTAGAAGGTTTACTTGGGAAATTCTGGAAAAACAAGCGTGTCTGAAGCTGGGCTTTTTTAGATTTCTTGAGGAGTGTGCTGTAAGACAGCTTGAAAATTATACGGTCCTCTGAGAGTGTTAAAGAAAATATTATTCTGACACTTGTAAAAATGGTAAGACAGGCTTTATTCAGGAATATTGCGATAAATGTCAAGACTCTCACAACAGGGGAAAGCTACAGGGCTCAACTTCAAACACAGCAAGCACAGCTGGAGATTTATTGTCAACCTGGTGTGTGTATGGGGCAGGGGATGTACAGGAATGGAAAATAACTAAGAGGAGACATCAGGGACAGAGGGGATTCTTGATAAACCTACTTGGACAAAATTTTGCTGATGGTAGCCCAGCATGATCACATAGCAAGGGAAAGGGTTTCATCACATATTAGGGACAATCAGATATCAAGGGTAGGGAAATTCTCTCTCTGCCAATTTAGGAGGATATTTACTAACATTGGAGAAGCAGGCCAATGATAAGACCCAAGGATGAGAAGTAATCAAAGGAACCAATGCAAAGTTTAGTCAAGGGCATAGACTCTGTAAAGGGTCCCATAAAATGTTTACATGAGCTTGTTTGTGTAGGTTGATATATGGGAATGATCTCTTTATAATAAACACATTTGTTATAGAAAATATAGGAAACACAGAATACTTAGGGGTAAAGCACACATTATCCCTCTGCAAAAAGGCAACATTTTAAGATTTTCATTGTATTTTGTTTCAGCAATTGAATGTATGAACATAGGTTTTAAAGTATAATGACAGTAAATCAATCCAAAAACAAAACAAAAAAAAATTTTTTATAGTCCTTAACTGTATGCAGAATATTGAGGACAAAACTTACCCTACCCCACCCTCAGTAGCATCTTGCAGATAGAATTGTTGATTTGAGGGCAATTGTCTCCCATGAATTTTACCAATGTGTGACAATTACCCAAGTTCCTGGGCTGAGAAGCAGCCCTGCTGTGAAAATTTATAGTGCTCAATAGTCCTCAAAATTTCTCATTTGTTACCCATGGTGAGATAGAGAGGTAGCCTTGGGGGGTGGGTAGAGAAAGAACTGAGTACAGAAAGGAGTGCAAGAAGCTTTTGCACACCAAGTTGAAGCTTGCAAAACAGAGAAGCAACAGTTTAAATTTATGGGCAGGAATGAATCACCCTTCTAATGTTTTCTTTTTTTCTTTCTTTCTTATTTATTTATTTATCTATTTATTTATTTATTTATTTTTGCATGGCAGCTATACTGAGTCTTCTTAATTTGAGATCTGTTATAATTGCTACCTGGGCTGTCAACTGAAGATAATGATACCTGCTGTACCAATTCATAAGGTTTTTAGATAACATCATTTACAGATTTTCAAAGAGCTGGACAAGTTTAAAGTATTAAATATAAGGAAGTATCATTTTTTTGAAATTTATAGGGGTGTCAGCAAACTTTTTCTATAAAGGGTGAGAAAATAAATATTTTAAGCTTTGTGGATAAGATAGTAAATATTTCAGGTGCTGTGAGTCACACTGTCTCTTTCACAGCCACCCCACTCTGCCTTTGGGGTGTGAAAGCTGGCATATACTGCAAGTGCACAAATGAGCATGGCTAGTCCCAATAAACTTTATTTATGGACCCTGAAGTAGGAATTTCATTTTCTCATTTATTCACCATGTCATTAGATCCTTACCACAATTTATTTCTACAGCCTTTAAGTTGCTACAGGATAGAGCCCAGCTCAGGCTTTTGTGCCAGCCAGATGCTAGATTAATATTGAACAAGAGATCAAAAGTCTTAGGCCATGTGTTGGCTAAAGAACCATGGAAAATAGAGGTGTCGGACACCTCTATTGCTTGCTTCTTTGTTAATGTAAGAAATTCACGCTAAGCCATTAGTAGAAGCCTTGGGATGCCAACATCCATGTCTACCTATTTTTTTTTCTTCCTTTTAAACACAGAAACAATCCCTCTTAAGATCACAGTGATAACCAGTATGCTTTGGAGAACAAGAGCGGCCAAAAGAAATGACTTAGGTCTCCAGGAGAGCAAGCAATCAATTTCAAGAAAAATGGTTTCATTACAGAGACTGAGCTTCTGAGGAATTTCAATTCCCTGGTGTTCCCTGAGGCCAGCCACAGGGGCTCAGGGTTGGGCAGGTTCTTATTGGCCTACACAATGAACTGTTTCCTGGGATGAAAAGGAACAAGCCTCTTCAAGGAATGTAAGAGGGCAGCAAAGTCCTAAGTAAGGAGAACCTTGAAATAATCTCTTCTCCAAGGAGCTGAGAGAAGATGGACTTCCTTAACTGGAATATGGCAGCCAATAAAAGCAATATCAGAACGAGCCCCATACTTTACTGCCAGGACCTCAATAGACTGAGTAGATCACTTATCATTAGGTCAATAGACACTGTCTGACTTCTAGAATGTGTCCCTGTCTTGTCAAAAGCATAGTGGGCCAAAGGATAGAACCAATGGAAGCAGCCAGAACTTTGAGAAGTTGACCTTCATTTCTTGGGAGAGATATTACCTTATACACAGGGGAAAGAAGATTCAAGATTGATGACTGACCCTGTGAACTCTGACTCTTCCTCCAAGCCTCCTGTCAGTGATATTCATGAAATAGGTATTGTTCAGGAATGCTGGGATCTCAGGAATTCTCAGGAATCTTTTCATGATCATTGCAATTTTCAGTGTGGAAGTGAAGAGGTGAGAAAACTGTTCTTGCTTGCACAGACCTATACTATGTCTTTGAAAGGATACTTGATAATGTTGACTTTAGTGAAAGGTAGCAGAATACACCAACCCCACGTATATCTCTTTGCCTTGAAGATTATTTTGAGCTGAAGGCAACTGAGAAGAAGTGAGTCAACGAAAGCTCTCTACACTCCCCATGCCTAAAAGCAGGACATTAGAAAATTTGCCTCCCTTCCTTTTTCTACCAGGAAGAAAAGATGTCAATTACTGGAAACAGCGCTAGACCCTCATCAGCCCATAGATGGCACCAGAGGACACCTGTGCAGCAAACCCAACTGACCAGTGTGGGAGACTGGAGTGTGTCTCTTCAAATCAGGAAGGATTGAAGACGATGAAGAACATGCAGATGTAGGAGAGCTCTCAGCTCTCCCAGAGTAGGACACATTTTCAAATTGTACCAAAGATATTCTGAACCCCTTTCTATCAGTAACAAACGTTAGTCAATGAAAACAACTTTGTATCCTTATTAGACTATAGATGATACCAGAAAAGTCTACAGTAACAAGCTGTACTAACTTGTCTTTATCTTCTGCCTTCCCCCAAGTAGCCACCACTAGAAACTCAAAATCCTTTTCACTTGTCACTTCTCTAAAAATTCACTGCTCTGGTGAAGAAGCCATATAATCTACTATTTAAAGCCATCTCTTAGAGAACTACTCATCATCTGAGTGTCTCCGACATATGCATGAACTATCCATATTAGTCACTTTATGTTTGGTGTTCTCTCTTTCCTGTCTTTTGTAACAGAGGTCCATTTCATCTAAGAATCTATGGGGGTTATTCTTCCTTACCCTACACCAGACTGTATGTCACCAATTTCTCCATCTATTTGCTTCTTACAATTTGCATTTCTAGAAACTCAAAGTCCTTTTCCTTTGTCTTACAACTTCTTTAGAAATGTATTATTAAGGTTCTGCATAAGTTCTAAACATAATCACTTTGAGTTACCAATCTCAGTGTACTTCATATGTACTTGTGATACACAACTTCTGTTTGCTTTACTCTTCATAATTTGTCTTTTTTTTAAAGAGAGAGCCAGAGAGAGAGAGAGAGAGAGAGAGAGAGAGAGAGAGAGAGAGAGAGAATTTTTATTTATCTTTTTTAGTCTTTTGGCGGACACAACATCTTTGTTTGTATGTGGTGCTGAGGATCAAACCCGGGCCGCACACATGCCAGGCGAGCGAGCTACCACTTGAGCCACATCCCCTGCCCCATAATTTGTCTTTGGCAGTATAATTATGCAAGATCCCTGGCAGAGGATATAGAAAGTAAAAAGAAAGAAATTTTTCCTCCCCTACACTGGTAACTCCCAATCTTCATTGAAGGCCAGAGGAAAAACACAGCCAAATATATAAAATTCCCTTACCACAAAAGGTCTAGAGCGTAACTCTACCTATGGATTCACAAATGTTTGCTTAGAGACTTAAGTTTTAGATCATTCAGAGACCCTTTACCAAATACTTTCAATTTATTCCCTATTTCCAATTTCCCATCCAAGTAAGAACCCCTTAGTAATTTCTACTACAGATACATTATATTTAGCATGTTTTTGTTCTGGCATGAATTCTCACAGAGTGTGCATGCTGTATGTACTTCACTTAAAATAACCACAGCATCTCAGCATTCATAACCTCTAGTGATTGCTTTAAATAAAGAATTTAAACTCCTATCATATGTCTGAATGTACAAGAAGCAGAAGAGGTGCTACCTTAAAGTGCCTCTACTTCTAACCTTTTTGTCTCAGAGGTTATATATAAATTCTAGCATTTCCAGCTACATGGAATCAACTGGACCCTACTAACCTACTCTTAATATGTGCTTCAGGTCATTTTTGACCTCTGTTATCCTTGTCTATCTAAAAGGCCCTCAAGACATGTACCTTAAAATATCACAGGCACAAAGTTGATATTCTACTGCTGCCTATTTGTAGGCATGAGATTCTGATCTCCTGCATTCTTATAGATTAAAGACTTAGATCAGAGGGTACCTAGGTTGATAGAGTTCCCCACTACCACCCTGTGGTGCTCAAACCTAGAGCCTTACGCAAGTTAGCTAGCACTCTACTAACGAGCTGTATCATCCCCAACTCTAGAACAGCTTCTTTACTTGCTCCAGAAAACTCCTATCTGGAATGATGAAGCTGTAAATCAATAAATATTTTTTTTCTTTCTTCCAGGAAATTCCAGAAAACAAATTTATCTCATAAACAAGCCTTCTGGATGAATAGATCTTCTATAAGAACTTCTATAAGATCTTCCATCTCATAGGTCATCAGTTAAATTATCAAGAGAGGCTTCTAGATCCTAAACTCTTAGACCCCAAACTTTATCCCCATAAATGAGTTTCACACCCAGAAAGACTCAATCTTAAACCCTTTGATCCCAGACCCCCCACCTTAAAACTGTCTTCTGATCTCCTGTTCAAAGTCAATGCCACACTGCCCACATGGCATTCCCCCTTTCTTATTAAGTCAATAAGTAGCTTGCTTTAGCTTTGCCTGATCAAAAAATAATTCCAGTGGTCTTTTGAGGAAACCAGCATTTGATAAACATGTACTGAAGAAGCCCAGCTCACCTTTTGTTTTCTTTTCCTCACTCTACCTTATACCTGGGCTTCACTCAATTTATACCCTAATACAATAAAAAATGATTATTACATTACAGCAACAGCTAATAGCTATTGGCATGATATACTTAATAACATTGGCTCATTTAATTCTCACAACCACTCAATGCAGTAACAATTATTTTTACTCTAACTTTAGAAACAAGAAAACAGAAGCATAGAGAATTTTAATAATTTGTCCAAGACCCTGTGCCTAACAGATGGTAGGGCTAGACTTGAACTCAGGCATGGTGGATTTAGGGTTTGAGGTCTTAGTCACAATCATCCTATTCTTCCAAAGAGTACTGCTTTTCTTAAACTCTCAATACTTTTTAAAATTTTTATTTGTTTATTTATTGGTACCAGGGCTTGAACCTAGGGTGTTCTACCACAGAGCCACATCCCCAGCCCATCTTTTTTTTTTTTTTCTTCTTTTTGTGGCACGAGGTCCTTGTGCATGCAAGGCAAGTACTCTACCAACTGAGTTATATCCACAGCCCCGGGGCCCATTTTTTATTTTTTCATTTTGAGATAGGTTACACTAAGTTGCTTAGGCCATTCCTTAATTGCTGAGGCTGGCTTTTAATTTGCGATCCTCCTACCTCAGCCTCCAGAGCTGCTGGGATTATGGGTATGCACCACCATGCCTTGTGTTAACTCAATACTTAAAGTCTCTATTGGTTCTGTTTTCAATAGAAAATTCTCAAACACTCATACAGAATTCCATCTGCATTGAAACTCCAGCAAGAAAAATTATCCAGAACCTCCCTTTTCTCTAGATTCTTAGTGAAATCACAAATAGGAAAATTCAGAATCTCTTTAATGCATGGATATACTTGCCCTACTTCCTCTGTGGGTTTCTTTGTCCATTTTATAATTTCCACAGTATTACCAATGGCATCATCATATCTATCAATCATAACTTGACTTAAAGCATATCACTTACAGGAACCACCTTTTGCACTTATCTTAACTATAATTAAAGTGCAAGTCTTACTTCAAATTCAATAGGACTGTGAATGGCTTCCTCAACCCCAAGGGAGGGGGAATATCAATTCTTCCTCCTTCTTTTCTAATTGATTTGCATTTAGCCAGTTTCCCAGAAAACTTCTATATCTCAACTATATCAAATTTTCCTGAATACCACTGTCTTAGCTACATTATGAAAATGTCAGCTGCATGACAATGCAAACAGTGAATAAATTTAAAATCTTTGTGATCTGGGTGAAAGAGTCTGTCCCCTTCCTAACACTGTGTGTGTCCATCAATGCATACTCACTAACAGTGGGCTGGTAGAAATAGAGATGGGAAATGAAGTGAATTGCATAACAATTCCCCAAATAGGATCATTCTCAAACAGAAATAGAAGTCACTCGAAAGGATGCAGTTTTTGTCTCAATAAGTATCTTATCTTTCAGATCTGAGTCCATAGAATTAACTACTTAGCAATTTAATGAGCATTCTGGCCGCTTTGACTATGGAGAAATTCATTCACCTGGCATTTTGCAGAGAAAGTCTTTGTTGGAAGCTTTTGTATGCTAAAAAATCTATGAGAAAAAGTTTTTATGTGTCAATGGATTTGCTGAAACCTCTGTGGACTGCAAAAGGGAACACTCTCAGAGGGCAATATTAAATTCAACCCAGATGCTCTGAAGGTTTTCCTTATTTTATTGATCCCAGGAAGACAGAGGGTTATTGAGGTTGAGATGAGCTTCGCATCATATTATCTTTTCCAGGACTCTCCAGAGGGCAGTGGATGTCTTGGTCACAGCACCTCCCACAACCTCTGGTATTAGCTCTTGGGGCATGAGGTACTTGAGTCCCTTATGGAGTTTTGAGAAAATCTTTGTTGTCTTGAAACACTGTAAAATTGTGTTTAAAAGTCTACTCAAACACTTAACAAGTTGCTCTAAGGATTTTGCTCCAGCAGAAATAAATTATAAAAATCAGTTATTGAATAAAAACCCTTTCACCAGGAATCTTTGTTGGCAAAGGATTTTAAAATAAAGGATTCTAGAGTGTGCATCAAGTTTTAAAGACAGAGTGATATTTAATTATCCAGAGCAGCTAGCAGTTAATTCGCAGCTGAAGGTGTTCCTTAAGGTTTCTGAATTTGGAAAAGGCTGAACCTCATTTCAAAATGAAAATGGTTTGCTTCTGAAGTTGTGTGTGTCCTTATTTCTAATAAAGAGATTTGTCATTTATTTTCCCTACTCTACCGTCACTATTGGGTTGTTTTTTTAATGTGTGTGCTTTAAAAGTGTGTCACTTATTCATGCTTTTCTTCTCAATGAGAAACTTCAAAATCAGGATATTTAAGGGAAATTGGGAAAGACCTCAACAGAAGTGACACTGAGCTGCAAACAAGTATAATTCCCTGTATGATGCATCATTCTAGTTAGCTCCAGCACCTCAGACTCAATGTGGCTTCAGCGTTATTCCCCTGGATTCTTCTGTAGCTCTCAATACCACAAAGCATCCCCAGTCCCCATTTGATATTCAAGTCATCAATGACTTCATCTCACATGTTTATTACTGCTTTTTTCTATATCCCAAATACCTCAGAAGTCCATGACTTGCCCCTATATTCACTTTTATTCAGAAAATTTGTCTATATTTTATAGATATTTGTAGGGTATTAAATTCTACCTACTATGTGCTATCATTTGATGTCTACAACCACTGAGATGTAAACTCAAAAATTCTCATATTTGCACTATTGCAGTTTGCCATATAGATTTCTACTTTCATAATTGACCTCTCCCTTATGGTCTGATTGCAAAATCACCAGCTGACTGACCTTTCGGAAGAAGAAATTGGTTGCCATATCCCTGTGCTTCAGAACCTTCACTGGCTCAGTGTGGTATAAACAACCACATCCACCTTTGTTTCCTTTCTGCTATAAAGGAGCAAGATGTAATGAATAAGATACCAGTTTTACTCAGCCACACCAAACTCTTAGATATTTCCCCATTTTCCTTGGGCATAATATTCCTAGGCAGGCACCCTCTGTGCTCAGAAACGTGAAGTCTAAGAAGAAATCATTTTGGCTTTCAAAAATGCACACCACTTTCCTTTGATTTGTCCTTTACAACCATTGTATTCATTTTTTTGTTTTCTCACACTAAATAAATTTCTACAATAGCTTAAAAAAAAAAAAAACCAACCACATCCAAATACCTTATCTTTAGGACTCTGATCAGCAGACCACAAGAGTAAGCGTAACTCCACTGAAAAATTCCCCTCACTTTGCACCTCTGCTTTGGAGTTATTTTTTTCTTGATGCCATGAATATTCTATCAAAAAATGTTTTAATGAGTATTTGGTACACAGACTTTTGTAAACCTTTGTAAATACATCTGTATGGTAAATATCTTGTAGTTTACCAAATAAAAAAGTACATACATTTTAGTATGAGATACATGTTGACAAATTGCATTCTAAGGAGACACAGATTTACACTTTACACAAAGAATGGGCCCTTATCCTGAACTTTGCCCAGCAAGGCTTAAGCACTTAGAGTCGAAGAGATTAAGTAAACAAAGAAACTGACATTTGAATTCAGCCCTATTTGGTTTCCAAAATTGTTCTATTTCTATTATGTAACAGAGTCTTCACAGTTAAAGAGTTATGATTGTTAAGAAGGCTAGCTGATGTTTATATTTTATAAATATTTGTAGGCTATTAAATTCTACCTACTATGTGCTATCATTTGATTTCTACAACCACTGAGATGTAAACTAAAAAGGGATTGATTGGCCTAAAGACATGTAATTATCTATGAGCCTGCACTCTGCTGCTCTACTGCATCCTTACTTAAAGCTCACAGGATCTTGAGCATACCCTCCAAATTTCTGATTTGTAAAATTAAGAGGAAAAGCAAAACAGTTAACTAGATTATTTCTATGATAACTAGTAGTTTATAGCTTCTTAGATTTTTTTTCTATTCTTTTGTTAGGGATTTAAAAGGACCATCCTATTGGCTTTCAGATAGTACCATCAAAGTGTTATTTATCCTATTTGTAAAGAGTATGCCTGTAGTAAAGGTGTGTAAAGGCAAGGAGGTGTATGTGGCACACAGCTAATACTCATATAAGTGTTTTATAATAATTGGAACTTCCCAGGTGTTATATTTGGCTGCAATGTAACCAGTTTATAATTAACTAAAGTTTGGTTCAGGTGTGTTGTGTAATCTAATTAACTGCACTTCTCTTGCAGGACTTGGAATCTGAATATCTAGCCACAAGTTTTCAAAAGTTATTTTGTACCTCTGAGCCTCCTTCAATGATGTGGAAGCAAACAGAAGTCCCCATTAAACCACAAATGGGCTAGACAAAAGAAAAAAAATTAAAATTTCAATAGCTAAAGATTTGTACAGTTATTAATTTGTAGCCAGGAATTTTTATTTTTCAAGAGTTTATTCTCTACATATCCTCTTGATTTGACTATTGTCAAAGTTAGATATATTTGTATTTTTCCATGTTTTTTCATGCTTGTACAAAGAAAGTGAGGCCACAATAACACTGGATCACTCTCAACTAAATCATAACTGCATTGGGTGTCCTTAGGGTGGTCACTTGAATATTACAGTTCCTTTACATGTAAATAGAGGATGATAAAAACTATAAATAGCACAAAAATGATGATCTGAGGAAAGTATTTAGCATTAAATATGTTATTACCCTCTCTGCTCATTGCTGTCTGCCCATTTAGCCCTTGCAGAGTTTGGGAGGGTTTATAATTAGGGACAAAGGACTTGGACTTGGAATAGCATCTATTACTTTCTTAAATAGAAAGAAGATCAATGAATGCAATTTTATTAATTCTTATTTTGAATTTCATTTCCAAGAGTCTAATATCCATCTTGATGTCGATTCTTATTTTCACTAAATGATTCCAGAGCTATTGAATGAATGCCTGCCTTCCATAGTGGTGCTGTGCTGGAGATCATGAGACAATGCACTTTTATAATGCACTTTAATAATCCCAGTTCGGCTTTTTTTTTTTTTTTTTTTTTTTGCTTCTTCAAACAGTTCTTGGAAGGCTGTGTCCCTTCTGCCCTATGACCTCTTTTTTAGGCCTTCATCGTGGTATCCATATCGCCAAGCATATTTGCCTTTAATACAGTCACAGTTAATTTCAGAAAGGACAAAATGATTCTCCATGCCTGATTCTACACAAACTTCTCTTAATTTACTATCAAATGCATCCATGCTTTTGATTTTATTTTTCAAAACTCTTCATAATCTCAGTCCATATCGATTATTGAATATCTTGAATTCAAAACCATCAGCAAATGTCTTGATACTTTTATTATACAAAGGAAAGGAATAAGGAATTATTAAACTTTTTAGAAATTTAAAAATCTCATCAGCAAAGAGTCAATTTTCTTTCAAGCTAAGATTTATTTTTTCTTTGGGGAAGATCTTTATCATCTGAAAGTCTAATCTGGGCCAGGAAGAGAAGGGAATTCACATTTCTCCGGTACATCCCTTCCAAACCTTTGTTCTATCAGAAGGACTTGTTCCTTTTACAATATGAAATGATCACATCATGCCCATTCATTGAAAGGTTGGTTTCTAATGGATTTGGCCAGACTTGGGGGGCCGGCCTAGCCAAGGTAATAACACACTGTTCATTTCTTCACCTAGTCGTTATTATTTCAAAAGCAATTCATCCTTTTAAATAATGAGGTAACTCTTAGGGAGAATCACAAAAGCAATTCTTGCCAGCTGGCATTTGTCAGTGAGTAATATATCACTGAAGGGATTGGATGTGTTAGATGGGTGAGGCTAATTCATCATGCAGATGAAATGCTGTTTTGATATATTGAAGGAGATAAGGATGCCCAAGAGAGAGTGGGTGTTTTCCTATTTTTTTTTTTTAGATGGAGGAAAGATGAAAAGGAATGGGGGGAAGACTTTCATTCCAAAGAGGATCTTTAAATTACAGTTTAAATTACAGTCGTGACATTGGTGAAGTGAACTAACTATGGTCAATGGAGTGAGGCCATTTTTCTATATATTATATATATATATATATATATATATATATATATATATATATGTTCACAAAGTTATCTTTTCAATGGTAAAGCATTAGGAGGTGGATTTTCTTTTAATAAGCCAGCCATAGGTTAAGTTTAACTTCCCAAAATGTTTCCAAGCAATACAGAGTCTTACCTTAATATTACTAAGCAAATAAAACTGTTGGTGATGCCATTTTATAGATAGGGAGCTCTTTTACTGAAGGACGGATCCTTTTCCCTCTGGGGACTAGGCTGAGCAGGATGTTTCTTACAGGCCAAATGTGTTTCCAACTTAAGAGATGAGGCCTCCAGTTGCCATGGCAACATTATGATTATAGATTTTCCTCATCTGGAATATACAAAGCTAGCTTCCATGAAGAACAGCATTTCAACATAATATGAAAATCAGATATTTGAAAATAAAAGCATTTTATTTGACTTCACAATCTTTACAGAATGACAGCAGGTTTAAAACACCTCAGTTTGAAAGCCTGGGTTCTTGAGAAGGACCCTGGGCTTCATTTTCCATTAAGATGTAGCAAATATGCTGCTTAAATTTAAAGGGCTCATGCATTCAAGCTTCTCCTGGAAATATTTGCTACAAATATCAACAGCTTGAGATAACAGCCAGCTTCTACTTAGGAGACTGATAAGGCCCAGATAAAAAGACTCATATTTTTGATAGGTGGTTTTAGGTTTTCAGTGCCCAGAGATTATAAATGTTATGTCTGATTATTAAAAAGGTTTTTTTTTAAATTTGTTGTTTTTAGATATGCATGGCAGTATGGTGTATTTTGACATATTATACATACATGGGATGCAACCCATTACAATTTTGTCCCATTTTTGAGGTTGAACATGATGTGGAGTTATAGTGGTCATGTATTCATATATGAGCATAGAAAAGTTATGTCCTACTCATTCTATAGTTTTTCCTATTCCCAATCCCCTCTGCCTTCATTTCCTTTTGTCTAATCCAATGAACTTCTACACTTCCTCTACCTCCCCTCCTTTATTAAAAAGTTTGAAGGTAGTGTTTATTGGGACAAGAGAAAGTGACTTGTTTTTATAAATGTGAACTCCATATCAAGGGACTGGAATACCAAAAGGGTAGATACTCAGAGTGAGACCCAGTATCATATTTGTGGTTCAAAAGCAAGCAATTCCTTCTATAAGTGTGAGAAGAGACTTTGGATATTAGAAAAGTTAGCAAGGGGATTGAGTTTGAAGAAAAATTTAGAAAAGTGTAAGATAATTTGTTTTCCTTTGTTCCTGTGTCTGTCCATCTCTTTGAGAGCTTAACAACAACCCAAGAGAAAAATACTGAAGGGGATTGCTCATCCAGATTTATACATGGTACTGTGGATAAGACACATGCCATTCCTGGAGGGGTTTACAATTGTGTGGGAAGTGAGTATCAGGAACATAAAAGAGAAATGCATAAAAACACAAAGCAAAGGGAGAGAGCAAAGAAAGGGGTTCTGTGCAAAGTGAAACCGGCAGATCCTGCTGCAGCTGCTCCACACTTTGCAGATCCTTGCTTTGTCCAGCGCAATTGGAGCATTGCTTATCTCTCCTCTTGTTTGTGAACCAAGAAGAGTTTGTGCAGTTGTTGCATCTGTACTGAAACTGTATGGAACATTTTTTTTTTGGTCATTATTTCCTTAACAGTATAACAGTTCCAAGTATTCATATTGCGTTAATTGTTATAAATAATTTAGAGATGATTTAAAATAAACAGGAGGATATTCCGAGGTTATATGCAAACACTGTGTCATTTAAGGGACTTAAGTATGTGCTGGTGTTAGTATCCTTGAAGGTCCTGGAAACAATTCCTAATTGATGCTGAGGCATGACTACTTGTAATGTTTTCTCCTTATAGAAAAAATATATATTTTTACTGGGCAGTGGAGAGAGATACCCAAAGACCCTGACACAAAGTACATTTGAGGGCAATTTCCATGGAAAAAATATTTCTTTTATCTGTCATCATGGAATTTTAAACTCTCAATAGGGAAATAGAATAAGACTTAGGCCATGCTATTTGCACTAAATTGATTATTAAACATATCAAAAGGGAAAGACAGTAAAACAATAAGTGATCTTTAAATATCTTTAAATATCCTGAGAACATTTGCATTGTTATTTCTTTGTAGAACCTCTGTAAGCAAATAGAGAAGGCCACATTTCAGTGAGCCAGTTGAGAATGGAAAGGTCATTGCTGAACATTTTCACTGATGGTTAATGTAGAAGAAGAGTAATACAGGGCACTTTCAGATGGGACCCCAGTGTCAGGTATTGTCAATGAATTTTCACTATGAAGATGAGTCATATATGTATAGGTAAATTTATTTATTCATGCTTAAACTTCAGGAAAGAGTCTTCTAGAATAAAAGGCCTGAACAATCTAGTAACATCTGGTTAATACACTATTTTGAATAAAAAAATATTGGGATTTTGTTGACAGCCCCCTTTGTATAGTATAATATCTTGGAGTTCTGAAAATTTCACTCATTGCATTATAGAAATAACTGAATAGTTCAGAGTCTTAAAGGAGAGGGTGGAATCTTCTGGATCTTAGTGGAAAATTTTCTTACATAAAATGCTATAGCCAGGCACAGTGACACATGCCTATAATGCCAGCAACTTGGGAGGCTGAGACAGAAGGATTGCAAGTTCAAGGTCAGCTTCAGCAATTTAGCAAGGCCCTAAGCAACTTAATGAGACCACATCTCAAAATAAGAAATATAAAGGGCTGGGAATGTGACCCAGTGGTTAAGCACTCCTGGGTTCAATCTCCAGTACCCCACTCCCCAAAATATACTATGAAAAGGAAAATAAATAAAAGAATTGGGATGGTGGGAGGGAAGTGATGGCAGCTAAATGGAAGAGGGGTGGGAGAGAAGGGGAAGAGAATGGCAGAGATCCTCTGCAACAGACCTCAGAGGAGCCTTGGAAACTACACTTTCAATGTATCTCCATGAAGTCTCAGCACATTTTGAGAACTAGTTTACTTTTGCATTTTAATGCAAGGTTTCTGTTAAATGCTGATTTATTATGGGCACAGGGTGTAAGACAATAGATTATAGTTTTATACATACAGGATTCCCAGAGGTAACACACATGTGGAGCATGTTGGGTAGGACAACAAGAGGTGGTGATGAGAGTACAAAGTTTCAAAATTCTGAGCCTACTTAAGGGAGCAGCTGTTCCATAGTTCCAACCAACTGTTGGCATGGCTATGATTAATTTCCTCATTTAAAAGAGTATGTGTGAGTCAATTTGACAAATTGGTGGGCTGGAAGTGGCCCCTGGAAGTCTAGTTTTTGACCTTTATCTACAGCTTCAGTTTCAGTAGGTTTGAACAAAAAGAGGGAGAAAGAGCTTGATTTCAGGCCTCAACATTTCTGTCTTATTACATAGGCTGTGAAGAGCTATGGAAGATCTGTGAGCTGAAGAATGATATATATATATAGGAGTAGTTTCTAACTTGGCAATTGAGTTTCCAATTAAAGAGACAATTTGTTGTAATAGAATGGGCACTGATTTTCATGGCAAAATCTCCCATTTGTGTCCCAGTCGAACCACTTATTTCTTGATTTAATGAAGGAATTCCATTTTATTTCTGTGAGCTTTTTTTTGCCTTCTCTATAAAATGAGCACAGTACCCTAATTGTGAAACTCAAAAAAACCCAATAATGTATGGAAAGGATTCTCTACCTTGTAAAGGGATGTTCAAATACATTTGTCTAGGATTTTAGGTCAAAGAGGAGAGAGAATGGAATCTCAGAAATGCCTTGGGAGCCTAATGTAATTGTTCAAGGAAAAGAGGGTGGAACTAATATTTGCATAATGATCAGGCTGATGGCATAATTTGGGAGGTTAAGTAGGATGAGCAAACTCCTCTGGGAACTCTTCTGCCTCATTCTATGCAGTCCATAACATAGGAAAGAAAATGCACAGACTAAGCTATATTATGACAGATAAGCATTTCCTGTTTCTTGGGAGGTGCTTCTATCAGTTCTGTGGGACAATTCAATACTGGTTGTCTATCTTTGGACTACTATGGGCCTTTTACAAAACAAGATGTCTATAACATCATGCTCAGACGTTTAGATCTTAATCTATGAATTCATTCAATGTAAGAGGCATCAAGGAATTGGAGACAGCACAGCAGACAATCCTGAAGAAGAGATTTAAATAGAAATAAGTGCAGGGCATCCATACCCTGCCGTTTTGAATTTCAGATTTCCCCATCTTAACCAGGCAAGAAGGTTCTTCTTCTACTTACCACCACACTCCCTCTTTCCCTCTCTGCCTTGGAAGGGTCAGGGTTCCCTCACTTACACCCACATTGTTAGAGGGTGGTGGGCCAGCTCTGTATACCTGGCAGGGTACCTGAAGCATCAGCACAGCATAGCAGGGAGCAGGGTAAAGGCCATGGATGTGCATCCAGGATTCATCAACCAGAAGACAGCAGCAGTGACAGGTAGCATCCATTCACAACCTGGCACAGGATGTTATCCAGATTTCTAACAGCTTGAGAGTGACTGGGTAAGAAGTAACAGTGAGCTGTGTGAAGGGACATCTACAGTGCACTACTCCCAGCCTAACTCTATGGACTCCAATAGAAGGCTGAAAACAGATGGATCCCTGCAGGCGATGGCTGTACTTTGGTGCCCAGCCAGTTACCAGTGAATGGCAAGAACCTGGTTAGAGCAGTTTGGTTTTGAATCAGTTATTTTAGCCTCTGATTGTTCTCACGCTCTGCAGATGGTGTAAATGACAAGGCACAGCCATTATGTGCATGCTGGGTAGTTACGAATTTTGTGGCAAAGGTTTAATGTGGTTCCTTTTTAAGATTATATGATATTTAGACGTATCAAAAATAAAAAATAAATAAATAAAATAAAAATCAGCAGAATTGTCCCATAAACTCCAGAATTGTGAAGGATTAGGGACCATCCAAGATTGGATAATCAGTTTCCTGCTCAGTGTTAGCATTATATCAGATGACTCTGACATTCCCAGAAACAGTTGGTTAATGTCACCCGAGTGCCACTGTATTAGACTAAATTTTATGCTACCTTAATCTCAAAAGTTTGGTGCTTAAGTTAGTGCCCTGCTTCCCAGTGGTGGTTAATTTTAGGTTACAACTAGATTAAGAGATTTCCAGACAACTGAGAAACAATTACTTCTGAGTTTATCTGTGAGCATTTCCAGAAGAAATTGACATTTAGATCAGAATGAAGGGGGATAGAAGAAATCACAGATGAAAAAGGAAGTGGAAATGTGAATTTGTTCTCCATCTTCTGCAGCAGGATGTCAGAATTCCAGTTTCTTAGGCTCCTGCCTAAGACTCACTCTGTTGACTTCCCTGGCTCTTCAGCCTGCAGGCAGCCCATCACGGGACTTCTCAGCCCCTATAACTGAGTTACCCAATTCCACTAATGAATCTGCTCTCATGTATAACTATCCCTATTTCCTATTTGATCTGTCCTTGAAGAACCCAGAGACACTACACTCAATAGTCCTCTGTAAATATATTTAATTGTCACTGTGATTGCAGGGAGGACATGGAGAGCAGGCTGTGCCCTCCTCTGAGTGATTCGATGAACAGGAATTTTCAGACTGTGCCCAGCCTTGAGTTACCCAATTTTATAAAGCCACAGTTTTCCATGACGTTTTTATTCCATTATGAGTACAAGTGCCAAGGTAGGATGACTCTATGCCTTGTTTATACAAGTAAACAACTACCATCAGCACGGCACCATCATGAGGTAGAAACTGATAAATAATCAGGCAAATAAAAAATTACCTCTTGTGAACTTATCAAATTACCTCAGAGGCACATGGATGCATGAGTCTATCAAACTCACACCAAGAAACAAGGTCAAACACATCAACAAACAATGAAACCTCTCACTGGAGGCACCTGAGATGATGCCACATCAACTGCAACTGCCATCCTCTTATCAGACCACAGGATTATGTGTCATGAGGCTCACAGGCACCCAACTCCTGACTAGTCCCCAGAGCTGCACCCCACCCCCTGTCTCCCTGCCAGATGCCACCTTCTTTGAAACTGCCCCTATGGAGACCTTCATCTTGATCAGCTCTTTGCCTTGAACAAGTTCCACACCTTGAAGAAGTTCTGCAGCTTGGTTCATAAATCTTACCTGATCACCAGCCAGGGACTCCTCTGCATGTGGACCAGCTTTCTGCATTTGTTTTCTGTTTTGCCTCTTGAAATTCTGCAGCCACTGTTAACCCTTACATAGCTGTTCTCTAACCTACCTATAATTGTGTGAAGTATGACGTGTGACTTGACTGTTACAGATATTAGTCATTGAAATGGAAATGCAGCAAAGAACTTGTGATTGCCCTGCCTGTGGATACTAAGTGGACCATGAGTACTTGATGAATTAAGACTGAAAAAATTGATGTAGCTTATGAATTTACTGTTATTTGAGAAATTCTAACATTGTGCAAAGATGCAAATAGTCTCTGTTAAGCTTGCTCGTGAGAGAGAGTCTTCCAAACACAGTACCTTTTATAGAGTTCTATGGACTACTTCATTATATTGGATCCATAAGTCTAAAAACCATAATGAAATATTTTGAGAAGGGAAGTAATGATACAGGCAGAAAACGTAAGTTTGTTTTTATTTTTGTTATTTCCATTTTTACAATGCATTCAACTCAGAATAGTTCACTTCTGGTCACCAAATTGTAAGATTTTTTTTATTTGTTTTCCCCAACAACCAACTCCAAGGCAGAAACCCACAGATACCCTCCAAGTCAATCCTGACACTACTACCTAGACACAGCATAAGATACCACAGACTGAAGGCTTAGTTTTCAAAGATGGGCCTCACTTCTGATGCCAGTTACAATTAGTAGGTTGTCCCCTATACTTCTGACCAAGTGGCTGTAAACTAGGGATTTCTATAACCTCTGCCTCAGCCTTGATTAATTTGGTAGAGTGGCTGACAGATCCAGGGAAGCATTTTAATTATGATTACCCACTTTATTGTAAAATGAACAGCCAGGTGGTAGAGATACATGAGGTATAAAAGAAGGGACTTAGATCTTCCATCCCTCTTCCAGCACACCACCATGCAGGAACCTGCACACATTCAGCTATCCAGAAGCTTCCCGAATCCACTAGCTTTAAATTTTTATAGAGGATTCATCATGTGAAAATGACTAATGATGTCATCTGCAACTGTTGCCAACTCAACGTTTATCCCCTCTTCACTCCCTGGAGGATGGGAGATGGGATTCACAGATCCAACCCTCAGTCATCTGGTTGTTTCTGGTGGAAATCATTCTCCTCTAAAGGCGATTCAGAAGCCCCCATCCCCCAGACAATTTATTAGCTTGCAAAAAGACACATCAGTTTATAGATTCTGGGAGTTCTATGCCAAGAATCAGAGAAGAAAACCAAATATATGTCATATTATAATATCACAGCCTTCTAATGTTTGGATGGTTTACAAGATCTTCCTTAGGAACTCTTTCATTGGGCAGTGGCTCCGTTAATGAGTATAAGAGATTTCCCTCCCTCTTGCTTCCTTTTACTAATGTGCATGACACTAGCCACACTGTTGTCCTAAAAGCAGGAAGAAGATTGAGGAAGTGGTCTTTTTCTGGCCCTGCTTGGATAAATTCATCTAACATTTTTTAAGTAAGAGGTAGGTTTTTATGGGTTATGACATAAGAATTTCAAACCTGCAAATGTATCAGGGTTCAGCCTTCTGGTATGTAAAGTTAATTTGCTTTTGAATAACTCCATCTAAAACTATCATTAAGGATCATGGGATACTAGCTCTGAAGATCTACAGGATTTCAGAGGGATTATTCCCAAGATCCATAAGGAGGGGCCACTCTCATACTTGAAAATAAATACTTAAGATTTTTTTCTAACCAAAGTCACAATGGCTGTCAGACCCAATATTCTATTTGTTTTACCACTTTTCTGGCAAACCAAGGTGAACCACAAGAGCACATATATCAGGAATTTTAGTAGAGAGTTCATTTAAACTGTCATTCCCATATCCAACACTCCCAAATCTGCTTTATATCACCTGTTAGGTTTTATCTATATCTAATCTCTTTCTCTTTCTCTCTCTCTCTCTCTCTGTATAGAATAGTCCAGTCACATAATAGGACTTCAATAAATATTTTTTCTTTTATGAATGATTGATGTCAGCATATCTGAAACTCTTGCCATGCCCTGGTCCAAAGTTCTAAGTCTATATATTCCAATTTCTACCAGATATAAATCCATTTCCTTTAACCTGATTCATTGTTTTTCTCCTTAGTACTTGCCACTCTAACTTTATAAACAGATAAATGCTTACTCAAAAGTTGTCTTCTTCTTCACCATTCCCCCAAGTAGTATACAAGCTCTGTGAAAACTAAAATTGTACCTCCCTTTGTTTATTGCTCTTTTTCCTATTCATAGAAAAATACCTGGAATATGGTAGCATGAACCTAAAAGATAACTGAACTCGTGATTTTCTTTCAAGGGCCCCTACTGTGCCCTTTCCTTTTTGTGCAAATGGTCAACATAACTTCCTTCCTTTCCCTAGATCTAAAGCTTTTTGTTGTGGAATATTTCATAGATGTGGAGACTCTTCACCCTTTGTTATTTGGCATAATGCTTTTTATAACACAAGTATCATTCAGAGATAAATCAAAAATAGAGTCTTCTCAAACACAATAGCAGTTTGTCCAAATGGAAAACATGAGTGTAATGTGAACGCTCTCATTTTTCTTACATAAATTGTAACTGGCTTTAAAACTGAGGAGAGGTTGGGTAGTGCACACCTGTAATTCCAGCAGCTCAGAAGGCTGAAGCATGAGATCATAAGTTCAAAGGCAGCCTCAGCTACTTAGCAAGGCCCAAGGCAACTTAGCAAGACCCTACCTCAAAATTAAAAATAAAAAAGGGCTAAAGATGTTGCTTAGTGGTTAAGTACCTCTGAGTTCAATCCTTGGTTAAAAAAAGTGGGGAGGGGAGAAGGAGAAAGGCAACAAAGAGCTCTCTCAGCAGTGCCCACTATGAGCCTGGGATATCAATCACATCATTGAGTTGTTAATTTTCTCAAAATTCTTTTGAGATACATTCTGACACAACCATTTCATATTTGAGAAACTGAGGCTTGGAGAAGGGATATTTCATCTCCAAAAACATGTAGTTGGTGGCTGGTAGGCTCACGTTCTCACCGAGGGTTCCCTGACAGATGAAACCTCCCTCTTCCTTGTGTACAGATTAGCATTCTGTAAGCATTCCAAACCAGGGAAAGTGGGTAAAGGCTTGTTCTTTCACAGTTTCCTTTAAATACATCACATGGTCTTTAGGAAACAAAGCCAGAGTGTCAAAATCAAGTAGCAGACAGACAAGGATAATCACACTAAACCAAATATTAACGTGAAGTAACAAATGCTGCTTTGCCACCTAGGAGGTAATCCATGTGTCTGTCAGATGCTGGGACACTGAAAGTCTATACTCTGTACTTTAACTCAGTGTGTCTTTCTCTCACTTTATAACCTCCAGTGTTTACTTTCTTTACTGCCATATCACCTAAGTATATTAACATTTCATGCTTATTGATCTTTCACAATCAAAACAATTAAAAATATTGAAAATAACAAAAAATATAATTTAGTACTAGCAGTGTTTATTTAACGTGGCTGATACATGATGCTGTTTGATGATACAAATGGTTATTCTTGATATGAGTATAGCTGAAGTACTTCGTGTAGTAACTTCTTTTTAGTTTGTCTAGAATATAGTACTTGGTAAAATATAATTACTTCATTGTTCTTTGACTCTTAGAAATAAGTGTAATCTTGGCATAGTGGTTGATTTTTTACTAAGAGAAAAAAAGCAGTGTTTCCCTACCAAGCCCTCTTCTATTTTTAATTGATATTTAGTTGGTTTATAGTCTGAGACAATTAAAATAGTTCTAACTGGCACCAGTTCTACCATAAATGCATTTTGAAACAGGTAACAAATATACAAGCACTGAGCCATAAAGTGATCATGTAGCATAAGCTTTGCTTATGCACATATTTATTTTAAAATCTAATGAAATAACCCAATTTAAAGTTATTGTCAAAACTAGCAACCCCTCACAAAAACAAGCACATAACTTCCCCCAGTCCTCCAAGACTACATTAAGCCAGTTTACAAAACACTGTCAGGGGCCATGCACAGCTGTCTCCAGGCCTTCAGAGCTACGTCCAGGAGTAGCCTCTTGTGCGCTCCATCGGAGGACGAACCCATCTGGGCACAGCTGGAAGAGATTCCGCCACTTCACTTCCAATGTCAGTTAAGCAAGAAAGCATCTAAAACATGTTCACTGACATTCACACATTTGCCTCCCATCCATATTTATGTCTTTGACTTGTCTGGAAAAGCATTTTCTAGTAATATTAATGAGACATCAATCAAGAGTAAATTGGAAACTTCAAAGTTGCAGTGACTATAATGTTGATTGTTTAGCTATAAAGGAGACACAGACTTGTTGGCTATCCTCACTGGGGTGACTGGAAGGAGAAGGTCTTGCTGAAGCTGACTATCATTTTCCTTGTGGGCAGTGAACAGTGTTCAAATGAGTTCTGTGAGCAGAGGCTTCCAAGGCTACCTTAGCCATGTTCCCTTAAAAAGAGACTCTCAGCAGTGTCCAGTCAGAAACTCCAGAAAGATGGGATTGAGAGGACAATTCTCCTCACTGATTATCATGTCAGAGAGAGAAAAGCAGGACTGGAAGGATGAGAGGACAAGAAGAAGGAGGGGAAAATAAATTGAAGGAAATTAAGATTGCTTAGACATCAAGATAAAGAGCTTGCTGTTAATTTATATAATTTAAGAGAAGGAGGAGAGTTCTGTGTTAAGAGCTTAAAGTAGAGGGCATTAAGTTAAAACCAATGGCTCTGTCAGGTACTAGCTATATGTCATTGGAAATAAGCCTAATAAAAAAATGGCAATAAAAGTAATATTCTTTCCAGGATTTTAAAAGTCAACTGTCTATTCCCAGGTCATTTCTATTGGGGAAAATACTTGTGCCCCTAGATAATATAATGTATGTACTCGTAAAGAACAAATACCAGCAATAAGAAATGGTTTAAAAAAAATAATGGAAAGAAATATGGTTGAAGTGGCAAGAGTAGAGGAGGTATTTCTAAAATGATTCCTTTTTCTTTTTCCTGAAAGAAGAGAGCACACAGAATGCTTAAAAAATTAAACAAACTAAGATATAAGATAAAATAAAACAAAACTATGGCCCTATCATGGAGGGACTAAGGCGGCTCATTGAAAGAAAGTGTATGCAGGCTGAACTCATATGCAGAAATCAAGGCTGAGAGACTGCATGGAGGCAACAGGGGTGGGCAGGAGTGATAATTCTCTTCCTTGACTTTTTTACATCATTTAAAAGCCGTCTTCTATTTCTATTCTTCAATGCAGTATAAAAATCTAGACTCTGGGAACACAAGATGGGTATTCTTGGAAGTTCATCAAATATTCTGTTCTTGCTTTGTTTTGTTTTGGTACTGGGAATGGAACCCAGGGCTTCACATATGTTGGACAAGCACTCTACCACTGAGTTGCACTCCCCACCCTACACTCAGCAAATATTCTGACACAGTATCCACGTTAGTTCCCCAAGTAGGGAACTTGAGACATTGATCCCAATGCAAGCAATTCATATAACAACTGAGCAAAATCTGGGAGCTTAGATGTTAAAATTCAACAGAAGAATGGCAGAAGAATTCAGCAAGGTGCATTAAGAGTCAGCTACCACTGTGGATGATAAGAGATCAAACTCTTAGGGACACTCTGACCATCAGTGCAAGGTTAACATCAAACTTACACCATTCAAATCACAAGGTAGCTGGGGACATGCCTACCAACCCCATGTCCTTCTTTGGCAAGGAAACCCTTGAGGAAGGGACACATTGTTCACTGTTTCTTCTGATCTGCTATGTAAGTATTTAAAGTTGGCTTCAGAGGGTAGATTCATCAGATAAAGAAAGTCCAGACAGCACAAAGTTGGGCTGGTGCACAATAAAATTGTTAGAGAGAAGGAACATAAGTGAAGCAAACTATCTGCTACAGTACAGTCAAATCCACCTGTGACCCAGGTTAAGTTCACTTTGTCGTGTCACTGATTCCTTTAGGTTCTTGTCATTCAAAATTTATTTTCTTCTTCCCTTTTTATTTCCAGTACTAGGAATGGAACCTAGGGCCTCACACATACTAGGGAAGCAGTCTGCCACTGGCCATATACCCCCAGCACTAAATATCTTAAAAGAATAAGCAAACATATAAAACTAAATAGGAGATGAAGGAACAAGTTTTATATAACCCTTTGATAAGTGAGTGATTCCTTTCCTTCATTTATCACCTAAATTCTCCCTCAACTTTGATCTGCTTACCCTGTGAGGTCACGCTGATATTAGACATCTGCCAATACCTGCTTATACCACTTTTTTTTTTTTTTTTTTGGTACTGGGGATTGAATCCATGGGAGTTTAACCACTGAGCCACATCCCCAGCCCTTTTTATTTTATTTTATTTTTTATTTTTGAGAAAGGGCCTCCCTAAGTAGCTGAGGCTGGCCTTGAACTTGAGATCCTCCTGCCTCACCCTCCTGAACTGCTAGGATTATAGGTGTGTGCCACTGCGCCCAGTTTATGACACTCTAAATTGATCATAGTTACTAAAAACTGTCATTTACAGATACTATTTATCATGTAAGCATCAAAGAGTCTCCTCCGGCCTACTGTGACTCCCCCGAGTTCTAGACATGTCCTAGAGCCCTGTTGTGTTGCAGCATGATAATCAGGCTCCGTCTCTCCTGCCGAGGCAGTCACTCTCTTCTTGGCATGCTAGTCCTCGACATAGGGATCCTGCTCAGCCCTTCAAACTTTAAGTTTACCAGAAATATTGTCATATCTCCTGGTAGAAGTGTCCCCCTTTTTGCTAACTGAGAATCAGGATATCTCTATCATAACAAAACTTAAATGGTCATGGGACCAGGAAAACACAAAGCCCTACCTGAATCATTTAGACTGGGGCATGAAGGAGACTATTTTCAAACCTTAGTACCTCTCAATTTTCAGGTATGTACCACCATATGATGATCATGGATTCAAGATGTATTCCTCATTTCAAAGGATACTGACCATTCTTGGAGGGGCATTTCCACCTAGAAAACATTAGATGAAACTGTAAAAGGTTATTCCAGTATTAAATTAAGTTGGCAACTCCTGGCTAATGTGGTATATGTTAGAACCAATAGACCCCATGCCTTTTCTCCATTGTCCTCATTCTTTTATATAAATTGGGATCTTGGTATATAGTAACACTGTGCAAGAACCCACAGCAGTAGATCAGATCCAATGTGAGACACAAGATAAGCCTTGATCAGAAAATTAATCCATACTGTGAGGACCATGGAGAGCATTCATCTCTGCTACCATGGCTGAGGGTCACGAGCTGGTTGAACTCACTGAACCAGCCATCTATTTATAGGGCCACTGACTGACTTTGCTACAGTAGGACCTATCTGACAGCCATTGATGTGAATTCAGATATTCACACACGTTTTGCACATTATCATAAAAGTTCATCCACATGCTTCTTCCTCAGATGTCTTCAGATTCTCGGATACCTCCAGTATCATAGGTTCTGTTAGTCAAAAGACACAAGTAGCAGGTTTATTTATTATTAATGTGTTGCTTTCAAAGCTAAAGAAATTGGCCAAATACCTCTCTCTCAGTGACTTCAGTAGTCATGTTTTAGAATGCTCTAAACTATTTCAAACCAATGAACTCTTCTAGTTTGCACCTCGTTTCAGGTCCCTTAACCTTTGTAGGAGTATTTCACCTTCCTGTGCCATATTTTATTTCCAGAGCATCCTGCTTACTTGCACTTTCTTCTAAACAATTTCATTTAACAAGATCATTACAGTGATGGTCTACCTAAATGACAACAAAGGTCAGATAACTTCAGACAGAGTGCTAAGAAAAAACTATGACTGGGCATTGCTTTTAGTTTTTGGAGCTTTAAAATAATATATTCTTCCCATCAATGACAATATACTAACTGCTAGAGACTCTCTGTAGAGATAGTCTTTATTCTAATAAAGATACCATGTCTGACTTATCAGCTACAATTATAGCTCTTATTTTTCAGTAGGATACCATCTTCCATCAGGATCCATCTAGTAAATTTTATGAGTTTGAGTTAGGGACCATATCTGTGCACACTTTCAACCTTCAAATGGCACAAACCTGTTAATTCATTTAAATTGGAATTATTGCTTATTTAATGTCTTAGAGAGGGAGTAATTTCAGGGGCTTAAACTTGCACTTCCTAACTTACAGAATATATCCATCCCAGTTTCTTCAACTACAGAATATATCTATCCCAACAATGCTCTCACAACTGCAGACATGACCATAGGTGGATTAATGGGCCTGTTAAATCACTGTGAGATTTAGGGCTAGATTATAAGCATCCACCCTTCCCTTTGTATGTTTCCACTCCAAGAAGGGCCATGAGAGTTTACTGGATCACCTGAAATCAGTGTAATTTCAGACCTTATATACAGCAACTTTCAAAATACCTGGATATACCAGTAGGTAACTATTGAGGAAAATGTCCAAAGCTTTTTTTCAGAATGGAATGGAAGAATTTGCCATGATGTTGCTAGTTGTTCCTCAAAGAATTCCTCTATAGATGGGATCTGGGTCTGATTAGCTCAGGTTACAGAAACTGGAAAATAGTTATGATTTACTTTTGCTGTAGATAAGTTTTTGTTTGAGAAATTCAAGCAATTCTTTTGTCGATTACCTCTGGTTTAACCTGGGTTTTTCAAATAAACTGAACCAAGAGAATATGTATACATAGAGAAGGAGATTCATTACAGGTCAAGTGATCACAGAGGCTGGTGACTTCAAAATCTGCAATGGCTGGCAGGCTGGAGACCCAGAAGATCCAATGGCATATATGAAGACTGAGGACTATCTGCTGGAGAATTCCCTTCAGATGGAAATTGGTCTTTTTGTTCTCTTTAGGCCTTCAGTTGATTCAATCAGGCCCACTCATATATGTAGGCAATTTAAATCTTATCCAAAAAATTCTAAAAATTGACACATAAAATGAAGTCCCATCATCTATCTTATCCCTACAAATCCTGTGGTTGATTAGCTTTTACCAGAGAAGTGAAACAGAGCCTGCTAATTCTCTTGCTGTTATAGTAATAGGGTCTTCTTACCTCTGAGGATTACAATATACTACCATACATTTTGTCCTTCAGAATTCTACCACCTTCCCTGACACTGGAGAGTCAATTCCACAGCGGTATCATCAGGCTTGGCGTACACAAACCAGCCACCATTGAACTTCTTAGTGATGTTAGTCCCACTTCCTCTCACTAATAAACTTCTTGCTATTATAGTGAAGGGAATGTTCTAGGGTCCCTGAAAGCAAATATAGGCATTCGGGGGGGTGTTGGTCTTACCCAAGTTCTTTTTGGTATAAACTTTTCAGTCTTTTGTCTCCTACCTCTCTATAATCTGATAATGAAATTCAGGGTAATTTATTTCATTTACTATAAACCATTCTTATTTTCTAGCTTTAAGAAGCTATTTTAGCAGCATATCAGATCCATTTCAAGGTGCCCTTGCTGAGATACTAAACAGTGAATAATGAGAGATGGATCTCATATTAAAAAATTCTCCCCTATCCCAGTGCATACTTTACCACCCCTAGTTCAATGAATTGTCATGCTCAAGCTGGTACATAATTATGACCATTGTGTTATTAGGAAAAGTATATGTAATTTTACTTAAAACACATTCTGCACAAACAATAATTATATTTATGGTCTTATTATTTTGCAGTAGATTTATGTTTATGTGAATACCTTTTACTATGTTAGACAAAACTTGGCATTTTCTGTCCTTTTAGAAAGTGTTCTTTTTAAAAAAAAATATTTATTTTAATTTGTTATACACGACAGTAGAATGAATTTCAATTCATAGTATACATATAGAGTACAATTTTTCATTTCTCTGGTTTGTATACAAAGCAGAGTCACACCATTTGTGTCTTCATACATGTATCTAGGGAAATCATATCCATCTCATTTTACCATCTTTCCTACCCCCATGCACCCTCCCTTCCCGACCTAGGGAATTCTCCTATCTAAAGTTTACCTTATCTAAAAAGTTCCTCCATTCCTTCCATGCTCCCAACCCATTCCCATATGGATCAGCATACTCATATTAGAGAAAACATTTGCACCAGGCACAAAACTCAACTCAAAATGTATCAATGACCTAAAAATTAGACCAGAGACCCTATGCCTAATAGAAGAGAAAGTAAGCCCACATCTTCAGCATGTTGGATAAGGCCCTGAGTTCCTTAACAAGACTCCTATAGTACAAGAATTAAAATGTATTCTTTATTTCAATGCCTCTCAAAGTTTATTGGCACTTAACTGAAATCTACTAACAGTAGAAAAATAGAAGCATATTTCAAAAATAGGTCTTAAATACACACTTTTACATATTCTCAGAAACTGATGTTTACATTTGCAAAATATTTAATGAGTTTAAAAGTCAGGTTCATTATTTAAGCAACACATGAAACAAATACTAAAATTGAAGCAAATTTATTTATCATAATTCTAAAAGTATTATAAGAAATCTTATTTTTAAACAGAATCAAGGGTTTCATTAGGTGGTATGTATTTTAGTATTAAAAGGAGATTAAATAAAACATAACAGAGAGTGAAGAACGGTGGGTATCTGAATTATAGGCCTTTAAATTTCTCCTGACATATTAAAAATTTATTGAATTTAAAAATACTAATTACTGAGCTTTATGCTTTGTGAATGAATAAAACCATCTCTTCTTCATGAAGACTTCTTTGACTAAGATGGAGATATAATTTATATGCTGGAAGGTTTCCATAATGACCATAATTACTTGTAGTATGTTTTCCAGTCTGCTAATAGCCAATCAAAACTTTTTCCTATGGCTCTCCTATGGCTTAATGCCCTTTGTAAATATGTTTGTGTCATTTCTCATTCATATACTTTAAAATCGTAGATTGACCCATAGACTTAACTCACTTAGTATGGTAATTGCTGAACAGAAAAGTTTAATTGCTTTGCAAACTGTAATGCAAATGATTCAACAGGGACTCTTCCTAATTATAGTCTAGTAATTTGTGTTTTCCAATATTCATTAGCTCACATAACCAATATTGCAGTGTTACATTATAAGTATATATCTATTAGCTACCTTTGTATCATGTAATATAGTCTCTTTAGAATTTTATTAAAAAGTGACAACGAAAGAGATAACAATCTCTCATGTTAACACCTGAAAGTTATTATCTTATTTCATCTAAATTAAGACACCCAAATGTTAATTAGATTCATTGATAACCATGATTCAATGTACCACTGACAAAGATAAACTACAGCTAAAATTAAAATTCTTCTAATGGTAGAGATCCAGTTTTCAGAGATAACTAAAATGTATTAAATATTTTCATTCTAGTTCCCATGAAAAATGGTAAATAGAATGCATTCTCTATGAATCAAACATATCAATCAACAACACATATTTATGAAACTCATTAGAATACATACCTAATAAATATTATGGGGGCCTACAGTTGGAAGCATTGACACATTTGTGAAAAAGTTATCAAGGTCATGCTTTAATTTAGTGAGACTCAAACAATAGGAAAAATATTTCAAAAAATTTTCTGTCCTCTTCCTCCTCCAGTGAAATTTCACATCTAAACCTTGGTCAACATCAATCCTGGGGAGAACCTACTAATTATTTTTAAAATGAGTATTGACACAAAATTAGAAAATTTTTCCAAGATGGCTTACTAAGCTCCTAATTACAATAAAGACTATGTTTGTAAGTTGCAGAATTTCAAGTTCTGGCCAACTTTAAGATGTCTTAAACAACAATTAAATATAAATATCTTTCAACAAATATTGCTGAAACAATTGAACACCCACATCAACAGAATGAACATGGAGACCCAGACCTTATATCCTCATCAAAATTAACTCAAACTGTATTATAGATCTAAAGGCAAAAGAAAAACTATGAAACATCTAGAAGGTAACATAGAAGACAGTCTAGATAACCCTGGGTCTTGTAATGATGTTTTAGAGATAACACTTATTTTGGTTTATATATGAGGTATCCTCCCCAAAGTTCACGTGTGAAACAATGCAAGAATTTTCAGAGGCCAAATGGTTAGATTATGAAATGTGAAACCCAATCAGTGGATTAATCAACTAATATAGATTAACTAGGCAGTAATTGTAGGGAGATTGCATGTGTCTGGAGGAGGTGAGTGGCTGGGGGCATGACTTTTGAGTTCACATTTTGCTCCTGGTGGGTAAAGCTAGTTCTGTTTTCTGTTATGTCATCTCCTGAGCTGATTTTCATCTGCTATGCCCTTCTACCTCCATGTTCTACATTACCTGGGGCCCAGAGCTGTGAAGTCAACCATCTATGGACTGAGAGTTCTGAAACTGTGAGCCAAAATAAGCTCTTCCTCATATATGTGGTTCTTGTCAGGTCTTTTGGTCATAGTCACAGAAATGCTGATTAAAACAACACCAAAGAAAGAACCGATAAGCAAAAATTCATTAAAATCAAAAGTGTCTATTCTACAAAAGACAATGCCAGGGTAATGAAAAGAGAAGCCACTGACAAGGAGTAAATATTTGCCAAAAATGTATCTGATAAAGGTCTTTTGTACAAAGAACTTTACACTTGACAACGAGAAAACAAAAACCCAATTGAAAAACTTGGCCAATGCCTTTAAAACATTCCTGACCAAACACCAAACAGACAACAAATAGCACATGAAAAGATTCTCCACATTATATGCCATTAGTGAAGCACAAATAAAAACAATTAGATACCACTACACAGCTACAACTGCAGCACTCTTAAATAACAAATGCTAGTGAGGCTGTGGAACTATAAAAATTCTCATTAATTGCCACTGGGAACACTAATTAATTGCCACTGGTATGGCCACTTTGGTAAACAGTTTAGTGGAATCTTAAATTCTAAATATACTCTACATACAATGTTACATGTATGTCACACTGTTGGAGAACACTAATAATGGTTTGGGGTATATGGGAAATCACTGATTTCCCAATTTTTCTATGACCCTAAAACTATTCTTAAAAAATGAAGTCTACTTGAAATAAATGAACACTAGGGTAGTATAATCTGTCTTGCATTCTGTAATCAACCATGACAATCTCCAGACCATAATAAAAATCCATGTTCTCAGAGGAGTTAATAAAGAAAGGTACCAAAGAACAATGTGTACATAGTTTCACAAACAGAATCTTCATTGAATTTCATACAGCATAGAGGAGTATTGGCTTATCCTAAGTAATTCAAAATAAATATTTGACATGTATTTCTGCACTAATCAGTTACTGAACATCTCGTGATTTTTCATGCAATTCTTGTTTCTGAGACTTAGGAAGTGTTAGTCAAAAGAAAGAACAAATGAGAAAGATGAAATTCAACCATACTGAAGTTGACCTCCAAATTAATTAAAGTAAAGAACTGTCACAAATAACTCCAGTGCTGTACTGTATAATTATACTTTGTTAAATCAGAAAACTACAATCATTCCATTGTTTGAATTTAGAATGTACACACTTTACTAAGACAATATGATTATTGTGTTATTTTAAAATGTCCTTATTGTAGAATTTATAAGATGTACTGTAATTATTAGTTGTGGATATGTTCACATTCTCTATTAATTCTGAGCTTCCTGTATTGGAAGGTGTTCCAAATTGTTTTAAATTTATCATTTAATACATTCAAAAGAGTATGTTAATAAATGTATAATTTTTCACAATAATTATAAAATGAAAAGCCATGAACACACTGCTCAAGAATACATTTTCCAAATAATTAGTACTCCATATATTGATTCTAATTCCACATTTTTCCTACTAGTATACTCAATTTTATTTTTCATTATTTTGCTGTCTTTCGGTATTGTGTTAATTTTTCCCTGCTTGGCTTTTTATGGGATACATCATTTTTTAGCTTTATAAATACCAAGTTTCCCCCTAACATCTATCCACTGTTGTTGCATGTAGCTATAGCTCATTCATTTCCTGGGATATAATAATATTCCACTGCTTGAATTTCCCAAAATTTACTTATGCCATTCTCCTATGCAGGGGGTCTTTGCTGTTTCCTCTTGCTATTGTGAATAAACTATATTACATTCACATGCAGGTCTCCTGAAAAACCAGTGGGAATTTCTCTAGAGGACACACACATCATGCATATGCATAGATAAATGGAATAATTGTGTTTTATAATATGCACCCACTTTTACCAAAAGGATAAAGGTGCATTCACTACTCCATATTTTTAGAATAGTCAAAAGTCCTGATTTCTATTTTTTTAACTGATATGTGAGTATAAAATGCTGTCTTATGTTAACTTTCATTTTCTTGATCATGTGATTGAGTACAGTTTTATCTTGAATTCATTCACATTTTCTCTCTTTAGATGCCTCATCTCCTCAAGTATGTTGCTTTCATTCAGAATTGAGTTATTTATTATCCATTTGCATGGTTTAATTTTAGCACAATGTTTTTCTGAGATTTACCCATTTTATGAGTAACAATAGTTCATTCATTTTCATTGTTGAATAGCATTCAATTGTATACATGTAAAGTAATTGGATAATCGGTTTACCTACCAACACATTTGGACTATTATTAATAAAGCTGCTGTAATTTTTTCATGAACAGGCTTTGTATGGACATAGTTTTTTTTAATTGTCTTGGGTAAGTAGTTAAAAGGGAATTTGAGAGATCACATAGTGAGACATATTTAAAATTTTGAGAAGCTGTTTGTTTTTCAAAAAGATTGTAGGAATTTATATTCTCATTAGTAATGGGTATTATAGTTGTACCACCCTTTACTAGCAATTTATATTAATCTTTCTGACTGTGAATATTCTAGTGGATGTGTAATGGTCTTTCACTATGGTGTTAGGTGGCATTTTAGAGCAATTCATGATGTTGGGCATCTTTCATGTGGCCATAAATTACTTATATATTTTCGAGGTCAAATGTTTAAATGTTTTTCCCAATTTTGAGACATGGTCAGTACCTCCCTATTGAATTGTATTTATATATTCAAAAAAAAGCCATTTTTCATATATATGTATTTGATATATATATATATATATATATATATATATATATATATATATATATATACTCATACATACACACACACATATGCATCTCTAGTATTTTCTTGCATTTAATATGTTTCCACTATATTTTGGAACATCATAATATTTTAAGTCAATGAAATACAACCTACAATTTTTACGATTCATTTTTTTCCCTGCATATTATCTAAGAAATATTTGTTTATTTCAATGTTGCAAAGATTGTCTTTTTGATTTTGAGGCTGACTCTAAGAAATTTTCAGAGCTTTATCTTTCAGATTTAGGTCTATATGGTATGAAGTAAGCATCAAGGTACATGTTTGACAAATGATGACCTAGCACTAGGGATGATACCTATTCATGTTTTTTGTATGTGTGAAAAGATCATATACTTCCCTAACTTACTCTGGTTCAACCTAAATTTTGGCACTACAGGGTCCAATAGATATACACTCTAAACTTTTAAATTTTGATCACTCTCATGGTGAGTGTTATGTGATACAATACTCTCTCAAAATGCAGGTTATTGGCAGCAAGCTGTAACTCCTAGTCAGCCATGGGATTGTAAGGGAGGTCAATGACACCCTGCAGTGTACTATGTTGCTTAGATATGATAGTCAGTATATTAAGTGTACTAAATATAGTTTCAACTTATATTTTTAACTAACAATGGGTTTAACAGGATGTAACCCCGAAAGATCTGCATATCCTTTATCCCCATTGAAATAACTGGGAACTTTTCATGAAACTGACCATATGTATGTGGGTATATTTTTAAATTCTCTTTTGTCTTATTGATCTATGTGAATTTCCCTATACTCAGCCTCAAAATCAAGTTGTTTAAATGTCCAACTTTGTCATTTTTTTGCAAAATCCTTTTTGGTTATCCTACTTACTCTGCTGGTCAATAAAATTTATAGAATCACCATATTCAAGTCTACTAGAATTTTGATTGGCATTATATTAAATCTATATATTGATTTGATAAGAATAAAAACTTAAACATTATCAAATTTTCTGATTTCTACACATTATCTCTCTCCATTAATTTAGGTGTTTTCTAATCTCAAAAGTACAATTTTAATTTATATTATTAATTTTAAAAAATTTCAATTTCCAATTGTTCATTGCTAGAATATAAAAATACAATTGATTTTTTTGCATACAAACTAAACACTATCATCTTACTAAACACAGATGACTTCTAGTAGTGTTTTTTATAGATCACTTTGCATTTCCTATTCATAACTTCATGGCATCTGAGAATAAATAAAACTTTATTTCTTATTTTTCTTTTGCATGCTTTTTGTTTTTATTATTTTTCTTTCCTTATCAATGGTAAGGACCTTCAGTTGAAGTGGTAACTTGGCCACTGGTGGTTTATTCCTGATCTTAAGAAGAAATAATTCTTTCATTATAAAATGTAATGTTAGTGCAGATTTGTTATATATATATCTGTTCTTAGATTGAGGAGATTGTTGTTTAAATTTCAAAATATTCAGGGATTTTTTTATTTTCTATTGAGTTGACAGTGGTTTTTTTCATTTTGTAAATATTGTGAGATACACAATTACAAAAATGATTTTCAAAAGTCACACAAACATTTTTATAGTGACTGAAATATGTTTTAGAGTAAGTTATTTTGTTCATCTTGGTGACCATTTCATGGACACTTAATAGAACACACATTTTCTAGTAGTTGTGTTGTAGGTTCTATTAGGCTAAGTTGATTGATGGCCTCTTGCATACCCTTACTGATATTTTTTGGGTAAACTATCAATTATTAACAATTGTTGTTAGTATCTATGATCATCATTGTGGATTTGCTCTCACTTTTAATTTTGATGCGAGTTGTTTTCCATAAATTCCAGAGTTCTACTTTAGATCTTTAACATAAATGCTCTAGACAAGTTTACTGCTTTAGGGCCTCTTTAATCTCTGGAAATAGTCCATCCTCTGAAATTACTTTGCCTAATATTAAGAAGTCAAGCCACTATTATTAATGTAGTATTGCTTGGAGCACATTTGGCCTTCTCTTACTTTGACCTATCTGTGTCGTTCAGTTCAATGCAAGTTTCTTGAACAGAATACTTGGAGCTTTCCTATTTCATCCATTCTGAGGTGCTCTGCCTTTTTATTGGGGTTTTACACTATTTATTGCTAATGCAATTATTAATAAAGATGTGTTTCCTTATAATGTTCATAGCCCAAAAGAGGAAATCTGTAGTTTATGCCTATTTAACACTTCCTGATCATCAATTAAACTCGCTCTGTATAATGGAAAACAGATTTTTCAGTATTACAGTTTCCAAATTTCTGATCCTAGGAGGTCCCAGGCCCTCCTAAGCCATCTCAGAAAAGGTTAAATATGAAGACACGAATTGGGTTGTCAACATACTTTATATATAAAGAGAAATATGAAAAATTGTGGTAATATGTATAATAAGAATTGTAATACAAAAAGTACATGTATAAAGACATGAATTGGCATGAATATACTTTATATACAAAGATATGAAAAATTGTGCTCTATATGTGTAATAAGAATTGTAATGCATTCTGCTGTCATGTATTTAAAAAAATAAAATCAATTAAATTAAAAAAAAGAGAAAAGGTTAAAAGAACCAGATATAATTCCTTAAAAAAATTAAAACAACTGTTAAAAAAAAATTAAAAAAATAAAGATGTGTTGGTATCTATAATCTTACAAAATGTATCAAACTTTTCTCAGCTATTCTTTGGTGAGATTGTTCCCCCACCCTTTAGGATTTATGAAGTATATAAAAAATATATATTTTTAAAACACATTTTACTTTCTATTATTCATTTTCTTACTAGTTATGCCAGTTTATTTTTCTAGGGATTATTCTTGGATTTATAATATATATTTTAACTTTCCTCAGTCTATCTTAAAGCAATTTGTCATACCACATATTATTTATTAAAATACAAAAGTACATTTCCATTTACCTCTTTCATCCTAGTTGCAATTTTGGCCATTATATTTATTTTATATGTGTTACAAATCCCAGAGTACGTAATTATTATTGCTTTTAAGAGTTAAACATTGGCTAAAGAAGTTTCTTTTTTTTTTACTTTGTTCTATTTTTATTTATATTTTTGTTCCAATTAGTTATACATGACATTAGAATGCATTTCATCATTATACACAAATGAAGCACAACTTTTCGTTTCTCTGGTTATACATGATGCAGAGTCATACCATTCATGCAATCATACATATACATAGAATAATAATGTCCATCTCATTCCATCATCTTTCCCACCCCCATACCCCCTCCCCTCCCCTCACTCCCCTCTGTCCAACTGAAAGTCCCTCCATTCTTCTCTTGCCACCCCCCAGCCCTATTATGGATCAGCCATCCACATATCAAACAAAACATTTGGCCTTTGTTTTTTAGGGATTAACTTATTTCACTTAGCATGATATTCTCCAATTCCATCACAAATTACCTACAAATGTCATAATTTCATTCTTCTTTAAGGCTGAGTAATAGTCCATTGTGTATATATGCCACAGTTTCTTTATTCATTCATCTATTGAAGGACATATAGGTTGGCTACACACTTGTTATTGTGAATTGAGCTGCTATAAACATTGATGTGGCCACTTCATGGTAATATAATGATATTAAGTCCTTTGGGTATAGACTGAGGAGTAGTATAGCTGGGTTAAATGGTGGTTCCACAATAGCCAAAGCAATCCTTAGCAAGAAGAGTGAAGCAGGAAGCATCACAATACCAGATCTTAAATTATACTACAGAACTATAGTAACAAAAACAGCATGGTATTGGCACCAAAATAGACATGTAGACCAATGGTACAGAGTAGAAGACATAGAGACAAACCCACATAATACAGTTATCTCATACTAGACAAAGGCACCAAAAACGTACATTAAAGGGAAAAGAAGCCTCTTCAACAAATAGTGTTGGAAAAACTAGGAATCTATATGCAACAAAATGAAATTAAACCTCTCTCTCTCATCCTGCACAAAACTCAACTGAAAGTGGATCAAGGATCTAGGAATTAGACCAGAGATCCTGTGCCAAATAGAAGAAAAAGTAGGCCCAAATCTTTATTCATCATGTTGGCTTGGGACCTGACTTTCTTAATAAGACTCCTAAGGTGCAATATGTTTCTTTTAAATATTGTTTATATATATATTTTTCCACTTCTGGTGTTATTTTATTGTTGCTATTATAAAACAAAATTTCTATCTGGACTCATTTCTATATTTCTATAGACTCCTTCTGTCTATAGAAATTTCTCTAATATTTCCTTTTTCTGTAGTTATACAAGAAAAAAAATCTCTCAATCTTTATCTGAAAGATTCTATATTAAGGAATGATATTTTGCATAGAATAGAATATTATGCAAATAATTTTATCATTTCAACACTGTAAAGGTATTACTATCTTTTTAAAAAATTGATTGATTGATTGATTTGTTACCAAGAATTGAACCCAGGGAAGCTTAACCACTTAGCCACACCATCAGCCCTTTTTAATATTTTATTTAGAGAGAGGGTCTTGCTGAGTTTCTTAGGGCCTCACTAAGTTGCTGAGGCTGGCTTTGAACTTGTGATCCTCCTGCCTCAGCCTCCTGTACCACTGGGATTACAGATCTGTGCCACTGCACCCAGCATTTCAGATTACATGACTATAAGGAGAAGTTCATGGTCCTGTCCTCTTGGTTCCACTATTGCAAAGAACAGCAAATTTTCTTTATAGAGTATTACACATTAAATATTTTAGGCTTTCTAAGCCACATTAGATCTGTTTCATATTTTCATTTGTTCTGTTGTTGTTTCTTAATGAAAAAATGAAAACCACACATAGCTTGAGAACTGTACAAAAAAGCACATCAACTAAAGTTGGTCCATAAACTATAGTTTGCTCTTCAGACTTCATTTTGTATAATAGCTCTTATTTTGAGTCCAATTTACTGATCTTTATTTTCTATAGATTCTAATCTGCTCTTAAGACCCTTTAGTGGAATTTTCATTTTGGAAAATCTTTTCACCTTTTAAAATTCTAGTGTTGTTTCTTATGATTTAATTAAACAATTGTTGTGGTGCTAGGGAATAAACCCAAGGGCCCACATGTAGTAGCAAATGCTCCACTATGGAGCCAAATCCACAGTCTCGTTTATATATTTTTACTCCATACAACTATTTACTTTTTTCATGTATTTATTTAAATTCTAAAGATTAGCAATAAAATCTGTTTGTTTTTAGTGTTGTAACAGCTTTATTGATGGATAATTTCATGCCATAAAATTCACATGCTTGAACTCCATGATTCTCAGCTAATTGGATGCCATTACCACAATCAACTTTCAAGACATTTCCGTCACCCCAAGTTTTGTTGTCAACCTCTTATTCCATCCTGAGTTCAGGAAACTACTTCTCTATTTTCTGACCCTATAGATTTTTCTTACTGGAATATCTCCCCAAAATTAATCATACATTTGGTCTTTTGTCTATCACAGTACTTTACAAACTGGGTAATTTTGCCCCCAAGGGATATTTTGCAATATCTACAGACATTTATATTATAGGGTATGGTTTTCAGCTCTGAGTACACACTTGTTAGATATACTAAACAACCTAAAATGCAAAGTACAACATGGCAGAAGAAAGGATGATCTAACTTTAACATCAATATCACCAGGACTGAGAGAATCTGACTATATTTGAGTGTTATGGTTTGGCTCTTCAATATTCCCTATGCTACAAGCTTGATTGATAATGTCGCGGCACAATTTTTTGGAGGGGTGAAACTTTTAGAAGGAGTGTGGTTAGTAGAAGGAAGTTAGGTAATAGGGGGAGCTCTGGAAAGGGATTCTGGGATTCGGGCCTCCTCCTCTCTGTTTCCTGTCCACCATGAGGACAGCAGTCTTCTTGGCCAGGCACACTCTCCCTGATAGGCTACCTCACCCCAGGCCCAAACCGATGGACCCAGTAACTGTGGAATAAACCTCTAAAGCTGTAAGCAAAAATAAAATGTTTTTCTTTTACATTTTGTCCCACTGATGGAAAATTTTCTAATACAAGTTGAATTAACAGATCTTATAATAATTATTAGTATTTCTTAGCCATATGTAACTTATTGAGGATCTATTCAAATCTTTTAATGAGATTTTAATTGGGGTTTAGGTATCTCATTAAGGGTTCTTAATATATTCTAGATATAAGCTTTTCATAAGATTTATGATTTGAAAATATTTTCTCCCACTCTGTGGCTTGTCTTTTCATTTTTCTTAAGAATCTTTTGTTACACACACATACACACTGAAAAATTCTGAGAATATATTAGAAAAACATGAAACACTCATATAGAATTTTTCAATATATTTTTTATAAATCGTAAATTTCAAAAGATCTTATTCCTAAAGATCTTCTTTTTTTTATTTTTAAGAAGGCCTGCAATAAAGGTATTTACAAAGGTTCTTTTTTTCTCTCTCTTTTTAATGATCTCCTTAGAGAGTGAACTTTTACCCACCTTTGCTTGTATTGTGTCTCTTTTGAAGATGTTGCCAGAAGTACAAAGGAATTCTCCATTCATAAATCTCCATTCATAATTAAAACCAATTTTCACATAACTCTATGTTCTAGATAGAACTACCGTGTTTATATTCTTTATAAAATAAACCTGTTTTGAATGCTAGTTTCTCAGACCCCTCACAATCCTCCTTCCTCCAGAGTAAACACTGCTCTCTTCTTTACCCTGCTAGTGTTCAAGGTTTTTATTCTCAAGCAGTTTGAGACTCATTACAACACGGCACATGTTCCACGTACCTATCAAAATGAATCAAATCATCTAATAAAGAAAAACTATTTGCATTTTTAAACATAGGCACCATTAAACTTTTAACAATAATGCAAAGATAAAATTAATATATGCATATATGAGTCTGAATTTATGTTCATTTTATTTATAAACTTTCACATAAATTTTGTCCTGTTGATATTCATAGGTAGATGGTGGGTCATTTGCTCTCATGCTGAAAAATTATTACTTATTTAATATTACAAATACCTGCCCTGAATAGATAAACTTCAGTGATATTTCCCTCAAAAGGGTTAGGCTATGTTTCTTTCCAACACATAATACTGAATACATTTATTGTACTGTCAAGATAGCCTTATGCAACAACTTATCTAAAGAAAAGTAATCTATTAAATAATGATAATACATGATTGAAAAGAATATATTATCAAAATCATGTTTGAAAGATAAGAAAAATGGCAACTGAATATCATGAAGCAATACAGTAAGGAGAAAAATTTACAGAACACAGTGTGTGTTGGGTATTGTGCTATTTGGTTACCAAGAATTAGAGACCATTTTCTTATATGTGAATCTCATGGTAGATATTTATATGACAAAAAAAATTTAAAGGAAAGGAAATCATGCTCAATGAATTAATAATTGTATAATACTTATTAAAACTTATGTGATAGGTGGTGTTAAACACCAATAAAACAACAGTGAACAATATAGACAGTCACAGGATGTAAAATATTATGAAAAAGAACTCATTTAAAAAATTCTTCTGTACATATTGTCATGTAATCCCTATAAGAACTTTAGGAAATGCACAGAATTATCCTATATATGAATAAACAAACAGAGACTTTGAAGGATACAGATCCATACACAGACATTTGGAAAGAATTATCAAGTTCTAATATGTGCTTTCAAAATAAAGCATCAGTCTATCTCCAATTCACCCCACACATCAGCTGATATGTTCTGAAAGATGGCTCTTGCAAACTTTGCATATTTAAAGAAGTAGACAACTGTTAGTCTAAATTAGAATTTCTCATATTTGTCTCTTCCAACCTGTATCCCAATGATCCTGTACATTACCAGTGCACTTCTCCAAAATTCCATAAAGTATTTGAAGAAAATTTGTCTCCAGTTCATGGAATTCAGAAGAATTTCTCAGTAAGACATCAATATTTAGCTTGTGCTACTCCAAGTCATTTGTTGCAATGCATTGAAATACTTTATCAGTTCTATCTTTAAAAAAATGAGAATCCTGTGACACGAATGTAATTTTTTCTGTACTCTATTTGTTTTAAATAACCAAAAATAAATCTCTTTAGCACCAATAATTTCTTAATTATTTGGCATTTCCAAATGGCCAGGGAACAGAAGCCTAGCTACCATTACTTGATTTTAACTTTGAAATGTTTTTTGAGCATTAAAAAGTCCAGAAGCAACAAAGTAACTGCATCAAGAAAGAAAAAGTTCAGACTGAGCATAAATCTGTTTTGGAGTACTTGCCTAGTGTAGAAGGAAATTTAAAAAAAAAGAAAAAATATATAAATATATATATATTTTTTTTCTTTTTTTAATTTTCTTGCATGCTAGAATATATATATATATATATATATATATATATATATATATATATATATATATAGAGAGAGAGAGAGAGAGAGAGAGAGAGAGAGAATATGTTGGAACTCAAGCAATTCAGAATCCAGAATGTACATTCTGGGAGAATATGTGCAACTTCTTTATCAATAATGTGACTACAAAATGGTAGATTGTTCTTTCTTACTTTTTATAAAATATAACTATCAAAATATCAAAATTAGGGTAAATTTTCTCTAGAAAAAACTAAGAAATTATTTAAAGAAAAGAGATTTACCTCTTAACAAAATTTAGTTTTGTTATATTCAAATTAATTGGAAAATTCATATGACGTTATTGCTTAAAGAGCTATTATCTTCCTACCTTGCTATGTTACTTCTGGCCCTCTAGCAGCTACAACAGTAGTTTTCCAATGGTTGTGTACAAATTTAGAGTCCAGATTTTGATTTCTAAGTATAGTTCATTCAAAAGAAGCTGAGCTATTTGGGGATTTATAGATTCTGCATCGTAGAGAGAAATAAGAATAGGCTTGAAAAGAGTTTCATCCTACCATAAAGTAACAAAATTCAAAGATGCAAGTAGTTGTGAAAGTAACAAAAAGTCCAGCCATTCTTTTAATAGATTTGTCTATTGTAAGGGTCCCTCAAACGTCAGAGGAAGAGACCACCAAGAGACTGACTCGTGCAAAAGCAAAAGGGGGTTTATTGACCATCCAATCCAGCGCGCTGGGGCTCCAGGCTCACTCAAGAAGGGAGAGCGGCCAAGATCCCCGAGCAGGGGTTTAGCAGTGCTTAAGTACACTCCTTGGGGAGGGCAGGAACTTTACACATGTCATGGTCCCCTTTAACAAATCATCATACACCACGGGAAAATCAAACAACAATTCCTGAACATGATTAGTACATTCATTGGCGGGAACATGTCAGGTGGGAGTGATAGGTCATTCCTAAGGAGGGGATACATTCAAACTGATTGATTTAGGCCCTGAATGCCTATGTGCCAAACTGCACAGGGTCCTAGGTTATTAAACAACTAAGTGGTCAGTACCGGGCATTGTCTTAACTGCCTCAGGAATTTCAGGTTCTGTGTGCAGTTCAGAAACTTTACAATACCTAGTCCTTTACTTTTTATCTCAGGCTTTGCAGCTTAGAAACTTTACCCTTTCACTATAACTAGTGTTTTCAAAAGGTTATAATTACCAAATTATTTGTCCACTAGCCCTGGTATATATCAAACAATTCTGAAATCACAGTAACCTTCAAAAACTAACATTTATTTTTCATTCCTACTACATGTGTGCGGCTGCATCTTTGCTTAGCATTACTTTATAGGTCTTCTCCTCAGGGACCTAGCCTGAAGGGACATTTGCAATAGGAGACCTGTACATTCTTGGGATGAAAGACAGAAACAAGGAAGAGCAGGCTGTGCCATGAAACCTTAGATATGACCTTTCTCAGGTACATTTGCATGCCATTAGGAAAACGAAATTTCACGGGTAAGTGAAACTTACCATGAATACTGCTAAGACAAGCAAAGATATCCCTGCCTATCATAATATTCAAAAGAATCATGACATATATAATCATGACAAGTGAATGCAGAACATGTTGAATTTTTAATGAAATATTTTAAAATGAGTGCTAATAGGCACACATATTTATTTCTTTAAACATAAGCCACTTCATAAAATGTAGATATGTGTTCTTTCTTGGGCTTTACTTCTAATTGTGGAGATGGGTATGGAAGTACCAATTACTGTCAGTGGTAATGCATAAGAGAAAAAGAACAATTCAACATTTATTCACCACAGATGGTCATACCCTATGATGAAGCAGAAAAAATGTTTTAACCATATGTTTCAGAAGAAAAGTTAGCAAGTATTCTAAGCAAAGGTCTGGTTGTGCTTCTTAGATTCATATCCCTCAGGATTTAAAGCTTCTGTTTTAGTTGCCGCAGTTTGGCTGGGCACAAAATGACCAAGCCACCACGAGGCACTTGTAGGTTCAAACAGGTACTACTTTATTGCCTGAATTCCACCTGCACTCCAGGTGCACTCCCCGGGAACTATCTCCACGAGAACTCAACAGGAACTCTGGGAACTCCGCAAGAACTCAAAAGTAGTGGAGCTGGAGGCAGCAGGATCCGCCCTATTGCCAGACAGCAGGGGTCTATATACAATTGAATACACAGCCTGTTTCAATTCAGCATCATCCAGTCACAGCAATTATACACAGCTTAACTTAATTATCATCATCTTAATGGCTCGCTGGTGTTACCTTTCAACCACTCCTTTTAGCAAAATGCCATGTGCCATCCTGACTCAGCTGTGGCTCTCAACATTTAGTAACATAGTATTTAGGCTAAAGTGCATTATCACTAAGTTCACAAGTCAGTTCAGTGCATCATAATGCCAGGACAGAGGGTCAGGTAGCACCATCTGAATGAATTTGAAGAGGATATCCATGTATAGAACAGGATGATAAAGCTAAAACAAAGGAGGAAGGGGCAGTCCTAAAAAGTCAAGCTAAGGACTTTTACTTTCAGGGAAAATGTGGGCACACTTTTCCACTCTTTGTGTTAAATATAACTATGAATATTGTTTGTAAAATATACCATAAGACTCAGAAAGGTGGGGAGAAGAAAGTAGAAAGGATACAGGTAGGATCTTTGCCACCAGAAGAATGACAGTGGCCGTTTCCTGTTTTCTTTTACCTCACATATATCAAGATTAGAGTCAGCCACCTGGAACCATCAACAGGTGCCAAAAATAAAAATAGTCCCAACAAACACGTGTTCTCTGTGGCCAAAGGAAAGGAAAAGGGTCCACAGGACTACACAGAAAACTTTTAGACAATAATTGCTCTGTTGTCTATCAGCCAAATATGACTGAAAAATAAGCAAACTGTGGCTGTATTGTCATTCATGTTGAGAAAACCTGACTAGTTAGTCTCCATGGTCTCCCTTTCCAGGTACCCACTCCTCCCACCACGGGTGGAGTCAGAGAAGGGACTCTTCTCCTAGCGAGGTAGTGAGGAAGTTCCTCCTGCTGGAATGTGTGGGTAGAGTCACGTGCAGAGCTTGCATTTCCACCCCTATCTGGAAATAAGAAAATATCCCTCCTTCTCCGCTGAGGGGGGGATCAGTGGAGGCTGGGTGGTGGGTGAAACGTGCACCCCATCTGCAGTCAGAAAAAGCTCTCTTGCCCGAGTGCCAACAGAGGCCAAGTGGGAAGTCAGGAATCTTATACCTGACAACAAGAAGTTGGTATTCCTTTTCCTGTCAAAATAGCATCATAAGGAGATTTCTAAGAGAAGGTTTTAATGAGATACCAAGACTCATAAAAGAGCAAAAATGATCAAAATCATCAGTTATGTTAAGAAATGGGAAGATCTCAAGTTTAATGAAGAGAGACAATCAAAGGACAGCAAATGGGAAATGATAGAGAAGTGGGATTATGAGACAAACTTTGAAGCAGCCATTATCATAAATATTTTCAACAATGATTATAACATGCTGGGAACAAACAAAACAAAGTTTCAGTAAAGATAGAGTATATAAGGAAAGAAATAAAAACTTTGGAATGAAAAACAAATGTAAGGGCTGAAATTAAAACCTCTCTGCATGAGCTCAAACACAGTTTAAGAAACAGTGGCAATAATCAATGACTTTCCATACAGAACAATTACCCAATCTCAACAACACAGAATCAAGTGGGAAGAAAACAACAACTAAACCAGAACCTCAGGGACCCAGGGGACTCTTACAGAAGATCTAACGTTAAAAGGCATAAGCAGACTCAAGATGCTTGGTTTAATAAAGCCCAAAAATCCATGCCACCACAGATCAGACTTACATTTCTAATCAATAAAGAGAAAGAATAAAGCTTGAAAACAGCATAAAACAATAAAAACTAACAATAGTGGGATACACTGTAATAACAGTGTTTTTTTCATTGTGAACAATGGAGGGCAAAAGGATTTGGCTCTGTAGCTCTCTGACACTGAAGGGAAAAAAAAAACCATTAACCCAGAATCCCATTTCCCATGAAAACATCCTGCAGGAATTAAGGAAGAAATAAATATATTCTCAGGTAAAGGAAATCTAAACCTGTTTACTTCTACCAGATGTACAGTGAAAGAATAAGTAAAAAAGTTTCTCCAAAGGGAAAGGGCATGTTCAAAAAAAAAATCTATGGAATATCAGTGTGGTAGACTGAATAATGATTCTCTAAAGATGTCCCTGTATTAATCAGAAGGGCTCTTAACATATATCTTATAAGATATATGTTAAGAGCCCTTCTGATTATATGTTCATATATATGTAATGCACAGTCATATAACCTTTTCATTTGTGATTATGTTAAGGTTAATAAATGGGGATATTATACTTGAATATTCTAATATTCATAAAGGTATCATAACAAGGGTTCTTTAAAAAATAGGATCAGATTTTCTAATAGGAGATGGACAATGGACAAGCATGATTCTTGGCATATGGAAGGAAGGGGTAAAGAGCTGGTAATATAGGTCACCTCTAGTAGCTGAAAAAAAAACAAAGAAAATAATTTTCCCCAAAGCTTTCAGAATGAATTTAGCTTTTGCATACTTTGATTTTAGACTTTTGACTTCCAGAATTGTAAGAGAATCAATTTGTTTAGTTATGTCACTAAGGTATGGCATTCAGTTATAATAGGAGTGGGAAATGAATATAATCAAGAAAAAAGAACATCATAATCCCAAACATGTGTAAATACAGTCAATTTTGCTTCTTTTGAATTTTCTTTACTATGATTCACATTGAAATGAAAATTATAATGTTATGTATTGTGGTTCTACATGTACGTAAAAAAATATTTAGGATAATTATGACAGCAGAGGGGAAAAGGATGCAAAAGGAGTAAAACTTTTTTGATCTTCTTGAACTTGCAAAATGAAAAATCTATAGATATGTCAAAATATAATAGGAATAAGAAGTTCAAGTAACATATATGAAGGCAAGCAAAAAGTAAATAGAAAATAAAAATCGCATAACAAATATACTAAAATAAAATGGCAGATTGTATCCCTACTATATCAATAATGATTAAATGTAAATTTTCTAAATGTTTCATTTGGAAGACAGAGATCAGGAGAATGTACCAAAAAATATGACTCAACTTTATGCTGAAGGAAATACCCTTCTAATAGGCAGGTTAAAAGTTATAGGATAGAAAAAACATATCATGCCAACAATATTCAAAAGTAGGAGTGAGTATATTAATCAGTAGTCAAAAAGGACTACATAGTAAAGAAAATTGCCAGAGTGGTACGTACATAATGATAAAAGCCTCAGCCGGCCAAGAGCACTTAGCAATTCTAGATGTTAGCAATCCTAAATGTATATGCCACCAACAACAGACATACAAAATATGTGAAGCAAGAACTGACAGAAGTAAAAGGACAATAAATAAATCCACAATGACATTTGGAGACTTTAATATTCATTTTTGAATAATTGAAAGAACAACCACATAGAAAATCACAAAGATACTGGGTATGGTAAAACATACTTGTAATTCTAGCAACAGAGGAGCCTGAGCCTCGGCAATTTAGCAAGACTCTGTCTCAAAATACAAAATAAAAAAGGGTGGAGATGTTGCCCACTGGTAAACATTCCTGAGTTCAATACCCAATATTACAAAAATAATAAAATGAATTAAATAATAATGATGACGTTGAGATACTAAAAAAAAAAAAAAATCAAGAACTAAGAGCAAACTGAGAAAACCTATGTAGTCCTATCTATTTATGGGGAGAAAAAAAGCACCTAAGATAATTTAATACCTACTTGTATTTAAAAACTCTGAAAAACACAAATTCCTCCACTTAGAGCCTCTATAAAAATTCTATAGCTCACAGGATCCTCAATGATGAAAAACTAATGTCTCCCTCTAAGACTAGAAACTAGGCAAGACTGATCACATCACTTCTATCCCAAAGTGGGTGAAAATTTTAGCCAATGAAACAAAGAACTAAAACTTATATGACAAGAAAGAAATAATGTTGTACTTATTTATAAATGACATCATTATCTATTTTGAGAAGCCCAGCATATCTACATGTTAACCCTTAGAATTTATGAGTGAATTGAATAATCTCATATGATACAAGATGAACATAGAAAAATCAATTGTATTTTTATGCATTAGCTTGTATTGATATTAAAAATGAAGTAGATTCAGGATCACTCAACAAAAGGAATACTTAGATGTGAACACTAATAAAATGTACAGGATGCTAAAAGCTATAAAAAAGTATTAAAAAAAGTCAAATAAAGCATATTATAGAGTTTAAGATTAAAATGTTATTCTCCCCTATTTCATATATACATTTAATGAAAGGCCTATCAAAGTCCCAGTAAAAATTTTTGTTGATGTAGAATTTATATGGAAAGGCAAAGAAAGTATAATAACTAAGAAAATTTTTATAAAACACAAATGAAGTAAAAGGAATCAGTCTAATTTTAAATTGCATTATATAACTACAGCAATCGAGACCCTATTTTATTGACAGTGGAAAAGACACAAACATCATTTGAAGAGAACCCAGAAAAAGACAGATGCATAGACACACAATTAATGTTTTCAATCTTAATTTGTTATACATGACAGCAGAATGCATTACAATTCATATTACACATCGAGAGCACAATTTTTCATATCTCTGGTTGTACACAAAGTAGAGTCACACCATTCTTGTCTTCATACATGAACATGGGGTAATGATCTCCTTCTCATTCTACCATCTTTCCTACCCCCATGCACCTTCATTTCCCCTCCCTCCTCTTTACCACCTCTAGAGTTCATCTAATCCTCCCATGAACCCCACAAACCGCATTATGAATCAGCATCCTTAAATCAGAGAAAACATTCATTATTTTTTTTTTTTAGGATTGGCTAATTTCACTCAGCATAATATTCTCCAACTGCATCCACTTACCTGCAAATGCCATGATTTTATTCTCTTTTATGGCAGAGTAATATTCCATTGTGTATATATGTCACATTTTCTTTATCCTTTCATCTATTGAAGGGCATCTAGGTTGCTTCCACAGTTTAGCTATTGTAAATTATGCTTCTATAAACATTAATGTAGTTGTGTCCCTGTAGTATGCTATTTTTAAATCCTTTGGGTATAGACCAAGGAGAGGGATAGCTGAGTCAAATGGTGGTTCCATTCCAGTTTTCCAAGGATTCTCCATATTGCTTTTCATATTTGCTGCACCAATTTGCAGTCCCACCAGCAATGTATGAGTGTTCCTTTCCCCCCATATCTTCACCAATACTTATTATTGTTTGTATTCTTAATAGCTACCATTCTGACTGGTGTGAGATGAAAAAAAAAAAAAAAAACTAGGAACAACAGGAACACATCTCAACATTGTAAAAGCTATCTATGCTAAGTCCCGGCCAACATCATTCTAAATGGAGAAAAAATGAAAGCATTTCTTCTAAAACCTGGAAAAAGACAGGGATGCCCTCTTTTACCACTTCTATTTAACATACTTCTTGAAACTATGGCCAGAGCAATTAGGCAGATGAAAGAAATTAAAGGGATACAAATAGGAAAAGAAGAACTCAATTTAGCACTGTCTGCTGATGATGTGATTCTGTACCTAGAAGACCCAAAAAATTCCACCAGAAAAAGTTTAGAACTAGTAAACGAATTCAGCAAAGTAGCAGGATATAAAATCAACACCCATAAATCAAAGGCATTTTTGTATATCAGTAACACATCCTCTGAAAGGGAAATGAGGAAAATTATCCCATTTATAATAGCCCCCCAAAAAAAGAATACTTGTGAATCAACCTAACAAAATAGGTGAAAGATCTCTACAACACAAACTACAGAACACTAAAGAAAGAAATTAAAGAAGACCTTAGAAAATGGAAAGAGCTATCTTGTTCTTGGATAGGCAGAATTAATATTGTCAAATGACCATACTACCAAAAGCACTATAGATATTTAACACAATTCCAATCAAAATCACAGTGATTTTATTCCTCATAGAAATAGGAAATGCAGTCATGCAATTCAGAATAGCCAAAGCAATCTGCCGCAGTCCCACTGGCTGGGCAAAATAGCCTGGGGGGTGACGAACAACTTCTATAGATTGATACAGCAGGAGTAGGAGCTGTTTATTGTAGGACAGGAATGGTATTTATACATTCCACACAGCTTATCTTAATTAGCATAAACTAGATACATCAGTCAACCAATAAGAAATCTCCACTCTTAATGGCTTGCTGGCCTTACTTCACAAACCACTCCCTCTGGCATTTTGCTGGGTGCCATCCAGACTTGTTTACAGACTCTAACATTCCCCTGGCAAAATGTCAGGCACCATCCTGACTTGTTTACAGACTCTAACAGCAATCCTTGGCAAAAAGAGTAAAGCAGGTGACATCATTATACCAGACCTCAAACTATACTACAGAGCAATAGTAACAAAAACAGTATGGTATTGGCACCAAAATAGACTTGTAGACAAATGGTACAGAATAGAGGACACAGAGACCAACCCACATAATTACAGTTATCTTATATTAGACAAAGGTGCCAAAAATATAATTGGAGAAAAGATGGCTTCTTCAACAAATAGTGCTGGAAAAACTAGAAATCCATAGGCAACAAAATGAAATTAAGTTCCTATCTCTCAACATGCACAAAACTCAACTCAAAATAGATCAAGGACATAGGAATTAAACCAGAGACCCTGTGTCTAATAGAAGAAAAAGTAGGCCTAAATCTCCATCATGTCAGTTTAGACCCCAAGTTCCTTAATAAGACTCCCTTAGTGCAAGAATTAAAATCAAGAATTAATAAATGGGATGGATTCAAACTTCTTCTCAGCAAAAGAAACAATTAGTGAATAGAAAGCCTACAGTTTGGGAACAAATTTTTACTTCAAGCACATCAGATAGATCACTAATCTCTAGGATATATAAAGAACTCAAAAATCTTAATACCAAAAATAAAAAAATCAATAAATGGGTCAAGGAACCCAACAGACACTTCTCAGAATAAGATATACAATCAATCAACAAATATATTGAAAAAATATCCAACATCTCTAGCAATTAGAGAAATGGAAATCAAAACTCCTCCAAGATCTTGTCTCACAACTGATTTTTGACAAAGTTTAAAAGCAATTCAATAAAAGAAAGACAGGTGGTACTAAGGAAATTGGACATCTACTAACAAAAACAGGAATTTCACCGTTTTACTCCTGTATAAATATTAAATATTTAAATATTTTCGTTTTATGTATTTAAAATGAATCATAGGCTTAAATGCAAAAATGCAAAGCAATAAATATTTCAGAAAAAACAAAACAGAGAAAAATTCTTAGGAAGCTAGACTTGACAAAAATTCTTAGACTCCATCAAAAACATTATTCATAAAGAGAAAAATTATAAATTGGAATTGAACACAAATAAAAATATTTTCTCAGCAAAGGAGAAAAAGACAATCCACACACAGAGACAAGTGATTCAATAAGAAAACTGACAAAGAAGTAATATTTCACTGAAGAAGATACATACATGGCAAATAAGCATATGGAATGGGTGTGAAATCATCAACTATTATGATTTGAATACACCCCACCTCCAAGAAATGTGCTGGAATCTCAATCCCTAATGCAATATTGGGAGGAGGGGCCTTGAGAGATGCTTAGGTTCTGTGGGCCCTGCCCCAGGAACAATTAATGGCATTACATTACATAAAGAATTCTTGGGAGTGTGTAGTCTCTTTTGTTTTATACTTAAGGACTTGCTTTTCTCCTCTGAGTAGATGCAGCATTCAAGACACCCACTTACAAACAGAAAATCAGTCCTAATCTCACAGTGCCTTGATCTTAGAATTCAGCATACAGATTCTTGAAAATCTTGCATTAACTACCATGTAACCCAGCAATGACAAAACAAAAACATGTACCTGCAAAAACCTATCCACAGTTGGGTAGTGGTGCACACCTGTAATCCCAGTGTCTCAGGAGGCTGAGGCAGGAGGATGGCAAATTCAAAGCTAGTCCTTTGAACTAGCAATTTAGGGAGGCCTTAAGCAACTTAACAAGATCCTGTCTCAAAACAAACAAACAAAAAAATTCTAAAAGGCTATGGATATGGCTCAGTGGTTGAGTGCCCCTGGCTTCAATCCCCAGTACCAAAAAACACAGACAAAATCTAAAACAAAACAAATCCTGTACGCAAATGCTCATAACATCCGCATTTATTATGTTACAATCCCAAATTGTAAACACCCAGAGGTCTTTTAATAGACTAAAGTTTGAACAACTAGCATATTTTTATCTTGGAATATTCTTCAATAATAAAATGGATTGAAAGATTAATATACTCAATAATTTAGATGAATCCAGTGGCATTATCATTAGTGAAAGAAAGTCAATCCTCAAAGATCATATGATTTATGACTCCACTTTTATAACATTTTGGAGTGGTAGAATTATAGAAATTAGAAACGTTTGCCAAGAGTTAGGTAGAAGGAGGTGGCAGGAGGACATTGAGAGTGGTCACAGTCAACACCAGAAACCCTCGTGCTGATGGAAATGCCTTGTTTCTGTCAATATCTTGGTCATGATATTGTAGGATACTTTCAAAACAGTAACCTGGGAGAAACTGGTAAAAGTATATGGAATGTCTCCATATAGTGTTTTACATGTGTATGTGAACCTAGTTATCTCAAAATAAAAAATTGAGTTAAAAGAAATGTGATAATATGACAAAGGAAGTTGAGGAAGAGAATGGGCCCTTTGGCTCTGAAATTATCTTAATTCCTAAGAAACCATAGGTTAATAATTCAGATCCTGTAATTTTAATTGCACAAGACATATCAAAAGAAGTTTAGGTGGGGAGGGGCTGATCAACATTACGGTTAGGAGCAGGAACTCTGGTGTGCTATCACACAGTAAGCTTGAGAAACCAGCCTCTACCTCAGAGCAAAGCCTGTCCAAGGAAGGGAGCGTGACCCTTGTCCTTGGAAAGACCCACAGAGCACTCCTAGGCACATACCCCACCCTGCTGAGTTATTTATCTACAAATAACAGGAGAGATGTGCTGTGCCAGGTGTCCCTGACTCAGTCAGGCTAGGTGAGGACCCATAGCAAACCCCTAGCAACCACCAATCAGCATGAGACAGGGAAATACCTGGGATGCCAGATGACCCCCCCAGTAGTTTATGGTGGTTGATAACATGTTGGGAAAACCATGTAGTTCAGCACGTACTCCCCTCCATGGCTTAAACCAATCAGTTCTAACGGATCTCCCTCTTGTACTGACCAATCACCCCTACTCAACTTGTTCCCGCCAGTGAATGTGCTAATCATGTTTTAGAGTTGTTTTATGATTTTCCCATGGTGTGTGATGATTTGCTAAGAGATGCTATCATGTATGTGAAGTCCCTGCCTTCCCCAAAGAGTGTATAAAACTGCTGCAAACCCTGGGCTTGGGACCTCTCATAGTCACCAGTTGCTATGTGTGCGCAGAGGACCAAGCTAGCTTGCAATAAACACCTCTTTGCTGCTTACATCAATCTTGATCTCTGGTGGTCTTTTGGGGGTCCCGAATTTGAGCATAACAGGCTGACTGTAATGTTACAATAAAGCACTCACATTTCAAAAAGCTAGAAGAAAGGATTTTGAAAGTTTTCAGTATAAAGAAATGATAAATGTTTAACATGATTTAAACATTATATAATGTATACATTCATTGAAGCATTAGAAGGTACTCCATTAATGAGTACAATTTTATGTTTCTATGTATTAGTAAAAATGTAAGTTTAGGAATATAATTTGAATAAAGTATAAAAACAAAAGTAAGTAAAAAGCTAAATCCTGAAAAAAATGAAGAAAATATTAGACTCATTATGATGATAATTTTATAACCACTAAATATATTTAATAAAATTCTATTTTATCTATTTTATTTTTGACACTGCTGGAGATCAAACCCAGGGCCTTGCATATTCTAGGCAAGTGCTTTACCACTGAGCTACATCCCCTGCCTCCTTCTAATTCTTACAAAAATTGTATAACTTGGTTTATTTGATGCTTTTTTAAGCAAAAAAAGAGTATGTTAGGTTTGTTATTATAAAAATATACTTAAATATGTAAATTTGATATAATAAGCTTAAGAACAATAGGCAAATATCCAGAGATCTTTATTTTATTAAATTCACAAGTGTTGAACTGGCTGTTTAAATGTTTAGGAGAATATCACTTAATAGATGTAAGTCAATATTAAATAGAGTTTTAAACAACAAGGTTTGAAGGTAGTTGGTTTCATCTCTTATACACTCCTGCTCATGATGAATTTCAAAGTGTGGCTAACATCCAGAACTTCCTAATTTTGTAGCAGGATTAAAATATTTCATCTTTCTTTTGATTTCTTATCCCATTTCCTTACCTTCTCTTTATTGTGAGTATAATTTCCTCCACAATGCTCATGAAATTTCATAAAGGGACTAAGGTAATACAGAAGACTGAATTGATAAATCCAACTCCCATGGATTAGAGAAATAATCCACTACAAAGCATCAGTAAAAATTTGAAACATCCCAGTCATCAAAGACTGTGCAGAAAGAAGCCTCAGACTAGTAAAGTTCTCAGGTCTTTCCTTGTGGCCTCAGATTCACTCAGCCAAAAGGCACCTGTGAGTTTCTGAGTAAGGTAGCCTCTAGCTCATGTCCCATGCAACATTTCTCATACAGAAGGGACATATTTTGATTATAACACATTTCCATTTTAAATTCTGATACTAGTTGCTGCATCGTTTTCTGGGGAGCTGTGTCCCACAAACATCAATTTAAAAGCATATTTGACTAGGGAACCTCCTTCATTTTCTGGAGGTACCCCTCGAAGGAGAGGACTCTCTGGGTACCTGCTGCAATAATCAGATGGATTTTTGTGCCTTTATCTATTTATCATATCAATTACTTAGAATTGATTTTCTTTTCAGTACTGGGGATTGAACCCAGTGACATTTCAACACTGGGATACATCTGAAGTCCTTTTTTATTTTTTATTTTGAGATAGGATCTCACTAAGTTTTTGAGGGTATCTCAGATTTGCTGAGGCTGGCCTTGAACTTAGAATCCTCCTGCTTCAGCCTCCTAAACTGCTTGGATTACAGTTGTATGTCACCACACCCAGCTGATAAAGTCTCTTATTTCCTTTTCATTTGGCACTTTCATGATGTGGCATAAATAATGAGTGAAACAAACTCTTCAAAAACTCAGTTATCAGATCTGATAAGTGGTGTATAGTATATCATATTATTGGTTTAATTTAGTAGCACTCTCATCTATATAACCTTAAAATGACATGAATTAGAGAAAAGTGAATTATTTTGCTACAAGGAGTCACATACAAAACAGTGTGCTGTGATTTTATGTGGTTGTTGATGTATTTCATAAGCATGTATTTTTGGCATCTTTTCTATTAACGATAATCAGCTCATTAATTGCAATGTCTCTTAATATTTCTGTGTGCAGTTCATGGTGATGTCCAGATAAGATACTTCTGTACCAGGATGTGATTCTCCAGCTGACATTCCTAATTATAGTCAGACTAGACTGATTACATCCCTCCCAGACATATTTAAAAAGCCTCAAATCTACAAGCACATTTTGTTTGGACAACTAATAAATAGCAGTGACAGATGGAGAAGACTGCTGTGTAGCAATTGGGAAAATAAGAGGCTGAGGAGAGCATTTGAAAGAGGGGGTTTGGGGGAGGGGGAGGAAGAGGGTATGGGGGCAGGAAATGTAGTGGAATGAGATGGATATCCTTACCCTAAGTACATGTATGACTGCACATATGGTACGATGCTACATCATGTACAATCAGAGAAATGAAAAGTTGTGCTGCGATTGTGTACAATGGATCAAAATGCATTCTGTTGTCATAGATACCTAATTAAAATAAATTAATTAATTAATAAAAAAGAGGAGATTCATGAGTGTGTGAGTTACCTGGCTCAAACATACCTGTTCCACCTGCAACTTCTACATTTCATTACATGTCTATTCTACCCTTCAATTTGTTTAAGCCAGAAACTGAACTTTTTTCTTCTTTCAATACCCCAGATCAAACCAATCCGGGAATCTGTTATGGTTTGGATGTGAGGTGTCTCCCAAAAGCTCATGTGTGAGACAGTGCAAGAGGGTTCAGAGAGGAAAGGATCCAGTTGTGACAGCTTTAGCCCAATCAGTGGATTAATCACCTGATGGGACTGAGTGGTAACTGAAGGCTGGTAAGGTGAGGCTGGAGGAGGTGGAGCACTGGGGGCGTGGCTTTGGGGTATACATTTGTATCTGGCAAGTGGAGATCTTTCTCTCTCTCCTTTCTGATCACCATGTAAGCTGTCCCTCCACCACATTCTTCTGCCATGTAACAAGAGGCCTTACCTGGAGCCCTGAGCAATAAAATGGGCTGTCAATGGACTGATACCTCTGAAACCATGAGCCCTCAAATAAACATTTCCTCCTCTACAGTTGTTCCCGTCAGATCTTTCAGTCACAGCAGGAAAAAAAAAAAAAAAAAAAAAACTGACTAAAACAGAATTCTACTTGCTCTTCAATTTCAGTCAAACCCTATTTAAAACCATCTTTCTTTCTGCACTGCTACCATCTTGTTCGAGTCGTTTTACTGCTTACCTGAAGTACTGTAAAAACCTCCTAAAACAAATCCATTCTTTCCTTGTTCCTACCAAACAGAATTCTGATTGATTCTTTTAAACTGTAAAATGCCATTGTGATTCTTTCAGCATTTTTGACTCAAAAAACATCCCACTGCCAAGGAGATCCTGCATCATATATTCCTTTGACTTCTCTCTCTTTCTTCCTCTATTCCATGGACACAAGTCTCCTCATTCCCTTGAGCAGAGCCAGTCACTCCCATCCTGGGTCCTTGTTCCCTCTTCCTCCTTCAAGCCTTGTTTAAGCCTCACCTGGACTCTTCTTTGTAATGGTGTAATCTGTTACAGCCCCCAGTCCAGCAGCATCAATCTCCTTGACGTTGCTTTTACTTTTTTCATCTTTCCCCACAGGCTTAACCGTCTTTTATTCTAATATAACCTAAAATCTAACTCCACATTAATGACTATTCTTTGTGTCCTTTTGGGCCCCCTCTACCCTAGTTATTCCATTCTGATTTAATTCTTAGTATCACAATTTATTGACATTGATATTTATTAATTAGTGTCATTTCCCCCTATTAAAATGTAAACTCCCAAGGACAGGAATCTGTTTACTTTATTCTTCCATTTAGCCTAAACTTTTAGACTAGTATCTGAAGCTCAATAAAATGTGTTCAATGAATGAATTAATACAATTTAGTTATTTGTTTATAAACAACCATACTAAACTAAAAACATCGGCAATGCACTTGGCCTGGCATTAAGCCCTAGGGGGAAAAAGGAGAGATAATAGATGATACGTGACCAACAGAAAGTAAGTCTATTGAGGAGAGAGACTTTGAATGAATGACAACATTGTGATGCTGAGAGAATGTGAGTGAATATCCATGGATGTTCATATTAGATGATAGAGGTCGACATCCCCTTCCTTCTTGTTTCCCAACCAGAGCTTTGGTACCATTCTTTAATCATGTGTCACTCCCCCTTCCCCAGATGTCTTGTTATGATTGTTACAGAATAGATACACAGGATTTAAATATTATCAAGGACCACCTGATGTGAACTACGAGAGGCAAAAATCTCAATGCAAAAATACCTAGTGATCTTGAAAAGATCCCCATTATATCAGAAGATAGACTATGCAGTATGATACCCGCAGGCAGGAGGAAAATAAGATCATGGATTGACAGCCTAGGAGAAGACAGCCTTTGAAACTCAGATTTTTGCTTTCTCTTTCTTCCCTGTCATTCCCAGCTGATTATTTAGGAATGCAACTTGCTATGGAGATGTTAAAATTGGGGAAAACGTAATATATAAAAGCTATATTACGTTAGTACATTGTTTGAACTCAGCATCAGTAATTATATCATACGTTTAAATGATGCCAAGTAGCATTGTGAAACAATGTATCTCTAAATATTGAAAACTAAACTAGCCTCTGTCTTCAGTTTTCCCTGTTGATTCCATACGGAACTCGGTCATTAAAGGGAAGCTCCAGCTATTTTGAAGGGGCACAGAAAGCTGCTCAGAAAATAAGTTATTCTGAAAAACAATGGCATATTAGCCAACTTTCTTCAGAGAAACAGAGCCAACAGGATTGTATAAAGTAAGAGGGAATTTATTAGATTGACATACATGATTAGAGGGTGAAGAGTCCCACAATGGCCATCTGCAGGCTCCAGAGCCTGGAAAACAAGCAGCTGCTCAGTCTAAGAAGCCAGAAGCCTCAGTAGAAGAGAGAGAGAGGAGAGAGAGAGAAGAGCCAATGATACAGCCTAATCCTGAGGCAGAAGGCCTGAAAGCCCTCTAGAGAGACACTGGCACTATTCTGCCTTCAAAGGCTGAAGACTCTGGAGTCTGATTTCCACAGGTAACAACAGCAGCAAAACAGGGTCCTTCTCAAGAAGGGTCAAGTGTGCATACACAGCAGCCTCCCCTTCTTTCACTTTTCGGCTCCTTCGGGGCCCTTAGCCTACTGGATTGTACTGTCCAGAGTCAGGGTGGGTCTTCCTCACCCAACTGGCTAGCTCACATACCAGTTTTCCAATCCAGTCAAGCTGACAACCATAACTAAGCATCACCCATGCTCAGATGCATTTTGGAAAAGAGGAAGGAGCAAGGCATTCCAGGAAAAGGAGGGAGCTTAACCAAAGGGACAACAGGCAAGAAACAAAACAAGGCATGTGGAAGAATGAGCTGGATGCTCCCAGGGCTCAAAATGTACTGAGGAAGTACATTATCTAATACTGAAGAGAATCTTCACCTCCCTCCTCTCCTAGTGTATGATTTCCCTCAGAGACCTAATCTGAATCTACAGATCAATTTGTGTATCTTTTTGTATTCTCAGATTTGTAGCATCATCTCTTATTTGAAGTGACTTCCAAGCCCAAAGATACAAACATCTTTTAGACAGTTAAAAATTGAATCTGGGTATGGTGGCACACACCTGTAATCTCAGTGGCTCAGGAAGCTGAGGCAGGAGAATCCCAAGTTCAAAGCCAGTCTCAGCAATTGAGCGAGGCCCTAAGCAACTTAGTGTCAAAATAAAAAATAAATAAAAAGAAGTGGGGATGTGGCTCAGTGGTGAATTGCCTCTGGGTTCAATACCTCAATTAAAAAATATTAGCCTGTAATTTAGTGTCCCAACTTTTCTGAAAATAAAATCTCTGAATGCATTAACATTCTCTTGGTAATTTCCCTATAATAACATCTCAAATCATTCAAATTTTCTTCGGGGAAGCATATTTTTCTTTTAGACTCAACTTTGGTTTTGAATATTGTTCTTGTCAGATTCCCCTGCCCCCAACCTCTCTGGCAGTTCTTTGCATGATTCATTTTCTAGGTACTCTAAATTTTTCTTAAAACACTGGTGTTGTCACTTCTCTTCCCATCATTCCTGAAATTAGTTCACTGAGACTCACAGTCTCCACTGGAACGTGTCTAAAAACTCCTAAGTTACTCTCTGCTTGTCTGACCTCTCCTTCCATTCTCTGCCCTACAGACTCAAAGCCTAATGGGCATTGACTCCCAGACATGTTGTCACTGTATCAGTCCCCATTTTCTAGATTGATTTTATCATTTTCTTTCCAAAATATATTGCTCCTGTCACCTCAATTTTATATTTCTATAACTTTCAGGGCACCTGGTTCAAATTTTGACAGTATCTATGATTTCTTTCTCCTCGTATTTTTTATTTGTGTGTAATCAATTCCCACGTTTGGTCTCCTAGGCTTGAAATTATCTCTGAAGTATATCCCTTTGTCTCCTCGTCCACCAATTCACTGATACTTCAACAATATTTACTTTCACTCTCTAACTTGCTCCAATTAGGAAATTCCTTTAACTGGAAGATAGAAGATGACATGTACTTACTAACTCACAAAACATTTTATCTTGTGAAAGACAACTTTATCTCAGTACCTTAAGTGGCCTCTAATGCTCCCTAGTTCACTGTTTAGAACTAGCCACGTGGTGGTGCCTGTACGCAAAAGGGTTTGGAAGCTATAGACTTTTGTGTGTCCTAGAGAAAAATGAAACAGTTTTCTAAACACTTTCTTTCAAACACATTTATGTATGAATTGTTGAAATCTATTAATAAGAATTACTGGAGGTGATAAGCATGAAGGTAGGACTTTTCATCATTTATCTCCCTTCAGTACCAGCAATTTTAACCATTATCCATACATTAAAATATCTTCAAAGAAGTTTAAAAATTAAAGAGAGAGAGAGAGAGAGAAAGAGTTTACAGCACCCAAGTATGACACAGAAAACAGGAATGCATGGACAGAGATATTCTCTGCTTGAGTGAAGGAGAAGAAAATGAGCAACAGACTTTGCCTTGAATCCTGGAATCAGACCTACCCTAATAAAACCCAGCAGTGGGCAGGCCCCGTGGCCCTGAGCTCCAGACCAATACGCTCAGACTGAGAGCCTCCAGGCCCATTCCAGTACCAAGTGGGATCCTGAAGTTGATTTTCAGACTATAATAACAGACACAGGCTCCAAGCCAACCCCAAACTCCAGATTATTCCCTGTGCCTCCAGACTTCAGAGGATTCATGGTCCAGACCTTCTCCAACAGACTCAGAGTTCAGGCCAACTCAGGTAGACCCTGATATTAGGCCCTAAAACATGGATTATAACTCCTAATCACTCCTAGGTAGACCCAGATTCCAACTCACCCTCATAGACCCAGAGCCCAGAGTTGCTCCCATGGACTCAGGCTCTAGGTCTTCCCCAGAAACAGACCAGACCTCATGGACTCTGGCTCTAGACCACGGGACCCAGGCTCTAGGCTAGTATCAGTGTCTGTCCAGCCACTATAGGCTCATGCTTAAAGAGCACCAGGGGGCAAAGTCCGAGCTTTGTAAATTATTACGAATTACCAAACAAATTCTAGCCTGAAAAGTGAAATCAATGAATGGGAAAAAAATGAGAGAGCATAAACAGCAATATTAGGTGAAAGAAAGAATCTCTTCACTCAAAGACAGGTGTATGAAATAAAGAGTCAAAGGAGAAAATGAAGAAGGAAAAGGAATAAAAAGCAACCTGAAGATTTATGAGACAGTGTCAAAAGAGTGAATATTTAATTTATAGGAGTTCATCAAGGGGAAGAGAAAAAAAAGAGTTGAAAGCTTATTAAAAGAAATAATAGCAATAAATGTTTCAAATTTCAAGAAAGTTAAAAATATCCACATACACAAATATCAAACATCTCCAAATTCGATATAATTACATCAAGGCATATTGTAGTTAAAAAGTCAAATATAAATACCTAGACATGACCATGAAAGCAGCAAGAGAAAGCTAGCAAATAACAAATAAGGGCATTTCAACAAACGGAGCAGTGTATTTCTCCATAGACATTAAGACTGGAGACGTATTTCCATTTTTATCTCGAATTCTGCCAATCTGAGTCTTCTTTTCTTCTTGGTTAGTTTGGCTAAGGGTTTATGGATATTGTTTATCCTTTCAAAAAACCAACTGTTTGTTGCATTGATACTTTGTACTTTTAAAAAATTTTTCAACTTCATAGATTTTTTATTCTGATTTTAATGCCTGTCTTCTACCGGTTTTGGTGTTGGTTTGTTCTACTTTTAGGACCTTGAGGTACAGTGTTAATATTATTTACTGGTTATGTTTATATTTTTTGTAATGCAAGTGTATTTACCGGGTATCTTTGTATTTTTTTTTAATGTAGGAACTCCGAAATGTAAACTTTCCTCTTAGAACTGCCTTAATATTGTCTCAAAGACTTTGATATATTGTGCCACTATTCTCATTTGTATCTAAAATTCTTTTATTTTTCCCCTGATTTCTTTTGCTATCCATTTGTCATTCAAAAATGTATTATTTTAATCTTCAGATGTTAGAGTGTGTTTGTATCTTATCATTTATTTCTAATTTTATTCCATTATGATCCAACTGGATATTAGAAATCATTTTTATTTTGTTGATTTTGCTAAGATTTTCTTTCTGACCTAAAATATGATTTATTATGGAAAATGTTCTGTGTGCTGCTGAGAAGAAAGTGAAAGTACTTCCTTTAAAAACAAGAACAAGACAATGATGCCTCTCTCACCACTCCTATTCAACATAGAATATAAATGACCAACAAGTATACATATAAAAAAATGTTCAACATCTCTAGCAATGAGAGAAATGCAAATGAAAACTACATGGAGATTCTATTTCACTCTAGTCAAAATAGCAATGATAAATAATGCAAATAACACTAAGTTTGGGCAAGAATGTGGCGGGAAAGTACACTCATTCATTGGGCTTTAAATTACTGCAACCAATTATAAAAGCATTATGGAGGTTTCTCAAAAAAATAGAAATTGCACTACCATAGGACCCAGCTATTCTACTCCTTGGTATATTTCCAAAAGGTCTAAAATTAGCATACTATATGAACACAGCCATATCAATGTTTATAGCAACATAAATCATAATAGCCAACTAAGGAACCAATGTAGGTGCCCTTCAACAGATAAGTATATAAAGATAATGTGGCATATATACACAATGGAGTATTATTTGCCATAAAAAAAAGAATAAAATGCTAGCATTTGCTGGTAAATGGATGGAAATGGAAACTATCATGATAATTGACAAAAGCCAGGCTCACAAAGTCAAATGTCTTCTCTGATATGCAGAATATTTTCCAAAATAAGGAGGAGGGTGAAGGGGATTTCATCAAAATAGAAGAGAGATCAATGGATAGACAAAAAGATGTAGGGGGATGAAGGAGGGATGGGATAAGGGAAGGACAGTGAAATGAATCTGATTTATATTTGAGGTAGTTATTGATAGAAATTTAAATTTCTTATGTACCTATATGAATATACCACAGTTAATTGCATTGTCATGTATATCATAAGACCATAATTTTTTTTTAAATAAGTAAATAGCAGAAAGATCAGTACAGTAGAAAGAATGAATAGGGATAGGGAGGAGGGGAGGACTGAACACGAGCTAATTATATTTTATGCTCTTATGTTAAAATGAACCCTAATGTTATATATAACTAAAAGAACCAATTAAAAAAATAGCCAATGAAAAATTTCCTGGAACAGCAATCATTCGAAAAGGAAGAAGAAAAGATTTTCCCCAAACACAGAAAATCTAAGAAAGTTTAACATAAAATCTGTCTTAGAGAACTGCTAAAAGGAGTTCTTCAAGCTAAACAAGTGCTAACTCAAACACATTTAAAGGTACAAAATTCATTGGTAAAATTAAATAAAGTGAATTTAAGCATACTTAAATGGTGGTGCATGCCTGTAATTGCAGTGACAGGGAGGCTGAGAAAGGAGAATCACAAATTCAAGGCTAGTGTCATCAACTTATTAAGGCCCTAATCAATAGTAAGACCCTGTCTCAAAAAATAAGTAAATAAGCAAACAAGCAAATACATAAATAAATAAATATAAAAAGGGCTGGGATGCAGCTTAGTGGTAAAGCACTTCTAGGCTTAATTCTCAGTTAGAAAAAATACTTTAATACTGTAATGGTGCTGTATAAATCAATTGTATCTTTAGTATGAAGGTTAGAAGAAAACCTACTAAAAATCATAAAAGTTAAATAATTTGATAAGGGACACAATATAAAAAGATGTAAATTGTGACAAAAATTAAACAATGAGGAGTGGTGGAGTAAAAGTATATAATCTTTTTATGCACTCAAATTTAAATTTTTATCAGTTTCAAATATCCCATTATATTATAATAATATAATGGGATATATATATATATATTTTCTATATTCCTTATGGTTTCTGCAATGCAAAAACCTGTAGATAAAAATAAAATTAAAAGCATATAATGGAGAAAAATTTCTTATAACAAGTAAAGACATCAAGAGATGAAGAAAGGAATAAACATTTGCAAAATAATCAGAAAACCAACAAAATGGCAGTAAGTCAATGTCTATCAATAACTACCTTGAATATAAATAGATCAAAATTTTTCATCTAGATAGAGTGGCTGGATAGATGTTAAAAGACAAAAACAATAACAAAAGTTCCAACTATATTCTGCCTATAAGAAACTCACTTCAATTTTAAGAATATATACCGACCAAAAGTGAAGGGATTGAAAAAGATATTCCATACAAATGGAACTCACAAAAAGAGCAAGCATAATTAGCTTCCATCAGGAGGCTATTATATAATGATAAAAGAATCAATACATCAAGAGGATATAAAAATTATAAATATATATGCACCTAATATTAGATCACCTAAGTATGAAAGCAAATGTTAATAGATAAATAGGGGAATAGAATGTAATACAACAATAGTTAGCAACTTCAATATTTCAACAGAGACATCATCCTGACAGAAAATCAATAAGGAAGCATTCGACTTAAACCACACACTAGAACAAATGTACCTAACAGATATACTCAGAAAGGCCCATCCAGTGGCGGCAAGGAAGACATTCTTCTCAAGCACACATGAAACATTCTCCAGGATAAATCAGACATTATGTCATAAAGAAGTCTTAACAAATTTGAGAAGATTAAATCATTCCAAGTATCTTTTCTGACCAAAATGGTACAACTTTTTAAGTAATAACAACTGAAATCTCAGAAAATATTTAACCACATAGAAGTTCAACAACATCCTCCTAGACAATCAGTGGGTAAAGGATATAAAAGTAAAAGATTAAAATATCTTGACCCATATGAAAATGGAAATGTAACATACTGCCTATTATGGGATACAGTGCAAGCATTTTAAAAACATAATTGTTCAGTAAATGCCTACATCATAAAAGAAGAAAGATCACAAAAAAAGCAAGCTAATATCACACCTGAAGGAATTAGAAAAGCAAAAACATACTAAACCCAAATTTAACAGAAGGCAAGAAATAATAGAGAACAGGGCAGAAATAGAGACTTGAAAAAGAGTAGAAAAGAACAACGACAGAGTTTTTGACTTTTTAAAAGATAACCAAATCAACAAAGCTTTAGCTAGATTAATTAAGAAAAAAAAAGGACAGGAGATCCAAAATGGCCAACCAGAGGGAGCAGCATTCTGGGTCGCTCTGTGACCTGGGACTCAAGTTATGAGAATACTGTTTCTCTGCAAGCAAAATTCCTGCTCCCACGTGAGACTCATGGCCACGGTGCCTGTCCAGGGTTCCCAACTACTCACCCACTCAGGACTACCAGGTACCTCCTCACCAGGGCAGAAATTACCAATATGATTCCCACACAGGACACTTGACAGCTTCCCACATGCAGTAACTTGTGTGGACCCCCATCTACCAACATAGGGTTCCCCAATGTGGCCATCTTGGGACTCTGCAGCAGCTGAGATAGTCCCCTACATGCAGTAGCCTGCCTGCACCTGAGAACTTCACATAGGCTCTAAAGTCAGCCAAAAGCCACACACTGCATGCAACACAGCTCCTGGCTGAACTCATTGTCCAATGCCATCACTCCACTCCCCACACCTGACCTGGCAGCTTACTACTGAAAGCAGGTACCTCCATCTTGTGTCACCTTCATCACTATCTTCAAGTGGGGGACAACACCCAGTTTGGAACTCTGGCTGGCCAGGTACCCAGTTTCTAACTCCCCTTCTCCCCAGCAGCCACTACACCAGCACAGTGATACCCTGGTTACCTTCACCATTCTGAGGGCAGAGATGCCAGTAATAACAGATGAGTCCACCTATTGGATGAGAAGGAAAGATACGGATTTCCAACCAAAACAATCCTGTTTCTTCCTTCAAGATTTTTTTTCCCCATTCCTTCTATATTCGCCCGCCCGCCCTCACATTCCCAACACATGTGAAACCAAGTACTTTGCATGAATTAGGATTTTGAGGACGGGGACATCTGAATAGTATATTACAGCTGTGTTGTATATTCTTTTTTTTTTTATCTCACCATTTTCTACTATTATAACATTTTTTATTTTTTCCAAATATATATGTGTGTTTGTTTTAGGTACTCTATTGTCTTCACACTAGTTTGTCTATGCAAAATTACTTCCTCTCCCTTCTCCTGTTACTAATCTTCCTCTTTATATTTCTCTTTCAAACGTCCTAAGATATAACAACTCTAAATCCTCATCTCCTACCTTCTCAGCATATCATCTTACTCCTCACCCCTGGTTCTTTGTCCACCATCAGAAACTGTAAAGCCTTTTAAAAACCTACTGAATATATTGTAGATAATAACTGAATTCACCATTTCTGTACATTGTGACCAAACTGTAAACATCTTAATAGCAAACATTTGTTTTCAGATTGCATATTGTTTATATTGGAATCTGATAACATTGTCTTTCACCTTGAAGGAGAGGTGTTGGATCCCTACAGAGGCACTATAAGCCTATAGGGTAAAAATAGTAACATTTCAGATCCACAGTGCTAGAGGGAAAACACACAAGCAATATGAAAAGGCAAGGGAAGAAAGTGGCCCAAACATATCAAGATACCACATCATTAGAATCCATGGGCAGCATAGCAGAAGAAATAACAGAGAAAGAGTTGAGGATACACATAATTAAAATGTTCTGTGAGTTAAAGGATGATATAAGATAGCAAATACAGGTAGCAAAAGATCGTTTTGACAAAGAGCTACATAAACAAATACAGGAAGCAAAAGGTTACTTCAATAGGGAGATACAGGCTCAAAAAAAAAAAAAAACAATCAAACAGAAATCCTTGAAACAGGACCTCAGATAATGAAGACAAAATATATATCTTTAAAAGAATGTAGACCACACAGTGAAAATGGTAAGATACTGTGAGCAGGATATTCAAGAAATATGGGATAGCATAAAAAGAACAAATTTAAGAGTTATTGGGATAGAGGAAGGCATAGAGTACCAGACCAAAGGAATGAGCAATCTAGTCATTGAAATAATATCAGAAAATTTTCCAAAAATAAAGAATAAATTGCAAAACTAAATTCAAGAGGCTTACAGGACACCCTATGTACAAAATTATAAAATATCTACCCCAAGGCACATTACAATGAAAATGTCTAATGTACAGAATAAGGAGAGAATATTAAAAGTCATTAGAAAAAGGAATCAGATAACATATAGAGGGAAAACAATTAGATTATGTGCAGATTTTTTAACCCATAAAACTAGAAGATCCTGCAACAACATGTATCAAGCTCTGAAAGAAAATGTATGCCAACCAAGAATCATATCCAGCAAAATTAAGCTTTAGGTTTGATGATGAAATAAAAATCTTCCATGATGAACAAAAGTTAAAAGACTTTACAACTAGAAAGCCTGTACTACAGAACATCCTTGGCAAATATTCCATGAAAAGATATTGAAAAACAGTGAAAATCAGCAAAGGGAGGTATTCATTATAGGAAAAAATAATCAAAGGAGAAACCAAGTTAAGTTAAATACCAACAACAAACAAAAATGGGTGGGAATACGAATCGTGTCTCAATAATAACTCTGAATATTAATGGCCAAAACTCATCAAAAGATATAGACTGGCTAATTGGATTTAAAAAAAAAAAGAACAACAATATGCTGCCTCCAAGAGACTCATTTCATCAGAAAAGACATCTACAGACTGAAGGTGAAAGTTTGGAAAAAAATCATACCACTCATGGACTGATGGACTGTGGAAGCAAGCAGGGGTTTCCATCCTCATATCAAATAAAGTAGACTTCAAACCAAAGTGAATCAAAAGTGACAAAGAAGGACATTTCATACCGCTTAAAGGAAACAATAATCAACAAGACATAACAATAATAAATTTATATGCCCCAAGCAATGGAACGTCTATGTTCATCAAACTCTTCTCAAGTTCACGAGTCATGTAGACCACAATGCAATAATTCTGGGTGACTTTAACACACCTCTTTCACCCCTGGATAGATATTCCAAACAAAAGCTGAAGAGGGAAACTATAGAACTCAATAATACAATCAATAACTCAGACTTAACTGACATATATAGAATATTGCCTCCTTCAATGAATGAATGTATTTTCTTAGCAGCACATGGATCCTTCTCTAAAATAGACCATATATTATGCCACAAAGCAACTCTTAGCAAATATAAAAAAGTTAGAGATACTACCCTGCATTCTATCAGGTCATAATGGAATGAAATTAGAAATAAATGATAAAATAAGAAATAAAAGCTACTCCAAAACCTGGAGACTAAATAATATGCTACTGAATGAACAATGGGTTTCAAAAGACATCAAGGAGGAGATTAAAAAATTCTAAGAGGTGAATGAGAACACAGATATGACATATTGAAATCTCTGGGATACTATGAAGGCAGTACTAAGAGGAAAGTTCATTGAATAGAGTTCATTCCCTAAAAGAATTAAAAGTCAACAAATAAATGACTTAACATTACATCTCAAATCCCTAGAAAAAGAAGAGCACATCAACACCAAAAGCAGGAGAGGAAATAATTAAAATTAGAGTTGAAATCAATGAAATTGAAACAAAAGAAACAATTGAAAAAAATGACAAAACAAAGTTTGTTCTTTAAAAAAATAAATAAAATTGACAAACCCTTAGTCATGCTAACAAAGAAGAGAGAAAACTCAAATTACTAACATATGTGATGAAAAGGAAATATCAAAATACACACTACAGAAATACAGAAGATAATTAGAAATTATTTTGAAAGCTTGTACTTCAATAAAATAGAAAATATCAAAGGCATTGACAAATTTCTAGAATCACATGACTTTCCCAAATTGAATCAGGATGATATACACAATTTAAACATTAATTTCAAGCAATAAAATAGAAGACACCATCAGAAACCTACCAACCAAGAAATGCCCAGGACTGGATGGATACACAGATAAGTTCTACAAGACATTTAAAGAAGAACTAATACCAAAACTCTTCAATTTATTTCATGAAATAGAAAAAGAGGGAGCACTTCCAAACTCATTCTATGAGGCCAATGTCACCCTGATTCCAAAATCAGGCAAAGACATCAAAGAAAGAAAACTTCAGACCAATATCTCTAATGAACATATGTGCAAAAATTCTCAATAAAATTTTGGCAAACCGCATACAAAAACATATCAAAAAGATTTTGCACCATGTGCAAGTGGGGTTCATGCCAGGGATGCAAGCTTGGTTCAACATATGGGAATCAATAAATGTAACTCATCACATCAATAGATTTAAAGATAAGAACCATATGATCATCTCAATAGATGCAGATAAAGCATTCGACAAAATATAGCACCACTTCATGTACAAAACACTAGAAAAACTATGGATCACAGGAACATATCTCAACATTGTAAAAGCTATCTATGCTAAGCCCCAGGCCAACATCATTCTAAATGGATGAAAATTGAAGGCATTCCCTCTTAAAACTAGAACAGGACAGGGATGCTCTCTTTCACCAACTCTATTTAACGTACTTCTTGAAACTATGGCCAGAGCAATTAGACAGACAAAAGAGATTAAAGGGATATAGATAGGACAAGAAGAATTCAAATTAGCACTATTTGCCAATGATATGATTCTATATCCAGAACACCCAAAAAATCACACCAGAAAACTTGTATAAATAGTAAATAAATTCAGCAAAGTAGCAGGATATAAAATCAACACCCATAAATCAAAGGCATTTCTGTATATCCGTATCAAATCTTCTGAAAGGGAAATGAGAAAAATTATCACATTTATAATAGCCTCAAAAAAATACTTGGGAATCAACCTAACAAAAGAGGTGAAAGACTTCTACAACAAAAACTACAGAATGCTAAAGAAAGGAATTAAAGAAGACCTTAGAAGATGGAAATATCTACCTTGTTCTTGGATAGACAGAATTTATATTGTCAAATAACCATACTACCAAAAGCATTATACAGATGTAATGCAATTCCAATCAAAATTCCAGTGATATTCCTCATAGAATAGAAAAAGCAATCATAAAATTCATCTGGAAAAATAAGAGATCCAGAATAGCTTAAAGCAATCCTTAGCAAGCAGGTGGCATCACTATACCAGACCTTAAACTAAACTACAGAACAATAGTAACAAAACCAGCATGGTATTTGCACCAAAATAGACTTATAGACCAATGGTATAGAATAGAGGATCACAGGGAATAATCCACATATTTACAGTTATCTTATATTAGACAAAGGTGGCAAAAATGTACATTGGAGAAAAGATAGCCTCTTTAACAAATGGTGCTGGGGAAATTGGTAATCCATATGCAACAAAATGAAATTAAACCCCTATCTCTCACCATGCACAAAACTCAACTCAAAGTGGATCAAGGACCTAGAAATTAAACCAGAGACCCTGTGACTAATAGAAGAAAAAGTAGGCCCAAATCTCCATCATATCAAATTAGGCCTCAACTTCCTTAATAAAACTCCCATAGCACAAGAATTAAAATCAAGAATTAATAAATGGGATGGATTCAAACTAAAAAGCTTCTTCTTAACAAAAGAAATAATCAGTAAGGTGAATAGAGATCCTAAAGCTTTGGAGCAAAATTTTTACCACTTTCACATCAAATAGAGCACTAATCTCTATGGTACATAAAGAAGTCAAAAAGCTAAACACCATAAAAAACAAAAACAAAAACACAAAAACAAAAACAAATAACCCAACCAATAAATGGCCAAGGAACTGAAAAGACACTTCTCAGAAGGTGGTATACAACATCAACAAATATATGAAAAAATGTTCATCTTCTCTAGAAATTAGAGAAATGCAAATCAAAAGTACTTGAAGATTTTATCTCACTCCAATCAGAATGGTAGCTATTAAGAATACAAAGAACAATAAGTGTCAGTACGGATGTTGGGGGGGGCACAGTTGTACATTGCTGGTGGGACTGCAAAATGGTGTAGCCAATATGGAAAGCAGTATGGAGAATCCTTGGAAAACTGGGAATGTACTACCATTTGACCCACTCCTCAGTCTATACCCAAAGGATATATGAATCATTTAAAAACAGCATACTACAGGGATCCAGCCACATCAATGTTTATTGCAGTACAATTCACAATAGCTAAACTGTGGAAGCAACCTAGATGCCCTTCAGTAGGTAAATGGATAAACAAAATGTAGTATATATACACAATGGAATATTACTCAGCAATAAAAGAGAATAAAATCATGGCATTTTCAGGTAAATGGATGCAGTTGGAGAATAGGATGCTGAGTGAAGTTAGCCAATCCCCAAAAAACAAATGCTGAATGTTTTCTCTGATATAAGGAAACTGATTCATAGTGGGGTTTGGAGGGGGAGCATGGGAAGATTAGATGAACTCTAGATAGGGCTAAGAGGAGGGAGGTTAAGGGTGGGGGCAAGGGGGTAAAAATGATGGTGGAATGAGGTGGACATCGTTACCCTAAGTACATGTATGAAGATACGAATGGGATGCATATATTTTGTATACAACCAGAGATGTGAAAATTATGCTCTATATGTATATTATGAATTTTAATGCATTCTGCTGTCATATATAACAAATTAGAATAAAAATTTAAAATAAAAAATGGATGAAAAAAGAAAAAATGGAGATAGAATCAGAAATAAAAGAAGAGGTAACATTTGATATCATAGAAATACAAGGGATCATAAGACTACTATAAATAATTGCATGCGAAGAAGTGGGATGACCTATGGATAAATTTACAGGAAATTAATGTACAACCTACAAAGACTGAATCATAAAGAAATAGGAAATATGAACAGAACACTAATAATTAAGCAGACTGAATCAGAATAAACTACCCCATTAAAGAAAAGCCAAAGACCAGATGGCTTCACTGCTAAATTAAACCATGCACTTACAGAACTACCAATCCTTCTTAAACTCTTCCAAAATATTAAAAGAGGGAATATGTCAAAAATCATTTCATGGAATCATTATTACCCTAAGACCAAAGTCAGAATAGGATATAAAAAAAGAAAATTATAAGAAAATATTCCTGATGAAAATAGATACAAAATTACACATCAAAATACCACTGAATCAAAAAAATAGCATATTATAAAGATTATTCACCATGCTGAAGTGAGATTTAACCCAAGGTGAATGAATGGTTCAATGTATGCAGATTTATAAATCTGTTATATCAGATTAACAGGGTGAAGGAAATAACTTTTATGTTTGTCTCAACCAGTACTGATAAAGAACTTGAAAACATTCAACTTCTTTTCATGAGTAAAAAGAAAACTCAAAAAAGTAAGTATAGAAAGAAGGTACCCAACCATAATATGGCCATATTTGATAATTCCATAGCTAACATAAAATTCAATGGTGAAAAGTTGAAACCTTTTCCTCAATGATCAGAAATAAGACAAGGGTGCCCTCTCTAGCCATTTCTATTCAAGATTGTCATAGAAGTCTTAGCTATAGCAATTAGGTAAGAGAATTAAATATCTTTAAATCAGAAAGGAATAAGTAACACTGCAACTATCACAGATAACATGAAATCATATATATATATATATGTATATATATGTATATATGCATATATATGTATATATGTATATATGCATATATATGTATATATACATGTATATATATATATATATATATATATAAATATATATGAAACACTAAAGAACCCCTGCACCAAAAAAACTTTGATTCAGTAAAGTCATAAGATATGAAGCAAATATACAAAAAATCAGCAGCATTTCTATCAAAAAGAGAAATCAAGAAAACAACACTATTACAAGAGTTATAAAGTATATTTAGGAATAAATTTAATCAAGAAGGTGAACGACTTGTACAGTGAGAATTATAAAATATTAACAAAATAAATTTAAGATAATAGAAAGATATTTATATTCTTTTAATGAAGATATTCTTAAAATATCCATATTACTCAAAGTTGTCTATGGACTCAATAGAATTTTGTAAAAATCCCAATGATAGCTTTTACAGAAATATAAAAATCCATATTAAAATTCATTTTAATATGGGTTTCCCAACACACAGAAATTTACAGTTTCATTTGTGCATTTCATTTTGTTATTTTAATAAACACAATTTGATACTAATATTTTTTGATCTGCCCAGGGTCTCCAGAATACTAACTCTAATAACAAAATAATTGCAAACACATAAACCATGAAACTCAATTCATCCCCACCCACATTCCTTATTGCATAGGCCTGGCCTTTCTTCTTTAGGAAGTGGGAATCAAAATTCATTCATTATCAAAATCATTAATAATGATTTAGCCAAGAAAAGGAGAACCCACACCAAAGTACCTGAAATCAGGCTTCTTTCCATAGCCAAACTGCCAGGTCTGCTTTAGAGCTACTCAAATTTCATCAACGTCAAAGTCAGCATAAGCCTCCCAAGTCAAATGAATTATTTACATCACTATGGGATGTGGGGATCACAGCAGCCCTAACCCTTGGAGATGTTCAGTAGTTGACATTCACACAGGCCTCTGAGATGCCTCCCCATCCTACATTTCAGAGACTCAGCAAAGTCTATACTTTACATAAGGTCACTGGATATCACCTTCCTGGGCCCTATTTGAGTTAAGCCTATTTCTAACCTTACAGATCTAAAGGGGATTTTCATAAAAGGAAAATTCAGCATCAAGGACACCTGTCAAGGAAATAAAGTTAATTTCTCAACCATCTGCACCACTTTCTTCTGAAGAAGGAAGTCATTGATCTATCAATGAGTGTAGTAGAGAGAAATTTATTTAAAAAGAAAAATACGGCTCAAGTGTGAAAATCAATGCTGCTGAGAAGAAAAATGGACTCACAGAGACTTTGCAGATATTCCACTAAGAGGGAGAGAGAAATGACAATTGAATTTCAGTGAAATCCAAATACGATGAGAAAATGAAATCACTTTTTCATGCACTTTAATTTCTAAGAAGAATGTCTTGAGGGAAAAGTTTCTGTAATTTTAATTCTATTGCTGATGCAGAGAAATAGTCTAAGATTTTTAAAAAATGACCCAACTTAGAATAAATAAAAGAACATATTACTTAACCTACATGAAATAAAATAGTTTTATCCTCCAGAATCTGAACTATTTTTATACATATCAATTTGTTATCTCCAAATGATGTCTGCTTGTTTGTTTCAATTGGCAAAAAGATAAGCAATGTCCTTCTCAGACAGTAATACCAATGCCTTTTCTTCTACTTTCAGTTCTCTGATATTATAGCATGGAAAATTATGTACTTTCACATAAGTGTTAGAGGAGTAGAGACACAGCTCAAAATTACCAAATCTGTAATAGAAAGTATATTGTCATATCAGATTTTGCTACAATAACTGCACTAACACAAGAATAAATACATGAAGAAAAACATTTATGGAAATCTCTACCAAATAAAAGACAGTTTAAAATTAGTTAAATTAAATTTACAGGAAAATATAGTTTTTGGAGATTAAAAAAACTTGACTTCAAAAGTATCTTAATCTATAATAAGATAAAAATAATAAATCATTAAAATGAGAACTTACTCTGAGATCCTAATAAGGCATATAATAAATACTGAGGTACACTGAAACAAATAGGCACAGAATTCTTGCACTTTTGATTATAAAACATAACAGGAAAACTTTTAGGTTATTGTAAGAAATATCAGGGTTCCACAAATAATTTATAGCAATAACAAGTAGAAATATTAAAGTATATGGGGTGCATGCTTTAAAGATCAATCAGCTATTTATACCTACACAATAACAATGGAACTTTCAAATGAAGGACCTGAATGACAAAACGATAAATTCTCTTCATCAGATTGTCACTAATAAAGCAGCAACCAAGGAATTCAAATAGCTTGTTATTACATATCCCATGAATGGACAATTCCTAATCATAATATAGCTGCAAGATGTGTAATTCAATAAAATGTCAATATTTATTTATGAAATAATTATTGATAAATTACTGGTGGAAGACTCACTTAAGATGGCTTAACTGTTGGCTAGTTTTACTTATCAATGTATTAAATAATACAACAATAAAGTTTCTTATGAAACCCAGAATTAAGAGAAAGGTAGCTATTATCATCATTATTACTTAATATTGATAGAGAAATAATAGTCAACAAAATAAAATGTGGGAAAAGTAAATTATATGTGTAAATTTTTTAAAAATGATGAAACAAAGTTTTGCTCTTAGAAACAGAGTTCAAAATTGTCATTTAAAGAATGATTATAACTTACCTTAGCAAAGTGAATTATTTAAAATAAATATACAAGTCCCATATATGACAACTAATTTGAAGATGTAATAAAAAAAATTCCCAGGAAGATTTCAGAATTGAAGTGCCCTGGTACTACTTAGCAAGGTAACTATGTGGAACGGCATTTATATTACAGGTATGAAACAAGAGATAAACAAGGAAACCTAGATAATTGAAGAATCATACCCAGGCTTCTTGAGCAAAACAATGCTGCAATTGTGACAGATCTTCAGAAACCCTCTTATATTTTTAAGCTAATAACAAATGAAAATGACAACAACAAACCTTTCACATCTTATGGAAGATTAAAGAGCTTAAAATAAGGGAACACTTAGTGAGACCCTAAGCAACTCAGCAAGACTCTGTCCCAAAATAAAAAATAAAAAGGGCTAGGGATGTGGCTCAGTGGTTAAGCACCCCTGAGTTCAATCCCTGATAACAAAAAATAAATAAATCATAAAACAAGTGAAAAGCTAAAACAATATTTTTGAAACAAGGTTTATATAATGGGATTTGAGGACACAGAACTTTAAGTGACATTAAAGAATGTTAAAAATCTGTAGTAATTTTACATATGGATAAATGACACAAAAATAGAGAAACATCATCTTCCTCCAGATGCATCAAGTAGAAGAGCTAGTCATGCACCAAACCACCTTCCCCAAACCTCAGGAAATCAAATCAGACTACAGTGTCTGCTTCTAGTGTGACAAAATGAGAGATTACTACAGAAAGCATGAAACCCAGAGTCAGGGTCACCCCTCCACAACTCCAAGCAGCCCAACCTGGAGAGAGATGAGTTCCACTTGGGGAAGAAAGATAATTAAATCCAGTCATCAGAATCAAGACCCAGTGCCATGCAAATCAATACCTGCATGATGAAACAGTACTGTACAAAGCTTCAGGACCCTACTCCCAGCCCAATCAGTACCAGATGAGTGAGCTTACCAAAGGGCACACCCATTGTCCTACCTTGAGTAGATACCTCTCTTTCACCCTATTCAATACTCAATTAAAAATGAACCGAAGAGTTAGGTATAAGACCTGAAACCTTGAAACTGATAGAAGAAAGCGTAGGGGAAACACTTCAAGAAATAGGGACAGGCAATGACTTCCTGAATAGGACTACAGTAGCTCAGGAGATATCAAGGATTAACAACGGGGCTGCAGCAAATTAAGAAAGCTATGCACAGCAAAGGAAAGAGCACAGACAGCCTACAGAGTGGAAGAAAATCTTTGCCAGCTATTTTTTCAACAAAGCATTAACATCCAGGATATTTTTAAAAAACTGAAAAAAAAACACTTGACAACAAAAAATCATATAACCCATATATAAATGGGAAAAGGAAATGAAGAGACACTTCTTAAAACATGAAGTACACATGGCAATAATTTTATGGAAAAAACATTCAACATCTTTAGCCATCAGGGTAATGCAAATCAGAACTACACTGAGATTCCATCTCAACTCAGTCAAAATGACTATCAAAAAGAAAAAGAAAAATTCCAGTGAGGATGCAGGTAAAAGGAATCCCAATATGTTGTTGGTGGGGCTGTAAATTAGTACACTGACTATGGAAGTCAGTATGGAGGTTCCTGAGAAAACTAAAAATAAAATATTATATGATGGAAGCTATGCCACTTCTCTCTATATATCGAAGGAACTAAAAACAGCAAAATATAAAGATACCTGCATATCTATGTTTATCATTTCACAATTCACAATGGCCAAGGTATAGATTAGCCTAGGTGTCCATTAATAGATTAATGGAAAAAGAAAATGAGTTTATGTGCACAATGGAATTTTATTCAAGCCATAAAGAAGTGTAATCGTGTCATTGCAAGAAAATGGATACAACTGGAGATCATCAATATTAAGCAAAATAAGCCAGACTCAGAAAGACAAGCATTCCTTGTTTTCTATAATATGTGGAACCTATTAAAAAACACAAGAAGAAAGTAAATAGGAGGCTCTTAGAGAAGAGGGAGTGTTTCAAGGGAAGGGTAAAGAGGGTAAGAAGGGAATGGGTGGGTAAGATTGATGAACTTATGTTATATGCAGGTACAATATGCCACAATGAAACCCATTTTCTGCATAATTAATATACACAAAAATTTAAAAATTTTAAAAGAAAATGTGGTACTTACACAAAGTAGAACAGTATTTGAGCTCAGAAAAGAATGAAATCTTGTTTTTTGTAACAACATGAATAAAACTAGAGATCATTATATTAAGTGAAATAAGGCACAGAGAATAAGTACTCCACTAACTCACTCACATGTTGAATCTAAAGATGCTGTGCTTGTACAAACAGAATATAATTATAGTTACTAGAGGCTGGGAGAATGGAGAGAGGGATGGGGAAAGACTGACCAATGGATACGAAGCTACAGTTAGGAATAAGAAGTTCTGCTGTGCTGTTGCACAGTAGAGTGACTATGGACCACGATAATTTACTATTGTATATGTCAAAAAGCTAGGAAGAAGGATTTTGAAGGTTTTATCATAAAAAAGTGACAGATATTTGTGGAGAAAAACATGGTTAACCTGATGTAAACATCATGCAATACATATATGTATTGAAACAAAACATGGTACCACACTAATATGTCTACTTTTTATGTTTTTATGTATCAGTTTAAAAATGTTTTTAAAAAGTGACATGTCCACCTTGTCAGCATCAGACATAGATGGAAAGAAGTGTGAGGCTTGATGGTTCAGTGATAGCATTCACTAAGTGTGAATGGGTTTGTGGCCACCCATGTACTTCCCACATAGGGGTAGAATGTGAGGACAGTGGAGTGGGGTGCAAGATCATAAAAACTATAGGAGCTGCTACTTTGAGTCAATGAAACCTGTACTCCAAAAACTTAGCTTGGATAATGTGGGTTATTGCTATGCTAAGAAAAATGTTCCCTCTCTTCCTGTGGTTTTTATCTTCATAATCTTTTGAAAGATCATATTCTATCTACTCTTTGCTTTGGATTCCTACAAAGGTCTTCAAAACCAATAAAATTATTACTGCTTAAAGAGAAAAAAGTATCAAAATGAATTATAGAGGAGATTATTTAACAAATACTACTGTAAATAAGTCAATTAATCTAAAAATATTTTTATCTTTACATAATACTCTGAAATAAATTCTAGAAGGATTATAATTTTAAAATAATAGAATAAGTCACCAAGGTGAAAACCCAACAGATTTGATTCAAAATATTTAACAAATACACATTTCCAAAAGTATTATAAATACACTTAAAAGATAATCAACAAACTGGAAAATTATATTTGCAAAAAAAGGAAAGTCATGCAAAGTACAAGGTTAATAGCTATGCTCTCTAAAGAGCTTACAAAATCGAAATTAAATAAAGACCTGTATTTCTCATTAGTCAAAAGATAATTCACAAAAGAGAATATACAAATAGCTAATAATCATATGAAAGACTTTCAACTTAAGTAATCAAATTAATTCAGATTAAAACAATGGGACATCATCTTCACCTTTAAAATAGCAATTATATTTCTATAAAACAGATGAAGTATAAACTGGTACATAATTGCTGGTCTGCACATTTTTTTGTCATTTATCTTTTAATTTACAGTAAGCAAATATTTGTTTAACACTTACTGTTAGTAACTGTGCTTTTTTTTTTTTTTTAACCTCTAGGGTTTTTTCCTCACCTTTCCTTGGTTCACGATAGACCTGCTGTCTTCTTTTAGATGAACTCCCCAATTTCCTTTTAACTGCATTCCTAGACATGGGATGAATTTCCATCAGGTACAAAAGAATATGTTTCACTGGAGTAGTGAGGACATTATATTAGTTTCCTGTCACTGCTGTAACAAATAACCATAAACTTAGTGGATTAAAACAACATACATTTCATATCTTACACTTTTGAAGTTCAGAGGCTTGACCACGTGTCACTGGACTAAACTCAAGGTGTTGACAGCATTGTATCTTTTTGGAAGCTCTAAGAGAGAATCTATTTTCATGCTATTTCTAGTCTTTAGAAGCTAGTCTCATTCCTTGGTTCTTGGTATTCTTCCACATCCAAAAACAATGGTGATTGTTTTAGTCAGATGTCTATCACTGTGATCAAAGACCCGAAAGGAACAACCTAGAAGAGGAAAGGTTTATTTTTGCTCACAACATAGGAGTTTCATTTTGTGGGTTGGGCCAACTATAGATAGCTCTGGGCCCAAGATGGGACCGAGGTTCAAGGTAGAACGGCTTGGTGAAGGAAGGCAGTTCAGGACACGGGAACCAAGAAGCAGAGAGAGAGAGAGCTCCACTCACCAGAGAGAAAATATAAACCCCAAAGGCACACCACAGTGAGCCACACCCTACCTGCCTACAGGTACTGTCCAGTTGTCACACTCTCATACTATAATCATTTTATCTCTGAATGTTTTTGAATTGTCTCCTACAAGAGCTTTTGAGGGAAACCTCATATCTAAACCATAACAGTAATCATTTGAATCTTTCTAACAATTCCATCTTTCCTTTTATTATCTGACTTCACTTTTCTTTCTTAAGAGCCCTATTTATTAAATTTGGTCCACTCAAGTAATCCAAAATAATTTTTTTATTTAAAGATCAGAGGATTAGCAATCTTAGTTCCATCACCAACTTTAATCCCTCTTTTCCATGTAATAAATACACTGAATAGGTCTCAGGGATTAAGATATATATATATGTATATATGTATATATATATATATATATATATATATATATATATATATATATATATCCCCTGTGGAAATAAGAAGTCATTATTTAATTGACACAGTAATAAACTGGAAAAAAATATTGATTTTTTTTTGGTCATATCATTCTGGTTTTTGATTTTCATTCTTGTCACTTATGTTTTATACTTGTGACATTTTCAAAGATTCATAGCTTCTCTCAGACTCTGGAACTTCATTAGTACAATTAGAAAAAAAAGAAGTTATCACAAAATTATCTGTAACATACAGCAAACATGTGATAAATGGTGGCTGTTATAATTACTCAAAAATTATCAACATTTTCAATTTAATATGTATCATATTTCCATGGGATCCTTTTATATGAATTTAATGAAGCAAATATTTGTCTTTGTGCATCCACCTGCCCATATAGTTAACAACCCCAAATCATTTGAATGTTAAGAATTGTGCTTATGCCACTCAAATTAATTCCAAAAACACTGATACTATACTTATTGTGAGATTTAAAGTCACAACCAATGGATTATTTTAGCAACATAAAAAATATTAAATATCACTTTCTTGCATCAGCGATTTAAATATGAAAAAAGTCTAACTTGTGAAACCAAAGGGATTATTAAATCTATCAAGAATGGTTGAGGAATGATTTAACAAGATAATTGTGAGGTGATATGGAATACTGTATTAATTGCAGGTACAAAACAGTTGAACCAGCATAAAAAATGATATTTTTTGAGTTGTGTTATCAAAGACCACGTATGCATTTCCTGATAATTATTTCTTGTTGATTTATAGTGAGTTCCCCATATTCATTTTGGGATAAAGGAAGAAGTTTGAATTAAGGTAATATTAATTACTATTTTACTAGTATACAGAAGATAGCATAATATTTGAGGTAAATAATTATAGTTTAAGTACAAACCATATTAGTGACAAAAAAAAAGAATTTGGGGAAGAGAGTCACCTACAGGAGATGTAAAGGATAATACACCTTGTGGTTTTAAATATAGTTCATGTAAAAACAAATGACTGTGCCTTGAAATGTCTCATTTTTCATTCTCTGTTAAAATTCTGTTTTTTCCTCAATTCTTTCTGTATTCATTTTTCTTATTCTCTTCATTCATAGCCTTTATTGAACTGTCTTACAGCACAGCACTTAAATGGGCCTTCCATTAGCTATCATAATCCTTACATATGGGGTCATGTCTTGGTCCCCTGGGATTGCCCACCACCCAGTGTGGGAGCTATTTCCCAAACACGTTTGCACCCAGGAAATTCCCGCTAAAGCAAAGTAGATTACTGAATCATAGAAAGTTCAAAGATCTGCAGTAATAGAGCTATGAGACATAGATAAATAAAAACAGGAGATAACACAAAAGCCTTGACATTTCATTTTATTTGGTTTTGGAACTTGGCTTTATAACATGTGTTAGCACTGTAAATCCCCTAATCCTTGAGCAACCACCTAGACTTCATGTGCTCATGAAACATATCAAAGAACTCTCCAGGTCCATCAATATACAGTATTACCTAGTCAGGTTTTTGTCCTCCATGCTCCGTATTGTCTCCTATCCTGAAAAGCTGGGTAGAAACATTTCTGGTATTCTGTGAGGATTTCTCAGTCTCCTCTTGGTTCAACCTGGAGCAGATATACTCTGCAATATTCTCTGTGCATTAGCTGGGCCTCTGAGCTTTCCCTGCTGTGAAACAGTCATCCCTCTGGCCTGGCAGAACTTAACATATTCAAAGTTTTAAAGCCCACTGGCATGATCTGGTCAAATATGTACTTTGTGCAATCATCATTTTATATATATATATACTCACAAATTATGGAGGCAAAACATTCACTTTCAAATAGAAACAGACATTATTATCCCCTTTTGCTACTACCTACATTGACGGACTCTTGGAATCCTGAATCTTTAAATCACTGATGCAATAAAGTGATATTTGATATTTTTTATGTTGCTAAAAAATTGAGTTTTCAATTTCTGATAATGGAAGAAACTTATCTTAAATCCACCCACCTCAAATACTCCATTATGTGGGAATGTTTTCAAATCGATAATCTTCTTCTGAGGCAATGTGTGTCAATGCACATGTGGTTCTTGGTCTGCCTCATTGTATCAGTTGTTTGAGAAGAAAGAGGAAAAAAAAAGTGGTCTTGAAGGAATGTAGGATGGAAAGGGTGGAGAGTGAAGAGGGGAGTATAGGAATGGAGAGGGAAGGAAGGAAGGACTCAAAGGAATCTTCTATATGAGACAGCCAGAGGGACTTGCTAGGACCATGGAAAATCTCTGCTACATGTTATAAGGCCAGGTTTGCCTTCTGGATCAATGTCATTCCTCTTTTGTCCCCTAGTATTGAGTAGGTTTGTTCCTAGACTTCAAAAGTTACTATCAGTACTTTTAGTATTCATGTACATCTTTCAACCATGATTCTGAAAAGACTTAATCCACAAATTCTTTAAAGTTCATGACTAGTTTTTTTTTTTTTTTTTTTTTTTTTTTTTTTTTTTTTTTTTTTTTTTTTTTTTTATTTTCCAGATCATCTACACTCTCCTCTATGCTAGGGAAGAAGTTGCTAAGTTTTCTCCAGGAAAGGAATGAGAAATGTCTAATAATATTTTAAATTAAAACTGTTTATTTTTCAAATGTTGATTTGCAGGAGGAAATAATAATGACAACAGCTACTTATTATAATACGTAATAACAATGTATTAAGTACTTTTTATGAACCATCTTATTTGCAAAGCACACAAATAATTACTTGAGGAAAGCATCTAGAGCTCCACATTAAGTGTTATTTCCAAAAATTTGTTTGTTTATTGAGTGTTTACTATTTGCCTGGCACTATTCTATGTGATAAGATTTTACAGACAAAAATCCTTAGAGCAGAAGACAATGTTCTAATTGGGTGAGATAAACTATAAAAGAGTGAGTTTTTCAGATGGTGTTAAATATTATGTATTAAAATGAAGCATAAGGGAAAAAAAGATAAGCAATGCCAGGATCAGGGTGAGGTTTGAGATCTTAAATAGCTTCTTTGGGGGGGCATATCTTACTGAGAAAGTGATACCTGAGCAAGAACCTATGTGAAATCATTAATCACAGTGAAAAGCCAGATGACTAATATTACTAACAACTGTCAATCATCATTAAAATGAAGGATATAATCACAACAATGATAATGATATGGATTTATTATAGAACCTAGGTCTATGCCAATCCAGAGCTTATTCTCTGAAACACTATTTTATTAATGACAATGTAGATTATTCTGTATGATAGTCAATATTTAACAAAAATTTTAACAAATTCATTGTAAACAGACCCTGATTTACCATGGTTTGACTTAACTTTTTGATTTTAAGATATTGTGAAAATAATGCACATTCAGGAGAAACTGTGCTTTGAATTATTCTTTTCTCATCCTGGGCTGGCCATATGCAATGAATATCCTTTTGCCATGTTGGGCAGCAGCAGGAAGTCATTGCTCCATGAGCACTGTGGTCACAAGGGAAGCACCTGCAGCTCTACAGAGCACTATGTTGCTGGGTGAGGGCGTTCAATAGGTTATGTGTTTTAAATGCATTATCAATGTAGGATATTTCAACTTACAGTGGGTCCATCAGGTAGAACCTCAACAAACCTCAACAACATCTGTAATTTTTTTTAAAAGGACTGAACTTAACTCTGCTGTTATTGTTCTGGATTCACAATAGGTAATGATATTTAAAAATCTGATTCTTAAAGAATTTTGACCCAGTAAGGCCATAAACAGAGCTTCCACTTTGATTCCTAATAAGACACGTATGTCCTTGTAGCACCCAGAAAGCAGCTGGTGGCTTTCAGGATCTAAGTATTATAAGGAGGCTATTCCCTTGATCTTACAAATACTCTCGCCTTGGAGCCCCATTTGCATTTACCAAAAAGTTCTATTTCAATTATATATAAATCATCTAATAGCAAAGTGATATTAGTTCTATCATGGCATAATGTTTTTTAAATCTGTCTTCAAGATATTTGCCTTGGAGTATAAATAGAACATTATCCTATATTGATAAATTGAAAGAAAATTAATGGTCCCAAAAGTATTAAAATCTTTTTTGACCCCTTGACTTTTTAAGAGTTATAAAATCTCAGGTATCAGTCACTCTTTAATTAACATAAATAACCCACTATTAGTTATTAAAATTCCAGCAGATAAGATAATGAGAAATGCAGTTTATAAAGCCTATATTGGTGGCAAGTATAGTTGTGTTACTTCATTCTAATCTCCACCAAAAGGGCAAAGAGACCCATGAGCCATGTACAACTTTCTCCATTTCATAGCTAAGAAAAAAAGAGAAAGAGCTTCAAGGGATTTAAATAACTTGTACAAATCCCCAAGGCTAAAAGTCAAGGATACTTTTATCTGTGTACTTTCCATTGGATAACTAAGAAAACTGTGGTTGGGATTTTAAGTAACATCTGGAATTACACAGTTAATAAGTGACAGATCTGCATAATGTAAAGCCCTATTGCAGGTGCTTTGTCCCAGGACATCAAGTTATCTCTAACACCTCTGGAAGAAATAGGAAAAGATCATTATTTCCATGGTGACCAAAGAGCAAGGAATCAAGGCACAAGACACTATGTAGGCAGATTAGACCCTGACGGCCAGAAGCCAAGCCCACCAAGGGGCAGTGTGAACATCCACACATGGCAGTGTTACCATGACAATAGAACCCAGATTGCTGGGAGGCAGAATATGCAGAGGTTTCTTGGTAGAAATGTAGTCCAATGGAATTAGGAAGCATGAAGAGGAATTTGAAGCTAAATAAAACTTGGAAACACACACACACACACACACACACACACACACACATAAGGCAATGATACCAAGGCAAGGCAAGGGCTGGTACTACAAGGGCATAACCCAACAACAAGAGGGCTCCGAGAGAAGAGTACATCTGCCTTGCACTTTTGCCCCTTGCTAGCCCTTCCTAACGTTGATGGAATAATTATCAGGGCCCAATTATACAATAAGCTGCAGTGATTTATGATGCTCTACAACCAGCACTGAATCAACCTGTCCAGGTAGCCATAAGTCTGCATAAAGTTTTAATTACGAACATCATAAGTTGGTCAGAGCATATGGAGAAAAATAGCTTATGAATTTATGATGCAGTGAATTTCCCCGGTGAGCAGCTCTCCTCCTGATCGGAGCCTGGCAACAGAATGACACAGGCACCCAGGAGAAGGCAAATTTTTGACAAAGCATCCGCTCCTTTTTTAAAAAGTGAGACTGGGGACCAGAGCTGCGGGAGTGTGCCAGAGGGGATGTGGAGAGATGTCAGCTGGGCTTTGGGACATTCTGATTGTGGCCTCAGGGGAGACACAGCTATCAGTTTTATGACAGTGAGATGCTCCCTCAGATTGGCATATGACAGTGTAGGAATGAACATGGAAACTGACTCTTGCTCTTGCTTAACAGATCCGTGAACACTGCTTTTAGAAGAGACTTTCCTAAATCAATGAATTGTATTTTCTCTGTAGGATTTTATGGTTGGCTAAGCACTTACTGAGAGCTGAAGGTGTGCCAGACCTCTAATGAATGCTTTCTGTAATTTTTATTGTTATAGTTTTTTTTTTTTTTTTTTTTGGTTTGGTCTTGAGGTATTTCTCTTAGGAGTGAGCATAAACAAAGACAGCCACGTTCTAGGAGAGCCTTGACTAGCAGAATGTCAGGTCCGAGTGTTTTGTTTAGGTGGGAAACTGAGGAGAAAGCCAAATCAAAATGTATGTAACAGGAGAAACATGTTACTCTCAGGTCTCAGACAGGGTGGGATGCTGATGGGATTCTGATGGAAATTTCAGATAAGCTTAACCAATAGACAGGGGACAAAAAGAATGGACCTCTTTGTGACTTTATTAAGGCACAACTGTGTGGTTGTTAACCATATGTCTTTTTCCAGGGTGGCAGGGATTTCTTCATTGGTTGGCTGAAAATAACATGGTACAGGTGGGATCTGTGTACATGAATTTGGTGCTGACCACTGGGTTTTATCATAGTCAGCAGTTAAAGTGTGTTGGGTTTTGGGTTTAGGGTTGGTGGGATAAGAAATAAGCAGGCTATATCGCAAGAAACTACATGGGGAGAAGAAATTTTAATCAGGCCAAAGTTGACAGAGTACAATCCAGTTTCAAAATAATATGTCGGGTCTAAAAATGGGGATTGAGGCATCAACTATATTAAGCAAATTTATGATCCTGGACTAGGTGTGCATGTGAAGGCCTGGCGGCCTGGCCTGAAGGTTGACAGCAGTGCAGCAGAGTCATCACAGAGTCAGAACTCCCTGAGGGAGCAGCCAAGTCATTGTGACTGTTGACAGCAACAACTCTCTCTGCTCCTTCTTTCCTTCACTTGCTCCCACAAGTGCTGATATGGAGAGCAGAACTTTATAGACTTTCTACATGCTGATCTCCATCTTGGGGGTCAGCTTCCCTGGGAGTGTGACATGCACAATTCTGGATATCATTTCTTGATACTCTATTTCCTGCATTGGCAACCAGACTTGGTAAACTTGAAAAGTATATTCATGTGTTCTTGACTTCATTTATTATAAACTCATTTCTTAGTATTTACTGTGCAGAAAACACTATACTAGACATAAGGGAAACAGATTTCTATATTGAAATAGTCAATCAAGAAGACAGACACTGGACTAGGGCTGTGGCTCAGAGGTAGAATGCTCCCCTGTCATGCTTGCCTAGCAAGTGGGAGGCCCTGGGTTTGATCCTCAGCACCACATTAATAAATAAATGAATAAATAAATGAATAAATAAATAAATAAAGATATTATGTCCAACTACAACTAAGAAATAAATATTAAAACGAAGAAGAAGACAGATAGGGGCTGGAGAGATAGCTCAATAGTAGAGAACTAGCAAAACATGTAAGAAGCCCTGGATTTAGTCCCTGGGATGAAAATAAGTAAATAAATAAGATAAATAGTAACCATTTAGTGCATTAAATAGTATGGTATAATCACAATCATGGAGCTACAGGAATGCTGAAGAAAGCTGCCTACCTCAACATGAGTACTGGGAGAAGGTCGGGCAAGCACCAGGTGAACCAAGTAGGAGCGTAGGCCATATGCTACTTCTGGCTAGACACAGGCTGAGGAAGGTTATCAGCTGGGAAAGAGGGCAGGCTCTGCCAACTGGTCCTAAAACCGGAGCTGGAACTCATAAACACAGCCAGACAGAAGGACCAGAACCAACATTCCCAGAAAATTCTGCCCACTTTCTGAGGCTATCCATCTGCAACTCACCTGGAGGCTCATTTCTTGGTTTCTCCTGGATGAACATCACAACACCCACAGTGTGTCATTGGCACCTTCCACCTTTGACTTTGCAAACAAGACAGACTTGTCCATACCCACTCAGCAGGGAAGGTGACAAGTACTGCAGTAAAGTCACCGAAAACATGAGATTGAGTAGTACTATTGACTTTAATCTCTGCCTAAAGGACTCACCTCTTGTGATTAGCATATCTTTTCATGTTTCTCAAATCAAAATTTTGAGGCAGCTACTTCTGTGCACTCTACATTAAAGCAGATGATAAGTTATTTTGAAGCGGAGGCAAAGAGCTTGGACCCCCACCCCCAACTCTCACTTTTAGCTCTAGCAGCTTGAAACATACTCATCTAATTAATTTATATTTAAAAATCTTTAAAGTTCTTTGATAATGAAGCCACTCTAATCCTTCCTTCCTTTCTCTCCTTTCTTTGAATATATGAATAGTTGATAGATAGATTATAGATAGATGGGTATTCAAAATGATTAAAGCAACACCCTCCAGCTCAAATGCAGCTCATTTGAAGGGAAAGAGCTAAAAGGCTATAGAGCATTAACAATCTAATAAGCCATGTAATGGTCTAAAAATACACTGGCTTGGAAGTCTATAGACAACTTTTTTTATCTTGGTCTAAAAGAAACATACACCTAAAAGAATCCACTAGTGTTCACAGTAGCAGAGAACAAATCTGGTAATTGTATTTTACAGCACATGCAAATAATTGCATTTCAGAATTATAATTTATGTCTATAAATATGCACATAAGTATTATGTTTGATATAAGGCTGATGTTTAAAATAGAATACTAATAGTTAAAAACAAAAGTATTAAACATCACTAGTAAATTAAAACTAAGGAATGCAAACTAGAATAATGAATCACATTTTTAAATTATCAAAGCAGCAAATATTATGCTCCATATTGTTGACTGTGAAAGACTCAAGCTTTCTTATGCACTGAAAATGTTTATGTGAACTGATAACCATTCCAAGGGATAACTTTGCAAGTGTCTAGAGACCTAAAAAGTGTATGCAACTTTATCAGCCAATTGTGCTAAAAAATCTACATTAGAAAACATACGCATGCACGTGCGCGCGCACACACACACACACACACACCACTACCATTACCACTATCTCTGCTGCTGTCAGCAACCCAGGGCAAAAATCAGCCACTGCTCACTGAGAAACTTTTTTTTTAATGATGCTAAATTAGAAGAAGCAAAAAGTGATCAGTAATTGGTCAAAGGATATGAATGGACACAGAAGAGTAAATCTAAATGATCAACACACATAAGACAAGTTGCTTAAACTATAAAGTAGTTAACAATCTAAAGAATAAAATCTGCACATTTTTGGTATCAAAATAGCAAATGTTTGAAAACTGGCAAAATTCTATTGCTATTGGAGATATTATTAAAAAATCACATAAAATTGCTGAAATGTAAAATATAGTTATTTTTTTGAAAAGAAATATGAATCAAATAAAATGTAAATATTCATCCTAGGGAAATATGATAGAATATATTTTTAATATTTTATTTTTTAGTTTTTGGTGGACACAACATCTTTATTTTATTTTATTTTTTTATGTGGTGCTGAGGATCAAACCCAGCACCCCGCACATACCAGGCGAGCACACTACTGCTTGAGCCACATCCCCAGCCCATGATGGAATATTTTTGAAATATAAAATTAGTTACAGTTACATCAGTTAACTTGATGCTTCCAATGGAGTTTTGTTTGATAAGATGAAAAAAAATATACATATGGTACCCTTTTTTTAAAAAAAAATATGATTGCTCTCTATGCATTTGTGATTACACATATTATTAAATCCAGTATTTGTATATTTATGTGAATGTGTATATGCAAAAAGAAATGAAAAAATGGAAGAATAAAATAAGATGATTAATATAACTTATCCAAATGAGGGTGGGTAGGAAGGCAAATACAGAAAAAAGTAAAAACATTGCACATAAATACCAAAACAACATCCATAGTATGAGATCATCATAGATTTATATAAATTATATGAGTATATGCATACAATACACTCATATAATTTATATAAATTAAAATTAAAATTAATTTTAAAGCAAAATTAATTTCTGCAAGATGGAGACTTAGTAGAAGTACCTCTTCCAGATTTCATTGTCATTCACTTTGGAATGGAGAACCGGGCACTATGAAGAACCTGATGATCCCAATGTTGCTTGCCCATATGCATCACGACACATGAACTATATGAAAGAGCAGTAATGAGAAGGAAGCATTCACAGCTTTATTCTTTAGGATTTTAGGTTTCATGCAGTATCTGCCTCGTCTTCTCCAAAGTCTGACAGCTCTTAAAAAGAGTCTTGCTGAGGTCTGGTTACCATGCTTGGGGAAGCTGCTCCACCCTTGCTCAGTTAGAATGTTTTCTTTATCCAGGTCCTCAGTTTTATTCAAGTATTAAAGTCCCTCCTGGTCAATCCCACAAGACTGGCATGTCTAGCTGAAGTTCTCCCAGTAAGACTGACCTTTATCACAATGCTCTAACCCTATTGGAAAGTAGAGACTACACCTCTTGAAAATTATACCCTTTGTATACATTTGTAAAATTCAATTGCATCCAGCCCCTTTCGCTACAACTGGTTTATGGTAGACACTCATTAAATTGCGATGGGATGTTGTAGAAAGCAATCCTTCCTTCTGTGTATTCCCATTCTTACTACTAGTACCCTGGCAGGTATGTTCTTACTGGCATTAGTGAGGCAGGGGAAAGCCTCCGTGGTGGTGAATCAGAGCACCTTGCTTTCACTGCAGGGGAATCCAGAGAATGGATGAGCTTAGGGAAATTAGACTCATTTGTAATGAAAATACATTTACTGTGAAAATGGTCATTCCATCACAAAAATCTGAATTTGGAGAATGATTGACCTAGTCACATATTTTGTTCTATATCCAATCGTGGTAATTGGTTTAAAAATGTGCAGACTATTTTTTCAACTTAGATTTTGCCTTTACAAAACTTAAATTCTAGTTACAAGCCCAGAGTACATCTGAGTGCAGTCATATGGTGATAGATCACAGACATGTCAATATGTGAAAATTCATAAAGCATAGACTCACTCTATTCCAAAGAAAGCTCCAAAAATGATACAAAGGCAGCATTGTTGCAACATGTACACAGTCCCCCAAAAAGCCTTCTTACAAGAGTCAGACATTTATATAATTAGTTTTTTATTTAACAATCAGCTGCGTGACTTTATAGTTACACTATATATTTGTGTAACTGTGTGCACGCATTTTTTAAAAAGTCATTTTCCCCCACAAGAGATCACCATTTGGCACCATTCTCCTCACCATCTGTATACCTTGATTATATCAATTTTAAATGTAAATTCCTTGATGCAAGGAACAATGTACTACATTAAGTCTTAGCAAATCATAGCTTTTGATGGATGATTATTATAGTCAATAACACAACTCACATATTATTAAGAAGAGGTATCTACCCTTCTGTGCAAATCATGGGAGTTACTTTTACATTTTAATATGAAAGAATGATTATAAGACTGTCAAAAGCAAATGGAGTTCATTTCTATAAAATTCAGGGCCATTTTTACCACTAGAAACTGACTTGCTTAAAGGCATAATAACATAGATGGGAAAAGTATTAAAGTCAGCAGTTACCGAGTAGTTTCTCCCCAATAAAGTGACAGTCTAGGGAGGAAGTCAGGGCAGAAGGATGTCCAAAAGAAGAGGGATACTGATCATATATGACACCTAAAGTGACTCAGGTTTTAGCATCTCCCTCCTCTCTAAAACCAAGCTATTCTCAGTAATAATCATGAAAATAAATAAGATCAGAAAAACATCCATTGAATTTTGCCAATTTATAACCATGCCAGTAAATAATTATTAAAAACTAATAGAGTGAGTAATCACTTGAATTATTATTATTTGGGCAGTATGGGTTGAACCCAGGGCTACATGCATGCTAAACTTGTGCTCTATCACTGAACTACACCCCTAACCTAACCCTTACTTTTTTTAAAAAAAATGTAATTCATTATTTTATTAATAAATCATAAAGAAAAAGTGTGGAACATAATTCTGATAAAGGGAACTCCTCAAAGTTTATAGAAAGATTTGCACCTACAATGCGCTTGACTGAAACAACTCAAGTCCCATTTCTTTTTACAATCATTGTGCTCCCTTTGTTTATTTCAAATTTGGTCTCTCAATACAGAAATACATAGTATGACAGTGGGCAAAGTCAAGAATTGCCTCTAAGGCCGGGCTACATGCTTTTGCATTGTTCCCCACGCTTACTGCTCATTATGAAGAAGAGTGTGTGTATCTGAGTGTATGCAAGTGGGGTCCAACTACATAAGTAGGAGTCTTAAAAATTACCATCCGGTAGAACACAATGTTTATTGAGTTATATATTAACAGTGTATTAATTTGGAGCTCAAGTAAATATCACTAAGCACTTCACAGTAACCATAGTACCTGTTTAGCATTTAAACAAGCAGAATATTTTTCATGAATATTTTCATGAAGAAGGATTTTTTCCCCCCTGACTTTGCTTAAAATTGCTGGAGCATAATGATAATAAAACTGGAATAACTTTTAGATAATTTTATTATAATTCCATGCTGATTTCATTAGATTATTTTATAATTATTGAACAGATAGTTCACTCTGTTATCACCTGCCCTTAGGTGGACAGTTCTTTTTACTCCATCTTTGCACACCAGCTCTGGGAGCACCCATGGAAGACTTAATTAGATTCTAGAGTATAGCAAATATATTTTAAAAGAGGAAAAAAATTCAGATAATTTTCAAACTGTATAATTTTAAGAAGTGCTATTGCTCATGCCCCACCATATACAAAGGGTCGTGGGCAAATTCATAGATGGAGAATACTTAGCCCTTGCTTCCTCTTCTGCCATTCATGCAACACATTCTTAATACATCACAGGACTCTGCTCCCCACTCCTACTGGAACAGGAAAAAGTGTCGAGCTCATAGTTTTCAATCCAGTCACTGTTCAAAATAATTCAAATGTATTAACTCTTTTAACACTTTCCAGCTCCCAATGAGGTAGGTAGCATCATTATGATCCCATTTCATAGATGAAGCTCTGAAGCAGAGAATAGCTAGGCAAATAGCCCAAGATCATCTGGTTAGTGGTGGAGGTGGGATCAACCAAAGCAGAAAGTCTGTAGAACACTTCAGGGAAACATGCTTATGGTCTCTTGTATACTGCTGTAATTTCAAACTCTCATGATCTCTTCTCAAGTTCACAAGTGAGATGGATTATTATTATTAAATGTAGAGGTATACATTTGCTGTAAGTTTAGAGTAGAAGAGTAATTGATTAATGAATGTGAAAAACCAATTCAATATAAAATGTTAAAACTATCTCAAGATAGCTTTAGTGTTTTGTTTTCATGAAACACTACCAGGAAAAAAAAAAAAAAACACCTTTAGTTAAGAATTTAAATGCTTTGTTTAAGGAGACAAAATTCCACAAAGAACGTAAACTACTAAATAATAGAATAAGGATCCTCAGAAACTCATGTTTCATAGTCAAAATTAAAAGTTTTGGGAGGGAAAAATTAGATATGATGTCATCCCTGAGTTTCGTTTCAGAGATATACAATAATATGGTCAAATCAAAACTGATATTTTTAATATAAATAGTAATATGACAATGATTTTATTTCAATTCAAATAGACATGTCAAACACCAAATGTTAAAGATTATCCATCTTGCAAAAGGAGGAACCACTATCTGGGAGGTTAAGAACTTTTTGATGAGCCATAAAGTCACTTTTAACCCAACACAGTAATTTCAGAGCCCAGGCCTTTTTAACCCTTTGGTATTCGTCTGCAGATCCAGCTTGCTAAGTAAGACCTGGCCTTTCACAGAGGTTTCCTCCTCACATAGCTCTCCCAGGCTGTCACTCACATAAGAAGGCTTTCACTTGTTTAAGAACAGAATTCTCCTCTTACAGGTCAATGGTCATTGTGGGGTAAACTTCAGACTTTGATTTCTAAAATGGGAACGTGTAGGAAAAGGGAGGGAGACAAACACAATCGCAGGATGTCATATTTGGCTACTAAAATAAGGTCAGAAGAAGGAGGCACTGGGACGGCATGAGTTTATCCCATAAAGGTGTGTGTCCCTCACACAAACTGCCAGGTCCTATGCTGGATGTTGGTACCTGAGACAGAAAAAGATGCCATACCCTCATCCTCAGACTAGGTTCCAAGTTTCTAGCATGCACATGGTTCAGAAAATTATCTTTAGAATAAATGAAAGAATTTTATTTAAAACATTTTCATTGCTATTTCTAAAGGCCTTAGAAATGCTACATATAAGGTACATTCATGTATTATGCATCAATCAGAGGCATCCAATTTTCTCTCATGTTTGTGGGAAATGAAGTGCCACTTGATTCACTAGCACTTCAGAGTCTCATAATCAAGCATGTTGAGATGCTAAGGGCGCCCTCCCTATATTGTATCCTCCTGCCCTCTAGGAGGTATTTCCAGCTAATGTGATACTCACTGGAATGGGCAGGTGCTCAACTAATTTATGAGCTTCAAAAACTTATTCATGTTGCTCTTTCCTCCAGTCTGCACTTCTTTCCTCTAGGTTCCTGTGGTCCTATTGCTACGTGAGGTTCACCTAATCTGGAATAGACTTGATTGTGCTTCCTATTTTGCTGCCTGAGACCTTTTTTAATTCTCTTTAACTTTTCTTTTTTTTTAAGCTAAAAGTAGAATACTCAATGGCAGCATTATATTTTTAATAACTTCTTTTTAGTTACCTTTTATCTCTAAGTCAGTGGTTTTCAAATGAGGGTGAGTTTACCTTCCAGAGGATGTTTGGTCATGTCTAGAGACATATTTGCTTGTTAAAACTGGGAAGGGAGGAGATTCTGCTCCTGGTGTCTGATGGATTCTGCTAACATAAAGCATTGGAGAAACTCCACAAATAATTATCTAGTACAAAATATTAATAGTGTGAGGATGAGAAACATTGTCTTGCTTTGTCTTATGCTCCTACCACTGGTCCCTGCAAACATCTGGTGGTAAAGTGGGGCTTATGATATACAGAGCATGGAACATGGGCCTCCAGAATGGATGTGCTAGACAATCTCTCAGGCAGAGAGAAAAAATAAGTGAAAGAAATGAATGACTTCCCTTCTATCTCAGGTTTACTATGGGAAAAGAAAGGAAATAGGGCAAGAGAATATAGGCAGTCCAGCCTATTCCTTGGTTTTTCTCATTTTAGGCAGATATTAATAAAGTGGGAAATGCATTTAAACAGTTTAGGGAAACTATGGTGTCAGAGAAGCCCCTATTTAAATTAGGATATTCTTTAGTGCTAACAAGGGCTTAGGTGGGCTGAGTTCAGAATACAAATGACTGAGAAAGAGAATAGAGGAGAAAATGGGGAAAAGAAGAGCAAAATAGGGAAGAATGATGGATATGGTGGAGGAGAGGAATGAAGCAGAGGCATTGCAGGAGTTAGAGGGTTCAGCAGAATCTGGCATAGAAAAACCAGTTATGCAGCATAGTTAACTGAAAGCTACCCTCCTCTCCTATGTCATCAATTGGTATCACAGAAAGGACAGGGAGGGAAATAATTCTGAAAGACTGCAAGATACTGCAAATTTTTGCCTAAATAGAATGCTTGAATTACTGATTAATATTGAAACTACTTTACTGAATGAAAATAATTTAGTTATATAGGAAGATCAGAACAACTAAAAAAAGTTACACATTTCTTCCATACATTTAAGGTACTATGCAAATTTTTGACTTTGTATAAGTTGGCACCAACTTCATTGGCTTTAAAAAGAATACAAACAGCACATATCAAAGTGACTGGCATGGGGCAGAACTCATTAATCAGGAAGGAGAGAAAACTAATTTTCTGTTTAATATGTGTTGTAAACAGAACTTCTGGAATGATCCCACAAGATGGTCCTCCTAATCCCTGGAACCTAGGGATATAATGAGATATCTCAATTATTCTGTTACATGGTACAATAGATTTGAAGCCAGGGAGATTTTCTTAGTGTTACTGATCTAATCATACATGTACTTAAAAGCAGAGAGATTTTCCTAGCTGATGGTAGGAAGGTCAGAAAGAAGTCAGAGTTATTTGAAGAATGAGAAGGTTTCTACATACTATTGTTTTGAATTTGGAGAGGGTCACATTTGAAAAGTAATGCAGGAACCTTCCAGGAGCAAAGCCAATGCTTTCAGATTCCAGAATTAAGAGTTTAAGTAAACCAAGTGAACCAAGACCTCAGGCCTACAGTTGCAAGGGTCTGGATTCTTCCTTTAACCTCAATAAGCCTGGAAGCAGATTCTTGCCTAGACCTATCAGGTAAGAACCCAGTAGGGGAATGCATTGATTTCAGCCTTTAGAGACACCAAGCACAAACTACACAGTCCCTTTGACCTACAGATCTGTAAAATAATAAGAATATGCTGTTTTAAGCTGCTAAATTTATGATAAATTATTATGTAGCAATAAAAATGGATGCATATATGTGGTTATCTAATTCTGAGGGATAATACAACAGAGGAAATTCATACTTTCTCTATTTAATATAAAATATTGAAAGAAAAACTTTAGACAAAGTTAGCTTAGTTTGTTTGAGCAAACAGTTCATGAATAGAGTAGTACTTAGAACCAGAAGCAGCTCAGAGAGCTGTACCCAGCATTGAGAGTAGACAGCTTTATTACACCAAATATGGAGGCAAAGTAAGAAAATGTACTGGTTGGTTACAGCTAGGTTTTGGCCTTATTCGGGTATGGCATGATTAATTGGCTGCCTGTGATAGGCTGACACTCAGCAGCTTATGATCGGCTATAACCAGCTATTGGTTGCAAAGGTGTATTTCTCAGGTTTGGTTTGCTTTCATGTCAAATTAGTTTGCCATCTGCTACTTAGGAACTCAAAGTGTGAAGAGAGCCACGCAAAAGGGCCTCCTGTTTGTTTAGTTTAATGAAATGCATATTTTGTCTCCATATTTTTGTAGTCTTAGTGCTTCCAAATCAGGGACTCTGATGTTCCCTAATCAGTGGTGTAGATTTTCCATGAAATTAATGGAAATCCATGCCCCTCATTTGCATGAGCCTTTTCCAAGTTTCTGGGAGGGACCAAAGCAATACATTTATATAAGCATATGTTTCTTGAAACTTGGCAAAATATGATACTGCAACCTCAGTTGCTTAAAACTGCTGGTACTTTCCACTCTTTCTTGTGCCCACTTTCAAATGGCACTGGTCTGACTATAGGCAATTGAAACATCTGGCCAAGATGACATGAAATTCAAGTATTCAGTTTGAGTGAACAAGGCAAGTTTGTAATTTAAAGTTATTTCCCTATAGTTTATGCTAGCCACTATTGCATAGGGGTATCTTTCAAAAATATTCCAAATGCCTTATGTCACAACCCAGGGAGAAAACAAGAGATAATATCATTATATGGACATATCTCACAGTGTCAGGCACCCAAAACTTGTAAGTGGCAGAGGAAATAAATGAAATGTAAAGAACTAGAACTTTAGAGACTTATTCTAGTTACTAAGCAAATAAACTTTAATTTATACATGAGTAACCACTCACTGATGCTTAGAAAAAAATTGAAATGTTCTCTTATTCAAAAAAATGCTTGATAGTGCTATATAGAAATTATTTCATATAATGATATACTCCTCTCATTCAGTAGAAATTATATGAACTAGAACATATCAGAATTTCTTGGTATGTGCAACATAAATGTATTCTACCAAAAATAAATTTTGTGTTTTGTGCATTCCCATATATTGGGTCACATCTTGGTACACATCATCCTGTCAAAGTCTTATGTTTACCAATGGAATGCCACAAGACTAATCTAGTAATTAAAATACATAGCTTAATTTAATATAAATAATATATAACCTAATTTTACGTATTTACATGTTATGTATCTAAAAGTATAAAGTTTTACATGTATAAAACTAAAATTCATATCACTTAAATTTCATGACTATATTATTACTTTTCTGAGACTATCAAAATTAAAATAACAGGAAAAAAAAAAAAACAGACTAGTGTAAGCCAGAAGAGTAAACTCAAATAAAGAATGGATAAATCTGAAAAATTTATAAATTCTTATATTAAAATCAAGAGATAAACTAATTGTTGAAAATTCATTTTTATCATAAATAATAAAAATGAATTCTCAATGTATTTGAAATAAGAAAATTTGACTTTTATCATTTCCACAACTATTTGGAAATTATTGCATTTTTATATAAGGAAGTAAACAGAATTATCCATCAAAAAAATGGGAAAAAATATTGAGATGTATCATAAAGTTAATCAATAAAAAATGCAATGTTATTTTCTAGAGATTTTAAATTTTATAGCATTATTGGTCTTTATATATTCATCTTTATTCCTTTATTTATTCTGAATAAATATTCACATTTCACAATTTTGCAAGTCTTTAATATATTCTTTGCTTATAGACAGTTGCCTCAGTGACAAAAAATATATCTCCTATTTCTATTTGCTGTGGTCCCAACTTTGGACTCAGTACAGAGATCCTCAGTCTATCCTGGCAAGGACAGATGGTAAAATAAGGACGAAGCTACTTCTTCATGTAACGTTTTAAATAAGGCCACTTCCCAATCTTCCTTCTTTAGACTAGCACTGGGACTAAGTGGGCCAAAAGAATTCCTTGCATGTCAGTGTAGACCCTTGAATTTAAAGCCCTGATACTTTCTTCAGGCCCATTTTTAGGACTTGGCTTAGTTTCTGATCAGTTAAACCACCCTACACATCAGGTGAGGAAGTCCAGACAATGGGCTATTCTGAAGCATCTCTGCTTAGTAGCTCACTGAGATTTGTGACTGAGACCTACTGACTATATTCACATGAAATCCACATTTGCCCCTGATAAATTTTCCCCAGCTTTCACTCTTCTCATAGAAGATGTGCTAGTCTTCTCTTGACTTCTTTCTCCTCTCCATGATCCTCTGTATTTACCAGTAAACTTTACATTTCACATCAACTATCATTATCCAAAGCATATAATCTGGAGGAGGCTTGGAGAGAAAATCTATTGGGATAGCGTTATGAGTCAGATGTATGATATTTGGAAGGCAGTCACAGACTTCTTCTAATAAATGGATAACAATTTTATTTTCTTGCAATATTTGAAAAGTAGTGAAGTAGAAAGTGGTAGCAAAGTAGTAAATGGCATTGAAGTTTAAAATATGCCTATGAATTTTATAATTAGTTTCTTATATGTATAGTTAACCTATAATTATTTCTTCTCTAATTTTTTAAATAGGCATTTATTGGATATCCAATATGGGTAATGAACTGGCTAGAATATTATAGTCCCATATTTATTTATTAAGATTCACTACTCTAATCTCCAGAATGCCAGGAGCTTGTTCCAAGACAAGACATGCACAAATAAGCATACATTATTTTCTAGAGGCTTCCAGTGTTTGCACATAGACAACACTCAGTAGACCTGTGTTCATTGAATCGAATGCAATACATTTAGGCATACATCAACCTATTGACCTAACCTCAGTGTGGGAAGAGAACCAGAAGTGTGGTGGAATTACGAAGGGGAGACTGATTGTTTTTATTTATACTTTATACTCCATCTGAAAACTTCCCTTTTGCTGGTGTTCTGAGAGCTGCTTCTTGTTCATTTCACCCGGGGCACAGGGCTGGGGAGAAAGGATGAGATGGAAAACTGCAGTCACTCCTGCCTGCCTAAAGTAAGCATCCCTAACAAAAGCTTTCTTAAGGAGTTGAAAGTAATCATTAAAATGAGTCTCAGGGATTACTCTTGGATTTTATTTATCCCTGCCCACTCCTTTCCCACAGGCAAAAAGAATGAGTTGCTTGCACTTTTATTTTCAGAAATTCAATAAGATTCTGAACTCTAAGAAGAGTATATTCCTTCAGAATTAGAGGAATATATCAGATAAATTGTCCAAAGAAGAATCTACCCAAATTTAAATTTTTTGAGGCAAGTTTGATTTATCTTAACACTATGAAGATTATAGTTACCTAAAATATTGATATGATTAGCGAGAAAATTGTCTCAAACTTGAAGCTGTTTAGACTCTGAGAAGAAAGTCTGGAAAAATTACATTATGAAAATGTTTCTCTCTTAGGGATCTGAAATTCATATAAAATTTAAAAGGAGATACAGTTTTGAGCTTTCCAGAGGACATTTTCAATTACTCAGACATTTTTAAAATAAGTGATCTCAGGAGTTACAACTCAACCTATTTTCTATCAATAGCTAACAACCAACATTATAGCTACTATAATGCTTTACTATAAAATTAATACTGAGAGGTTTTATTTTTCTTATGCTGCTTCATGTTGCTGTTCATGTAATAGCTGTTCTTTAAATATATGAACTTAAATTACAAGAATTTCCTTTGGAAATACACTGGGATAAGAACTGTCCCATAAAGTGTATGTGTTCAAAGCACCTGGCACAAAGGTACATGTTCAGTGAACACTTATGAACCAAAGGATGGTTTCTGTTTGTTTCAAGCCATCTGTTTAAGGTCCTGGAATTTTTTAGAAGGATTTATATTTAAATTTTTTAAAGTATACAGTTAGATAAGTTGCTGAAAAGTAAATGATATTTATCATTCTCACATTATGTCATATATTTGGCATATATTTAAATGTTCCTGATAATGATTCTCTAATCTTTTCTCTGAGATAAGATCATCTTCTAAGAGATTCATTCAGTGTTTCATTAATGGGATGGGTAGGAGTGCAAATTGGTGAAGCCACTGTGAAAAGCAGTATGGACATTCCTTAGAACCCTTGAAATGGAACCACTATTTGACCCAGCTATCCCACTCCTCAGTCAATACCCAAAGGACTTAAAAACAGTATACTATAGTAACCCTGCCACATCAAGGTTTATAGCAGCTCAATTCACAATAGCTAAATTGTGGAAGCAACCTAGATGCCCTTCAATAGATGAATAAAGAAACTATGGTGTGTATTTATGTGTGTGTATGCATATATGAATATGCATACACACACAATGGAATATTACTCAGCATTACAAGAGAATAAAATTATGTCATGTGCAGATAAATGGATAGAGTTAGAGAATACCATGCTAAGAGAAGTAAGCCAATCCCCAAAATCCAAAAGGCCAAATGTTCCCTCAGAAAAGTGAATGCCGAGCCATAAGTGGGGTTCCAAATTTAATCAGTCCAAAATGACAGATTCTTCTTTAAGTTGGATGTTTTATTTTTCCTATTAAATTGATGTTAACCTTTTATACTATATGATGATGTCCAGTAATTGTGAAAGCAAAGAAAAACAAAACTCCAAGTGTCTCACTGAAGTTGCCATGCTGATAGATCAAAAGGGAGGCGATTTCTGTGATGTTTACATGTGATATCAATTAGAGGAGCAGTTGCTGCTCCTGTCATAACCTACTGTACCCCACATCTCTCTGATCCTGGAAAGAACTCAAATCTTCTTTAGTGTGGATGGGTAAGAGATAGATGAAAAGAAACTAAGAAAAATTCAGACTTTGTGGAGAAGTCAAATAGTTAATTGATGATCAAATAATCAAATATGTATGATAATCAAAATGTATGATACTTTCAGCAGTGATTCTGCCCCAAAGAGAAAGATACTTGTTAACTTTGAAAATAACAATATGGCAGTCATAAATCTTAAAGCCCTGTTTCTCATTTCCATCAATGAGATATCAGTTGATAAAGATGTGACTTTGTTATTTGCCTCTCTAATTAGTAAATGAGTATTCAAGCTATGTGAATAATAGTTCAAACATACTTCAATATTATTCCTTTATCATCCTTTATATTAGTAAATGAATTGAGTATGTAATAGGTACTCATAATTGTTTATTAATCTTTTGTACTTGTGCGGTAACACATAATACATGGCTACAGATATATATATACATTTATACACACATACATACAGGTGTGTGTTTATATGTGTGTGTGTGTGTGTGTGTGTGTAGTTTTCCATATATATGTGTATATATGTATATATATATATATACACACACACACACACACACACACACACACACTTTACTCACCTTTCCTCACATTTAGTACTTAGCATCTAATATGTACTTTAGAATATAAATTTGAATCTATATATAATAATATCTTGCATTTGTAGAGTACTTTTGAGTGAATTGCTACCAGAATTGAACAAGATGATGAGCTATTTATAATTCCTCCCTAGAAAAGCAAACAAATCCGCTTCAAAACTTCTAAAACCTAAATTACATTCTGGTTACTCACAAAGCCAATATAATAAACGTTCATTCCCTTCCCATTTCCTTGTCCTTCCCTTGGAGTTCTTTATTCCTCTGCTGGCAGGTGTACATATTCTTATTTTCAGTGATGCTTTGCTACATTTTTGGGTCAATTGAAAATACTCTTTGGAGACTTTCTTTGAACTCCCCTTTTTATTTTCCCCTTTGACTTATTTGTGCCATTTCCTCTGAGATCAGATTCCACTATTCTCTCCTGGGCCATCTTATTGTGGATCTCCTGGGGAGCCCTCTATTCTGGGGCTGAGTGGCCCCTTCCCTTCTGTTCCGCCTTCTCTTACCCTGATTTTCTGAAGGGTCTCTCCCCTCACTTTCTCTCCTGTGGATTTCACAGTCCATTTCTAAACAATACTTGCTGGTCTACCCCCTCCTCTGGAGCCAGTTTCTAGCCTCCCCTGCCTGACTTGCCTTGCTCTATGTATTGTCCACCCCAGTTACTTTATGTTGTGCATTCAGCAACCTCTTCCATCTACAACTTGAAATCCTCTTCTTTTATTTTCCTTTCCATATCTCCTTGCCAATGCCTTTCATAGTCTTGCTCTTCCCCTACAGCTACATTCACTGGGGCAGGTGTGACCAGCTCAACTCTTTCACATCCCTTTTCATTCTCTGCTGGTTTAGCTGGCCCCACGGGGCTGCCTCCTTCCCCAGCTGACAGGCTTTCATGCATTTTGCATAGATACGACCTTTCTCATTACAAAAGTCACACACCATTCCATTTTTGCAGAAGACCCAGCAATGTCCTTGTTCTCCACACCTGAAACATGTTTTGACAATCTGATATATTCAGATGTTTTCTTGTACCCAGCTATAGTGGATTTTTAGCTCTTTCCTTGAAAAAAAAAATCCAACATCATTAATAACCTCTAAACAAAAAGATGCCCACGTGGAAAAAAGAGTATTGGAAGTAAAATTATTTTTAGTATACTTTTCCCATGTATTTCTTTCTTCTATATAAACTGCTACAGAATTTATGGGAGGCAGCAAACCAGAAGGGGCAATTTCTCCCTTTCCTCATTTCAAACATTTATACTCCATTGAAATTCTAAATCCATAGGTTGTTTTCATAAGAATTAACAGATAGGGGTCCCTGGTGGAAACATGGGTCCAGAAAAGCATGGTAACTTTCATGATTTAGAGGAAGGGATATCTTCTATAAATCTTAACTTTCTAAAATAAATGAAGTACAGTTTTACTTGGAAATGGAGGCATCTCTCAAATCTGCCCTAAACACATAGTTGACAGCCAGCCCTATCTTTATACATCATAACTTTCTATTTTCTGTCTGCTTAAAGATAAGCTTTTTTTCCCCTAGTACTAGGGATGAAATCCAAGGCCGCCCAAGTACTCTACCACTGAGCCTCATCTCTAGCCACCCCCCCTTTTTTTTTACAGTTACAAGTTCTTGCTGAAATGCCCAGACTGGTCTTGAACTTGCAATTCTCCTGCCTTTGCCTCTTGAATAGCTGGGATTACAGGTAAGAGCCATTACTACATCCAGCCGTTCATTCCCTTTTGTTAGTGGTCATACCCTCTTTTATCCACCAGACGGAGGAATGTTGCTATGGCGAGATTGCAATAAATCACAAGCCAATCTTGAAGCAGGAGATGATGGAACCACTTTATTCACCAGCTGGTAGGAAACCAGCTGGTAGGACCTGGGCAGTCTGCAAGTCTGCAAGCCTCGACCCCCTCCAGGGGTTAGAGCACACCTTTTATAGCTCAAAATGACAAGTAAAGCATGCCAGGACATTAATCATAAGTGGTGGTTGCTATGATTCAAAATCACAAACAAAAATCATGAGATCCAATATCCTAAGCAGAAGGGGAAGTGGATCAAAATGGCTGTATTTGAGTACATGTTAAAGAATGGTTACTAACATCAAGACAAACATTTTATGACATTCTATGCAGTTAGGGTACATTGCACAAGTACAGTATGTAAGAATTGTCATTTTGTGCTGCCAAACGTGCTATGCTAAGCACCTATTTTGGGGTACAGAGGCGGGGATTTTCCCATGGGAGAAGCATTTCTTATATGACATGGTGTCTCAGAATAATATGGAGTCTGTTTGGTCATTGCCCATATAGCTTTGCACATAACAATAAAGTGAAGAATTCAGCAAACTATAGCCCACAAGCCAAATCTGGCCCATCATCTGTTTATATAAATAAAGATTTATTGGAATAGAATCATGCTCATTTGTTTAATCATTGACTATGACTGCTTTTGCACTGTAAGGGTAGAGTAGAGTAGGTTTGACAGAGACCATATGGCTTGCAAAGTTAAAATTAATTACTTTCTGCCCTTGTTAGAAAAGAGTTGCCAACCCTGAAGTAGTACCAAGCCTATGTTGCTTTACCAATCATTGCATTTTTTCATCTCTCCTTGCATTTTCTTCTTTTTGTTTTTGGTTAATCTCAACAATTCATACATTTTTATTCTTTTGACCTTGTACACCATGATGCATCTAATTACAATGCATTCACTGGAATCACTAACATAAAGTGCTTCTTACAGTCTTAGTACCTTTCCTTGATATCATCAACAAAATCATTATCATTTCTTTGCAAAATCTGAAGATTCAGCTCAAAATCCTTAATACCTGAGGTTTTATCTATTCAAGATAACATTACTTGGGTATTCAGCATGTCTGTTCAGGATTCTTTCAATCCCATGCTGGGAGTTGATCTTTCTGTGCCACTCACTTAAATAATGTTACTGTAATTTTCCCACGTATTTCTTTCTTCTATATCAACAACTACAGTGCCGGGTTTCTGTTCTCACGACTAAAAGCTCAGGGATTATTCCAGTTGAACTGGGCTGACTGGGCTGCACAAAATAACCACACAAGAGACACAAATACCTTTTTCTTTGGGGTCGTTGTGAAGGTTCCTCTGACCTTAAGGATCCTCAGGAAGAGAGAGAGAGAGAGAGAGAGAGAGAGCACAAGCTGACCCCTTTTATTGAGGAGAAGTTATTCAAATGAGGCAAGGGGTCAGGTTTCAGGGGGCTGAGTCTATCTTCATGATGTCTACTGTCAGCAGGTTGACTGACATCTGGGTAGGCCACAACCAAGGGCACAGTAAGAGGAGGGGACACACACAAAAGGCACTTCCATGGAAGATTCTATCCTGAACAGGGCAAGGGGTTATATTACAAAGGAACGGGTGAGCAGTGCTTCACCCATGGGGCTGTAGCAAGACACACCCATACACGAGACACTGACCCTCGAACCCAAGAAGGGTGAGGAAAGCTCTGCCATATTTCTGTGACTGAGCGCCTCAGCACCCAGCTGGGGAGTATGACTCAGTCACTTGCAAGGTTGGTCTCCCACACTACAGAATTTATGAAGGCAGCAAACCAGAAGCATCTTATTTCCCCTTTGCCCCTACTCTTCTATTTTTGTATTTCATTCCTTCATCTAACTAATCCACTGTCACACTTCTTCCTTTTTGGTCATCCTTGTCACTGATTAATCTTGGTTAACTATGGGAACAACATTCCCCAAATGAGTTCCTGTCTCAATTATTTCTGTTATTTCTCTTCATTATCAGAGTCTATGAGACTTGTACCTTCAAAACACTCTTCATTTTTCCTGCTCCTTGCCCTGTGTTCTGCTAAATCCTTCTCTTCTCCCATGGTTGCTGTCCATGTAGGCTTATGTGTTGCCACTTAAGAACTTTAGTTTCCCAAAAAGCAGAGGAACTAGTTTCTTCCCTGTTTGTAACATCAAAACACCAGAGTGTTTACTATTCAGCTATCACCAGAACAAAGATTGTATTTCCCTCATCTGTACTTTCTCAGGTACTGAGAAAGTTGATCCTGTTGATCCTACATTTCAATGCTTTTAAATCAATTAACACTGATTAAATAAGTAATTTACATCTAGGTCCATTCTAGACACCTTGAGCTTACCAATGTGTTAAGAGGGAATAACATCTTTTATATTTTTTAAGTTTTCAGAAATCTTAAGATATCCTGATTAAGAAATATTTCAGAGTAGTATTATTCACTAAGTGAGGACAAGTTCTGTTTTAATGGACATTTAAATATTTTGGCTTTTCAACGTGAACGTATTAGAAATAACTTGTCCTGTCCTTAAAAATGAAATTCACCAACAACTAGCAATGATGTGTGAATTGTATGATTTTTTTATTAAAAATACAAGATATATCTTTATCCTTCTTTTTTTAAACTTAGGAGCTATTTCTGGTGCGAATACTTTTTTTCTACCACTCTTGTTTTTTCTTTTGCAAATATAATGTGGGAGTTATGGGTCATAGAATTGATTAGAGATGAATAATCTGATGATTCATACTTGATTAGAACCTGTAAGCAGGGCCCATTTTTAGGCCCCATATGACAAAGGAAAATGGTTCCTAGAACCAGACTCAAATTCTAGCTTTCTTTTCCCTTATTAATGCTGAGATTTTACTCTTTCTATTTAACGTTTAAGCCTCCATTTTCCCTGCTAAAGAGAGGTAATTTTATTTCTATCCCAGAGGAGTGCAAAAGTGTTTTTTGAGCTAGAAGATTACACAAGGTTCGTTTTAGACATTAAAAACATTGAAAAGTATGGTCTGTTCAGCTCAAGGAAATTCAAATGCAGTGTATGTACCACATTTGGAGCTGGTTTGCTTTTGTTCTGACTTTGGTGGCCTTAGCAGAATAGATGGGAGAAGTTATCAAGCCCCATGCTTTTAAAACAGGCTCATGTAAAAAGTCCCTTGAATCAAGACACTTCACTGCTTGCCCACCTCTGGAGACCTACCTGCATGGTAATGAGGGAACCTAACTGCCCTCAGAGTTAAATCAAAACCCCTTGCTCTTCCTCCATGAAAGATTGGTATGTGAATGCCTGACCCAAACTTTCCCTTGGGAAGTGAGCTCTGCATAGGTCACAAAAAAGGGGAAAAAAAACCTATAAAAAGAATAAGGTATAAGTTAAAAAGACATTTTATCAGAAATAAACTATTTTTGAACTATCCTGGGTGGATGGATTATCGGAAACAATTGTTCATCTACAGTTTTATCTCCCAGGCTCCCATCATTTCTTTCCTTCAAAGTCTTGATTTTTTTTTTTCATGTTCAACTATCATTAACCCAACAAAGTAACAGCTGCCACTCTGAGACCTCTGTTTAATGAGAAAATAAACCGAAGGCATTTGGGGAAAGTGTTTTAAATGGAATCTCATTAATGTGTTGCTTCAGAAAGCAGTCACCATTACCAATCATTCCATTGCCTCAAACAGCAAAGTTTGATGCTTTCCAATTTATTATTTTCCTCTCTGTGAAAAGGGACATGGGCTAACGTCATAACTTACCTTATCATTTTATTTTGCAACATTTCCTGGAAATTTGAGGGCATTTATATGCTTTCATTTTCTTATCTACCCAAGAATAACTTATATTTTAGTTGGAAAGTTGTCTGCGATCTAGACAAGAGCCTTACCTGCCTCACTTGAATCTTTACAGTGGTATTCTTGTGGTATTCGTGTTACTTTAGACCAAGAGATAAGCCCAGGTTTTAACACTTAAGCCTATATTCCTAGTTTTGACTCACTGCTCCCAGGATCATCTAACCTCTATATCCCAAAGAGACATTATTTCATTTCCAATCTCCCTGAAGTAAGAATTTTCCTTTTGGTAGCTTGTTTGTGATCTTAGGAAGCAGAAATAAAAGAAGAAAAAGAAAGACAAAAGAAAAGTCAAAAACGGGCTCATTGTTAATTTGATTTTCCTTGTTGAGGCCTGCAACTCAAGACACCAGAGGATGCTGAGAAGATTACCACGGAAGCCAGGCAGGCTGAGGTCCTGCTTGGTAGAGAGGGTCATCCCTCACCCCTTGACTCTGCTCCCTTGACTTGGCTGGATTGTTCTTTGCATGGTGTTGAGCTGCCTCCCCTGGTCTCAGAGAGAGCACATAACACAGCAGTGCACAGGGAACTGTCCAGCTCAGTTGTGCTGAAATCAAAAGCTTAGAGGAATGGAAAAAGCAGGATATCCAAGAGACAGCAGTACTGCCTAGGAAGGAGAACAATTCATTCTAATTATCTTGGATTTCTTTTTGCTTCCTTTTGGCCCCTGAATTTACATGTAACAAAATTCAAAGCTATAGTCTTAACAACATGGTACTCTGCATTAGACAAACCAATGCCAAATTTTGATTTCATTTGTAAACACTTGTACAACATCAGTCATGGAGAAGCTTTTTTTTAAACATTTTCTTTTTCAAAAGATGATTTGGAAATTATGACACAAATGTCAAGTAGGAAAAAAAAATCATCTAGATGCCGCTAGTTACCCTCTCTCCTTCCCTCACCTTGTTATGTCTCTTTTTAATGCTTCTAATTGTTATTATCTTCCCCTTTTAGAAGCCCCACTGTTACCATTTATTCTTTCTCTTTCTCCTCTCAACATCTTTTACTAGCAATGGATTTATTAGACTCATTTCAATTGAGATGTGGGGCTTTTTGGAAAATTATTTGCATGTAAGTAGAAAGTAAGAAGTCAACATAATTATTTCAAACTCTGATATTTCAGAAGCTAGCCTACTCAAAGGATAGACAATAAAGAGGAAGCTATATTGCAAGTTGACCACTGATGGGAAACATAATTTCATACCCTGGTGTCAGGTCAGCTCAAGGAAACTGCATCTCCAATTGTTTTACACATTTAAAATATAGTTCAGTTGCTTACATTGTTTAAAATAGGCATCAATACAGAAATTACAGTTTTTTATCTGATGACTTTTGGAAAACTGCCTTTGTTTTATAGTATTTTATGTTTTTTTGAGAAATCCTAATGTTCTCATATTTCTAATTATACTATTTTGTTTTAGTTTTGACTTTATATTTATAAAATTTGATTTTTATACTTATGAAAATTAATTTATTTGGAGATGCCCTAATTTTTTTTCAGCCCTTATTTTTTTTTTCTTAGCACACATATATTTTACTCTTTATATCAGTAATTCAGGTCTTCATCAGCTTTTAGAAAGCTTTCTTCATGTACACACACACACACACACACAATTAAACATCTGTTTCATTGTTTCATTCTGTTATTTATAATTGCAATTAGGCTTTTGCTGATTTCCTTGTTTGTTTCCTATTTCTACCACCGCCCCCACTCTATAATTTTTTGATGTTCACTTTATTTTGCTTAGTCTGACTTTTGTTTTCTTTTTCACATTTCCTGGTGTTTCTGGAGAGTGTTATATCTTCCTTGTCCCTTTGCCTAAGCTAAATCCAATTCACTCTTCTTCTTTTACCAACATTAACATTTCTTCTTTCACATGTTGCACTTCTTTTCATTCTTATTTTAAACAGGCTGATCTTTCTTACCTTATTTATTTGGTTAAAATCTGTTTAGAATTTTACTTGATCATTGGCAAAATGAACTTCATCCAGGGCCAAGGATATAGTTCAGTGATGTTGCACTTGCCTAGGATATGCAAGGCACTGGATTTGCTCCCCAGTACTGTGTGGGTGAGGAACCTGAATCCAAATATTATAAAGTTCATCTTTTTTTGTATTAGGGTACATATTCTTGTAAATGTTCTGTATGTGCCTTTGATATTTCAGGTAGATTTTTCCTTTCTTTCTGTGTATTATTTATAAGCCATTTTTCTTTTAAAAATATTTAAACTGAAATGTTATTCATGCATATAAGATGTGAAATTTCTAGATGTGAACAGTTATATAAAAGGTATAATTTGATTAGTCTTGACAATTTTTTACATCCACCCTTGAACTAAGCCCCCATCAAGATATAAAAGATTTCCTGCTGTCCCTTTGTAGTCATTCCCCAACTTCTCCCCAGAGGCAACTACTGCTATGATTTATTTCATCATGGAATAGCTTAGTCATTTCCTGAGCTTCATAAAAACAGAATCATAACATATCCCATTGTGAGTCTGGCTTTTATCATTCAGTATGATTTTTCTTAATTCATCCTTCTTGCCCACATTATTTCACTTAATTTTATTGATAAGTTGTATTTTACTGTATGAATGCATGATAATTTATTGATCCATTTTGCTAAATGGTGAGCATCTGTGATATTTATAGTTTTGGAATATTAAAAAAAAGCTATGTTCCAGTTATTTTTTTCCTTTATTGCTCATTAAATGGATATGTTTTCCTTGGCTTGATAATTTAAAAAATAGTGTCAAATAAACACTATTTTCATTCATTTTAAGCTCCTATCGTTCACAGAGGCTTACATTTTGGACTTGACTGTTCATTTTCACATTGACACTTGACCTGGCAGGAATGAGTCTACTCTGAGCCAGCAGAAAGTCTCCAATGCTTAAAAGAAAACTCACACCTCCCACTCTCTTTTTGTCAAAGGACTTCATGGGATGATTTGATTTTCAGTTTTTTTTTCTGCTGATCAAGAATAGCAAGTCTGCCTACAACCTGCACGATGTTACCTTCTCTTATTCTATCAACAGCTTTCTTCTTTCAATAATGATGCACCTGCAGCTATCCTCATGTTGATTGGTCTTTCTTGACACTCCATGATATTTGAAGTTCTCAGATACTTCCTAGAACCCATTGCCAAGCTTGTTATTCTAAACTAGACTCATTAGATTACTCCTCACATTATGACTTCCTAGCAAAACCCAATGCTTCATCTCCTCTGCAGGAAAAAAGAATGAGCAGTTTATTTTCAAGTGCTTAAAATAAAACAGATACTGTTCCAAGTTGTTTGCATGCATACACTCAATCTTCATAGCACCCACATGAGGTACCCAGTAACTCTATCCAGTTTATACAGGATAAACCGAGGCATAGAATGTTTCTAAGTAGCTTGCCTGAGGTCACGTGGATAATAAGTGATTATTTTAGTCAGCTTTAAATCACTGTGAATAAAAGAACTGACAAGAAAAAGGTAGAGAAGTAAAAGTTTATTTTGGCTCACCATTTCAGAGATACATTCTATGGCTGGTTAACCCCATAGCCCGCCGACTTCATTGATCTGGACTTGAATCGTCACAAAACATCATGGCAGGAAGGTGAGGTAGAGGAGAGCAGCTCAGGATGTGGCACCAGGAAGCAGAGAGATAGTTGTGCTCACCAGGGACAAAATATAAACCCCAAAGTGACATCTCCAGTGACTTATTTTCTCTAGCCACCCCCCTACCCACCTACAGTTACCATCCAGTTAATTCATATCAGTGGATTAATCCACTAATTACATTTAAGCTCTAATAACCTGATCATTTCACTTCTGAACATTCTTGCATTGCTTCACATGTGTGCTTTTGGGGGATACTTTATATGTAAACCATAGAGTGGTGAAATGAATATTTGAACTCAGATTTACTAGCCCCTTAATTAGGCACTTCCATTCTGCAGAGGTTTGTGGTACAATTAATATAGTTTTTGGAACTCCTATTTTATGGATTATATTTCTGGCATATGAATATGTACTTAATTCTCCATAGACAGAGTTTTATTTTCTATTTATTTCCATTTTTTGTATTATAAAATGTAAAGAAAATAAGTTAAAGACAAGTTTAATCTGCCATTGTTAAATGTAAGTCTGCAGAATTTATTTAAAATAGTACTTTGAATGAGTCTAATGGAAGTCTTTTAATCGCTCAAAAGGGGCAGTAATCTTGCTAGCCATCTAATGAGGCCCATGTGCTTTCAGTATATAGATATAGGCAAAAGTCTTAGGTAGAAAGGGAACTAATATTTTTGTTCTTATGCTTGCTTCTAACACAACAGAGGTCACAAAGCAGCAGGAGTTTATAAAATCCAATTCATCACATCTTAGTGCTCCTCCTGATTGAGTATCTTCTCCAAAACTGGTGGACCAATAGCTGAAACTCAAGGAATGTGAGAAACCCAAGAGAAAGGGATTTGAATTCTCTTGCACAACAGAAAATAAGTGAGAAATTTCTACATATCAATAAAGTAGTCAAAACAAGAAATCATTTGGGAATGGAATTAACTCAAAGGCCAGAGTTGACTCTGGATTGACCATTGGATTATATATAGCACAGACTTTGAGATACCTCTGCTCTCTGTAACATGAGATTGATAGCATTTGTTTCACCTAGCTGACAGAAATCATGAGGGTCAAATGAAACATCAAATATGAAAAGCCCTCAGAAAAAATATTTTTAAAGGTACATTTTAGTATATAGAACATTTTCAGATATATTGCCTCACCAGGGCTCTACAAAACACTTGGTGATTTAAGGAGAGATAAAGTATGGGGAGCCCTATATTATGTGGCTTATGTGGCGTCACAGAGATAAAAAGTTGCATATGAACAATTCAAAATGTCATGCTCATTTATATTATGTGACTCTCACTGTAAACACTCCACATATATGTTGTTACTCTCACAACATGTGATAAGGCAGGTATTGCTGAACCCATTTACTACACAAGAGTCTAAAATTTCAACAGGTGATATCAGTACCTGAATGATAAGTCTGACAGCAGTCAGTTCATTGTCTATGAATCTGAACATGAGTTGTCATGAGTTTTAAGGTAACATAGGAATAATGTGTCATTTTTTCTATGATCTACCTGTATTTATCATAATGATGATGATTACTGTTGTTACTCTATTACTTATTGATTGTCTGTTATGGACTAGGCCCTTAATATTATATGTGCTCTGCATCTGAAGTCAGTACATGAGATTAGAGTCATTATATCCCTGTTATAAGTGAGGAAACTGGTCCTCACATTCATTAAAATTTTCTGAAGCTGAGAAATGGCAGGGCAGAGCCAAAATTCACACCTGTTCATGTTGAACTATATTAAGCAGGATAATGAGGCTGTGGAATTTCAGCACTTAGATTTCACTGATCTCTTTGAATTTGATATAAGACACCATGGAATAAAAATAAATAAAATTGTATTGTCAAAATGTCATACTATCAAAAGTGTTCTACAGATTTAATGCAATTCTAATTAAAATCTCAATGACATTCTTCATAGAACTAGAAAAAGCAATCATGAAATTCATTTGTAAAAAAAATAGCCAAAGTAATTCTTAGCAAGAAGAGAAAAGCAGGAGGCATCATAATACCAGACCTTAAACTATACTACAGAGTCATAGTAAGAAAAACAGCATGGTATTGGCAACAAAACAAACAGGTAGCCCAATGGTACAAAATAGAAGACACAGAGACAAATTTATCTCATACTAGAAAAAGATGCCAAAACATTAAGTGGAGAAAAGATAGCCTATTCAATAAATGGTGCTAGGAAAATTGGAAATCCATGTGTAATGAAATGAAATTAAACCCCTGTTTCTCTCCCTGAACAAAAATCAATTCAAAGTGGATCAAAGAGTTAGGCACTAGAACAGAGACCCTGTGCCTAATAGAAGAAAAAGTAAGCTCAAATCCCCATTATGTCAGCTTAGGAGCTGACTTCCTTAACAATACACCTGAAGCACAAGAAGTAAAATCAATGATCAATAAATGGGACAGATTCAAACTAAACTTTTCTCAGCAAAGAAAACAATAATATGAAGAGAAAGCCCACAGAATGGGAGAATATATTTACCATGTGTACCTCAGGGCATTAATTTCCAGGATATGTAAAGAACCCAAAAATCTTAACAAAAAAAAAAAAAAAAACACAAATTACCCAATCAATAAATGGGCAAAGGAACTGAACAGATACTTCACAGAAGAAATACAATTGATCAGCAAATATATATATATATATATATATATATATATATATATATATATTCCACATCTTTACAATTAGAGAAATGCAAATCAAAACTACTCTAAGATTTTATCTCACCCCAGTCAGAATATCAATCATCAAGAATACAAGCAACAATAAATAAATGTTGGTGAGGATATTCAGAGAAAGGTACACTCATATATTGCTGATGGGAATGCAAACTGGTGCAACCATAATGGAGAGTGGTATGGAGATTCCTCAGAAAACTTGGAATGGATGGGGCTGGGGCTGGGGCTGGGGCTCAGTGGTAGAGCACTTGCCTGACTCATATAAGGCACTGGGTTCGATCCTCAGCACCACATAAAAGAAAAATAAAGCTACTGTGTCCATGTATAACTAAAAATATATATATATTTTTTTTAAAAAAAGAAAACTTAAAATGGAACCACAATTTGACCCAGCTATCCCACTTTTCGGTTTATACCCAAAGAACTTAAAATCAGATTATTACAGTGATGCAGCCACATCAATGTTTATAGCAACTCAATTCACAATAGCTAAATTATGGAAGCAACCTAGGTACACTTCAACAGATGAATGAATATATATATATATGAATGATGGAATATTACTCAACTTTAAAGAAGAATGAAGTTATGGCATTTGCAGGTAAATGGTGAAGCTGGAGAATATCATGCTTAGCAAAATAAGCCAATCCCCAAAAATCAAATGCCAAGTGTTTTGTTTTTTTCCTCTGATGAGGATGCTAATTCACAATGGGGGTGGGAGTGGCTAGGAAAGAATAGAGTTACTTTAGAGGAGAATGAAGGGAGGGGGAGGGGTATGGGGAAGAAAGATAGTAGAATGAATTGGATATTATTGCCCTATGTACATATGTAACTATATGACCAGTGTGATTCTACATCATGTACAACCAGAAGAATGAGAAATTATACTCCATTATATATTATGTATCAAAGTTCATTCTACTGTCATGTATAACTAATTAAAATAAATTTAAGATTTTTTAAAAATAAAATAATCTCATAAGAACACATTCAAACATTACTAATATTAGCAACACAAACAACATTTTTTTCCATTCATTTCCTTAAGAAGAGTTAGGAAAAGTAGCTTCAGAAAACGAATGGAATTGTCTGCCTACTTAGCCAAATAGCAGATAGATCGCTATTCCTTTGATGTCATTTGTATTATTTGAGTCTATTTGGTTTGTCACATATGTTCTCAGAGTGCAAAATCATTCAAGTGCAAAGTAAAGACAGATTGCAGTAGCTCATTCATTAATTTTCACAGCAGTTGGTTCTCTGCTGGCATTTAAAATTAACGTAAAGGTGAAGTTCAAAAAATTTAGCTTCATTTCAAATCACATATAACACTATGATTTTCTAGAAATGCTGCAAACTGATTAAATTGCATTAATGCAAGATAATCACCCAGCAAAAAAGAGAAATATTAAATACTATATATCCCATTCTACTTCGAAGGGCCTGACTTTTATATTTAAATGTTCTATGGTATCAAAGATGACACTCCAGTTAATTCCACATATCAAAAAAAAGTCAGAGCAGCAAAAATAAATGAGATAATTCCTTGGACGGGTCTTACTAATAAGAAGTTTAAACTACAATTGCAGTACTTTTTAAAAGACATGGAAAGTTTAAATATTGTACTGAAATTACCATCCTCAGAAAAATAGGGAATAATTAGTGAAAGAGAATGTTTTTTTGCTTCCCAACCAGGTCAGGAGAGCATTATGGATAAAGACACTGCTGAGACATTTTGCCTGTGGAGAAAATACCTTATTTGTGAACAAACCTATGAAGAGTTATTTCTTTTAATTTTGTTTAGGTGATTTCATTAGAGTTCTTTTACCTTGTAGAATAAGTAAAATAATTTTTGGTGGTTAATTCAAACCCATGGGCAGAATGGAAATTTAATAGAACATATGGACATCAAAAGAACCTTGAATTTATTTATTGCTTATTATTATTATTATTATTATTATTATTATTATTTATATATATATATACCAATACATTTTTAAATAATGTCATTTCACAAATACATCCACATGATCCACCTCTTTACATTCTAGTAAATTCAAATGCTTACACCTTTCTCACTAGTGACAAATTATTGATAATTCCACAGTCTTTTTATATTTCTATGTAATTCACAATTTTAATAGTCAAACTCAATTTCAACATTATACTTTAAATGTTTGGCTTCACTTTTCCTCTTATTTTTCATTTTCAAACAAGTTTCCCCAGATATGAAAATGTTATAGAGTGAAGAATGAGATCGAAATTTAGCATGATTCTGCATTCAATATCACCGTGCATTTATGTTAAGGACCATATAACACTTTTTATAAGGTCAGGTGTTCATAGTTAGATGACATATTAATAGCCCTAAAATACAACCACAGAGTGACTATTCAAATGGTATCTTTGAAGGCCCATGGAATTAACAAAAATAATGATCTGAATAATTTGAAACTAGATTCCTTAGGAAAAAAATATTGTGAGGCCTTCCAAATAAGATACATATATATTATGCTAACTAGGGACAAAAGTATAATTGCCCATTTATTGGCTAACAGTGATTCCTATTTATTTATTTATTTATTATTATTATTTATTTATTTTTGTAGTTGTGGATGGACAGCATACCTTTATTTTATTTATTTTTGTATGTGTTGCTAAGGATTGAACCCAGTGCCTCACACATGCTAGGCAAATGCTCTAACACTGAGCCCAGCCCCAGCCCTAAAATTAAAATTCATTAATCAAGTTCCTGGATTTATTACTGATCCCTAACCACTCATGGAAGCTAAGGATATGGAATGGAGTGACGATCACCTCAGTATTCATGACCCCACACCCAAAAGAGAACCAATTATGGGAATTTTGATTCTTAGTTCCCACGAAATGTCAATGCCTATGAAACCTATGATCCAACATGCCCCAAAAGTCTGCCTGAAGGAGATTCTTGGCCCCCATATCAGAATGTGATAACTTGTATAAATTGATTTACTAAGATTTTTGTGTCTAGTTGTTTGGTCAAATATTAATCTCCATGTTGCTGTGAATGTGGATTTTATATGTGAGTAACATCTTAATAGATTGAGTCAAGCAGGTCACTCTTCATAATTTGAATGGATTTAATCCAATCAGTTGGGAGAAAAAGTCTGAGGTCTCTGAATAAAAAGGAAAGTTTGCCCTGAGGTGGAGCTGAAATACCATTTATTCACTGAATGTCCACTCTGGCAGCCTGCCTTGTGGATTTCAGACTTGACAGCTTCTACAAACAGTTAAGCGAATCCAGATAGATGGATAGATAGATAGATGGATAGATAGATAGAAAGAAAGGGGTAAAAGCGGGAGTTCATAATCCACTTGAATCAAACCGTGTAATATGATGTATTAAGAACTATGTAATGTTATGAACGACCAATAAAAAAAAAAAAAACATTAAAAAAAATTTAAAAAAAAAAAAAAGAAAGAAAGAATCTGTTTTTTTTGTTTTGTTTTGTTTTGTTTCTCTGATAACCAGCAGCTAACATAGAAATTTCACCTTCTTTTGGCCTGGAATCATGTAGATGATTCACACTTTCTTCAGGCAACTCTTGAGGCTTTTGTGGCATTGCTGATCCCTGATTCCATGTAGCTATCGGGTCCTCTAAGCTTTCTATTTATTCTATATTCCCCAACCACCCATATCCAGAGGCTCCTCTTTCTGTACCAAGTTCTCAGTTCTTGGCCAATCGGCATATTTTACTCCATTGGTCAAAAAATAGTTTGTATAACAAAGCTTTTCCCACTAGACACCAGGAGATTCACTAGACAATCAAGTTCCCTCCTTCAAAGTCAAAGCCCCTCACAATGACCATTTCAATAGGAATTTGAAGATGGTAGCCTCTAGATGTAGCTAGGATAGTATGAAAATTCATAATCTAATATGTACTTTAAAACTAGAGTGACCTTGGCTTATAATTTTATGATTACATTTCTTTGGAAGAGTGGTAATGGAACATTTATGCTAATTGGACATATTTCTGTAGACATAGTGGTATAAATAGTACTTAAGCACATAAAATCCAAGTTTTAAAAAAAAGCTGTTAACACCTAAATTTGAATTTTCTAGAGAGGTTAGTTTTATAAATGCTACGAATTAAAACTTTTCATCTTTGGTGTACAATGTTTTTGAAAAACAAAAGTTTTAGATCAAGAAGCTATAATAAACATGTAGGTGTGATTTAAAGGACTCAATCCATCTAAAATAATTAAATTTTCACATTAATTTTCAAGCATGAATTTTCATGTTTGAACATGCTATAATGTAAAAAAACACTTCAGTAACTTTCATCTATATTTTATATAACATGAAAGCTAATGATATTGATTAAGTCTATTTATGTTTTAATTTGCTTAAGAAAATAATATGGAAAGAAAGGATGTGAAAAGAAAGGGAAACTAGTGAATAGACAAGAAGATTGTGTAAATCATGGAAATAGGTAACAATATCAGCAAAGACACACCTAACCAGACTTCAATCTCTAAACCACTAAAATTAATCTCTGCTAGAGGGACTGAGAAAGACATCAGCACATTAAAAGATCCTTTCAGACAATCTCCCCTCACCTCTTGGATACTGTTTTAGTCAATTTTTGGCACATTATGAACTAAGAAGATCAATTTTAGAGGAGGAAAAGTGTATTTGGTGCTCATGGTTTCAGAGGTCTCAGTCCAAAAACCACTAACTCCATAGCTCTGGGCTTAAGGTGAGGCAGAGGTGGAAGGTTGTAGAGGAGGAAAGCAGCCCAGGATATGGTTATTAAGAAACAGAGAGAGAGCACTGCTCACCAAGGACTAAGTATAAATCCAAAGGCAAGCCCCTAGTGACTCACCTCTTCCTGCCATATCCTACCTGTCTTCAGTCACTACCCAATTAATCTGTATCAGTGGATTAATGCACTGGTTAAGTTAATGTTCTATAATTTCACTTCTAAACTTTCTTGCATTGTCTTACAGATGAGCTTTTAGAGGACAGCTCTCACCTAAATCCTAACACTTGCCTAGGTTAGAAAGCATCTCTCTCTCAGGATGGGAGGTGGAGAATCTGAAGCCAGGACCAGGTGAAGGGTGATATTGGATCATCATGGACATGTATGCATGAAGAGCTACTGAGAGGTGCCTCAGAGTATACTGGAAACACCTGTAACTAAGGGTCCTGCTTTGGAGAGAAAACATAGAACCCAGATCCAGATCAGGCAAGTGCAGACGTATTTCCTGTAAGAAGCCCTGTAAGAGAAAGGGATATCTATGATGTTAGGACCAGTTGCCTAGTGAAGGAAGTGAAGGAAAGCCCTGGAGAAAACTCTATCTCTGCCTTAAGTTTGGATGTTTCAGAGCCAGCAGCCAGCCTGCAATGAAGCCCCGTTCTCATCAAGGCAGACAATGAACTCAGAACATTCATGACCCTTTGTTGGTTCTGAGAGGGAAGTCAGAATACCACTAGGAGTTTACACTGGGGGAAGAGTGGGTGGGTACTCAGCACATGCTATCCATGCTATCCTTTTGACAATATGTAAATACTGTAATATGTTGAAACAAGGTTTAAGATGATAATGAGAAGTTAATTGAAGTGTGAATCAAAGGTCAATTTATTCAACACACAATTGAAATATCAGCATTAAGACTTTGAGATGTGTAGAAAAAAGAGTCAAAAATGGTACCTGTTTAGCATACTAACTTTCCCATCACCTGGGGCTGGGTAGGATACTGCCATTCTCTATGAAATAACTCCCTAACTCCCTTTCTGAGTTTTCTTTCTTTCTTTCTTTCTTTCTTTCTTTTTCTTTTTCTTTTTTTTTTTTTTTTTTTTTTTTTTTTTAGAATAAGACTCTTTTTAAAGACATTCTGATTGGATATTCAGTTGAGAGTCTGAGTCTCTGGGGTGTCATAGAACAAAGTCTCCAAAGTCTCCATTTATTAGAAGAGAGCTCCCCAAATCAGCATGCATCATGGCCCTGGTTTGTAAAACTCCCAGTGAAGGGTGCTGACTAAAGTGTTTTTACTCTGAGGTATTAGCGTCTCCAGTGGCACCATTTTGCCACAGCATCATAGAGAAGAGGACATGCAAACTTCTTTGGACCGCCTCTCAGGAAAATGATGGAAATCAGATGATTCTGGAAAGGCTGGGTATGCATTGGGTATGCAGATACCTCAGAAGAGAGTGCAATCAGGAATCAAACAAGTCACATTTTTTAAAAAATTTAAACATTAAAAGCATGCTGATGGTATCTATCATATAGGGAAAGAAAAGAGAAACCTATAAATGCACATTGAATACCACCATAAAATTTAATGTTCAAATTTAAACCCCACTGTGAAGGTAGAAACTTAACCTAATTAAGGTACTTGGAGTTGGTACCTTTGTGAGATATAGTGAAATGAGAACATAGGGGTGCCCCTAATACAATGGGACCATGGCTTTATAACAAGAGTCGGAGAGACCTGAGCCAGGATGCTCTCTCTATCCTGCCATGTGATGCTCTGCTCCACCTTGTAACTCTGCAGAGAATCTGACCTGCAGGAAGAACTTTACTAACTGGGGCCACCTTTAGAACTGTGAAACAAGTAAAACATCACTCTTTATAAATTATTCAGGTCTGTGGGATTTAGTGATAACAACAAAAAGTGGACTAAGACAGCTTTTGTAAAGGAATTTTATCTTTTCTTTACTACTGCTGTCTTGCTGTTTATGAGACTGACTCTTTATAGATGTTAAAGACACTAATTAAAAGTCATTGTTCTTAACTGAAGTTTCTGTGGAGGAAGAATTCATGTCTATATCTCTTGAAAGTTATGATATTATCAATTTAAAAGGAGAAATTATACTAAATTATCTCCCATCTGCTCTATTTTCAGGACACTATCCCATGAAACAAAAGCTTCATTGACCCAGATATCTAGGAACTCCAAAACTTGCAAAAGATCATCATCATGAATAAGGAAAATAAGGAGCACAAACACTCACCGTTAAGACCCAAGAAGTGTGATTCTATTGCAATTTGCAAACATAAGCAAGCAGTTGGATTCATTTGTATCACATTCAATTGAACAGCTCATATATAGATCCACTGTAATATTTGAAAACCTAATTAATTGTCATTAGTTTATCCAATGAAATTTTAATGCAAAAGTGATTTCTGTATAATTATATTATTTTTCAACACCAAATATTGATGTAATAATTTTGTAATACTGTAGCCCCAACAACATGCAAATACTCAAGAGAAAAATGTCTTGTTCAAAAAGAATCTAATAATATAACTTGAGAATATAAGAACTGGGGATTAGAAATAAAAACTCTAAATCACAAAAGACATCATCAAAGGAAGAATGTAAACCTGCCTGCTAACAACAAAGAGCAATTTCCTTATATGCCAAAAAGCAAAAACAGGAACAGAGATGGAAAGCATTTATCAGCATCTAATTTACAAAGTGAAAGATATAATGAAAGGGAAATAAATGTTAATGAGGTGAGGGAAATTGGACTTTATTGATTAACAAACTAACTAAGCAGGTAACTAACCATGAATATTTATATTTGGAATCAAGAACCTAAATAGGTTTTGAATGAGCAGTCATCAATAATGGGTATTTATTTTAATGATAGGGGTGTTCTAGCTGTTAAAAGAGCTATGTTGATAAAATTGTGCTATTTATGCCTTTTATTGATAGCTTTCAAGGAATCATATCACCACAAATGGTATTTAACACAAAAACAAAAAGTATGTGAGCCTCATTTGCCCAGCTTTATATAAACTCAGCTCCTTAAGGTCATTGTCAATACCAGCACCAGAGCAGTGTCTCCCTCAGTGTGTTCAGTTTTCCACTGTTGAGATCCAACATGAAGTAGTGGGTTAAAGAGTTCTGTTAATGGAATGCTGGATGACAATTTCATGTGTTAACTGTTTTTTCTATCTTTTTCCTCTGCCTAGTTAAAAATTAATGACTTGTAAAACACCACATAATTAAATGAGGTTTTTTAATTACTAAAGTTATTCAAATTTTTCTAATTAAATGTATTCCTATAATACTTTTAGATTTAAATGAAAATTGCAAAGAAAATATAAAGAGTTTATTCCCTATTCCCAGTTTCTCTTATCAGTTAACATCTTTGTTGATAAGGTACATTTGTTAGAATTAGTGAGCTGATGCTGATATACTATTAATTAAAGTCCATATTTTATTTGTATTTTCTTAATTTTATCTAATGTCCTTTTTCTGCTCTGGGAGACTATCCCAGATACCTTATTACATTTAATTTTAATGTCTTCTTATATTTTTTTTTTTAGCTGTGATAGTTGCTTAGAATTTCTTTGTTTTTGATGACTTGGATGGCTTTGAAGACTCCTAGATAGACATTTCTAGAATGATCCTGTATTGAGATATGACTAATCGGACTTATCTCAATGTTTGAGACTTCTTATGATTTGACTCAGGTTATGGTTTGGAGAAAAAAGACCACCAAGGTAAAGTGCCTCTTAATTTTATCAAGGGAACATATATCAATATGCCTTATCCCTGCTGGTGTTAACCTTGATCACTTGAGATTGTTTTTTGTCAGGGTTTTCATTGTAAAGTTATTCTCCTTTTATACTATCTTTAGGAAATGGCTGTGTAAAGAATGGTTAGTTATAACACATCTCCTTGAAGATCGGTTACACAAATTATGTGGAATTCTTCTGCATGAGAGATTTGTCTCTTTTCCCAATTTTTTTTGCTTGATACGGACTTACTTATATACAATTATATTACACTTTGGGTTATCATACCATACTACATAATTTACTTTGTTTTTCATTTGTTCCTGCTTAAATAGAACATTTTTAAGTTAGAACATTAAAGTGAAAGCAAATAGGTGTAGTAAAAATAAACATAGATCAACAAATAAAATAGATGCTATTTCTAATAATACTTTACTTTTCACCACCACTTTATTCATTTAATGGTTGTGGCTGTGATTAGACACTGAACATGTTTTTTAAGAAGAATAAAATGTTTTATATTTCCTTCTCCACTATAAAGTAATGCACGCTTATTATAAAATTCTGGAAATGTAAAAAGAGGAAAAGAAAATAAGCACCCATAATATAGTTGCCCAGACTCACCACTGTTATTATTTTTCTGTTTTTCTCACCTTTATTGTAGGAGAGGATATATTTTTAGCCTGTCAAATTCTGAATATTATAATGATCTAAAATTGCAATTTGATGCTTTTCATAACTGTATGAAATCTTTTGCCAAAAGTTCACAAATCTGATATTTATATCGAAATTAATTCATGACACGGAAAGATAAAAATTTGCCACATAGTATCTTTCTGAATGAAAGCTGCATGGTATCATTAACCATGCATATTACTTTTCATTATTCAGTATAACCCCTTATCATAATAATTGACACTCAAGTAGGACTCATACAAGCAATGTCACTTTTGTCTTCTATTCAACATATCAGGCAAGGTCTAGACACTGCCAATGGGAACAGACAAAAGAAATCTCCAATAAAAGCCTGCTCTCTCAAGCTGAAAAAACCAGGAAAGGGAATCCTAGTAAGACAGAAAAATTCTGGACAGTAAATGTTCTATTCCAGCCAAACACCACAGAAAAGTCTGTAGACCAACCTCAGCCATGCCAGCAAATGCTGAGTACAAAACCTAGACTTACACTAGCCAAGGTGTAATGAAATATCCCTATACCTCATGACTGTGTGAAAGAGAAAGGCACACCCTTTCCTCTTCACAGGCCAGCAATGGCTTCCAAGTCCTTCTCTTAGCATCAGAGACGACATTCCTGGGGAACCTTATTTAACTTCTCCTCCCACCCAGCACTAGCAGAGATGCCCCTCTCCCTCTAGGTGGGGTGATGTGAGAAGATGCCTCAGGAGAGGCAGGACCTTCACTATGTTCAGCAGTGATGAGGTCAGTCATACTTCGGTATCAATGGAGACCACGAGACAGCAACAGCAAAGCCCCCTCCAATGGACATTGCAGGAGGACCAGTGGGAAACCTGGAGTTTTACCTGCACCTGGCAGGACAGACAGCACCCTCCTTTCTTGCTAGATCAGTATTAGAAAAAGCCAATGAAAACAGAGGTCTGAATAAGATCTAAATTCCATGAAATTTTGTTACAAATCTGGATTTCACTCAAAACAAGAAGGTCTCAAGTGGAATGAAAAAGACAGTCAGCAGAGACATCAGAATTACCTAACATAGTCTTTAAAGCCCACACTGCTTCAACAAGAAATATATGAGCATGCTTACAACAAACAAAAATATAGAAAATCAAGACATGAAAAGAAAGACTCAGCAATGAAACTGAAGACATAAGAACCAAATGGGAATTTCAGAAATAACACATACAGTGAACAAGATCAAGAGGTCACTGAACAGAAGAAAGAACCAGTGAACTCGAAGATGGAAAAATAGAAATCACCCAATCTAAAAAAAAAAAAAAAAAAGGGAGAAAACAAAACAAAGCAAAAAAGATCAAAGGCTCAGGAATATGTGGAATTATAACAAATATGTAACATTTGTCATATCAGAGTCCTGGAAGGAGAAAAAAAGGGGCAGGACTGGAAATAAATTTAGAAAAATAATCACTGAAATTTTCTTGAATGTAAGAGAAGACATAATCCAACAGATATTATAAGCTATACAAATTCTAAACTAGGTAAACCAAAATGAGTCCATGTGAATACACATCATAATTAAAATATTGAAAACAAAAACAAAGAAAAGGGGCTTTGAAAGCAGCACGAAAAATCTATAGAGCAAGAATATTTTGAAAGACAGGCAGATTTCTCATTAGAAACCATGGTGAACAGAAGGAAAATTTATCAAGCATCACAGGGAAAGGAGCATCCACTCAGAAGCCTATACGCACTAAGACATCTGTAGGATGAAAGAGAAATGAGTATGTTCTCAGATAAAGGAAAATAGAATTTGTTGCCAGCAGATGACTAAGCTAAATAATGGCTAAAGGAATTTATCTAGAGAATGGTAACAGTGAAAGAATGAACTTCAGAACATCAGAAAGACAGTATATGGTAAGCAAAAATGCAATATGCTTTCCATCTTTCCTCATGTTTTTTTTTTAAATTATGTTTGATGAAGTTAAATTCACAAAAGTTTCTGATGTAGTTCAAATATCTGTAGAACTATAAAGCATTATGAGTGGAAGTGAATAAAGAGTAAGGATTCTATGCTTCACTGGAACTAGCAAAATTATTACACTAACAGACTAAAAATTTAGGTATATATAATATCTATGACAACTGCTAAAAGACCTATAAAATGAAAGATGCTCATGAGCAATATAAGTAAATAAAAATGAAATTCTAAGAAATGTCAGAAGGCAGGAAAAAATAAAATATAAATGTAAAATTGAAGAGAAAACAAAACAAAAAAATAAAATGGCAAATACAAATCCCAATGTATTAACAATTACATTAAATATAGATTAACTAAATGCCTCAATAAAGAGTATGGGGGAGTGAGATTGATCAAGTTATGTACATGTATGAATATAGAATAACGAATACCACTATTATATATGTTTATAATGAACCAATAAAAATTTTTGAAAGACATCTTGACAAGGTAGTCTAAAAGGAATCAACTATATTGTGTAACTCACTTCAAACAAATTGAAAGCAAAAGAATGAGAAATATATCATTCAAAACACTGACAAAAGCAAACCTTAATTGACTATTTAATATCAGATAACATGAACTTCGGAGCAAAGAAAATGAGGAGAAAAATAGATTTTAAAGTGAGTCCACTAAAAAGACAGAGCAATAATAAGGGTGTATGCAACAAATATCAGAACAGCAAAACAGAGGGAAAAATAAAATATGAGCTAGAAATAAAGACAGAGAAACACAAATCCACAAAAATTGTGGGAGACTTCACCTCTTTCTCGACAATTATCAGAACAAGTATATATCAGGAAGTCTCAAGTAAAACCAGTAAACATGGAAGAGAATAAAAATGAAAACAATGTATCAATATTTGAGGAAAACAGCTAAAGGAATGCTGGGAGAAATTTATAATTCTACATGCATTTTTTTTAAAAGGTAGTTGTAAATCAGCATTCCAAGTGCACATCTCAAGGACATGGAGAAAGAGTAAAATAAACCCAAATCAAAAAGAAAGAAAAAACATAAATGAATGAAACTTAACACAAATGGTTATTTCTTTGAAAACACCAACATAATTGACAAACCTTGACACTTGTTCAAAACTGACAAAGAAAAACACAGAAGACATTAATTACTAATAATATCTGGTATGGAATAGAGGTTACTACTAGACACATCAGAAATCAGTAGCAATACTATGAACAATGCTACACACACGAGTTTGGCCACTTAGTTGAAATAGCCAATTCTTCTAAAAACACAAACCTACCACATCTCAACCCAATGTGAAGTAATTTGAGTAGTCCTGTAGCCTTTACAGACATTGAATTTCTAATTGTAAAATCTCCCTTGAAAGCAATACCAGATAGTTTTACCAAGCAATTCAAACATTTAAAAAATTAACAATTTTGATTCAATTACTACTATAAAATAACATTTCTCAATTATGATTATCCTGATAACAAAACCAGATATAGGACTTAAAATATAAAATTACAAATATTCCTCGTGAATAAATCTGCAAAAATCCTTATGATACAATAGAAAATAGAGTTCCACAATATAGAAAAATAATCATACATCATAACCAAGTTGGAGTTAATTCCATAAATGCAATTGCTTCAATATTCCAAAATTAGTGTAATTTCACCACAGTCACAAGCTAAAAACTTGCATTCAGATCAGTTGATGCCAAAGATCATGTACAAACTTCTAATAGTCATTCACAATAAATAACCACTTACTCAGAAAAAATAGAAATAGAGGAGACCTAAATCTTACACATCATCAGCACAAAACCTAGTACTAACAATGTAATAAATGATGAGAGATTGAACATTTGGCTCTTAAGATCAAGAACAAAGTTAGGTTTTATTCTACAATCACTCTGGTTCAACAAACCAGAGGTCACAGAATTTAGAAGACAGAAATGAAACTATGCTTATTGTGTACATAGGAATGAAGAGCACCTTAGTGGTTGCCATGGGTTAAGAAGACAGTGATTAGGTAAGAAAGTAGCCATAATATTGTGGGATTATCACACAAAGAGACAGGGCACCCAGTTGTTCAGTGGGAAGCAGCATTTATTAGTGTTGGCACTGGCCCAGATGGGTATCCAAAGGCTGAGTCCCAAGGGCAGCTATGGTATTGCCTATTAGCCCCTTTTCTCCCATATATGGTAATGTGCAGGTTGATTAGGTATAATAGGCTCCTGAGTAGAAACAAAGTTTCAACAGTTACAAACCCGCATAGATACTGACTGGGCACTGTTTCCTTATCCTTTACCTTAGGAGAGCCCTTTATTCTGGGAGGACTGTTACTACAATAAAAAAAAGTATCCATATGGGAGATCTTTCTAGTGAGAAAAATGTTTTGTGTTTTGACTAAACCCACATCAGTATCCCCATATATAAACTGGAAACAAACAACAACAAAAACACACAGTAGTGATATTGCACTACTCTGTAGTTTGGCAATATGTTATCACTGGGGAAAACTAAATAAAGGTTGCATTGGATTTCTTGCATTACTTCCTAAAACAACAAGTCAGTCTATTACTATCTTAAAATATACTGCTTCATTTTAAAAATTCATCCTTATTTGTACTTGGTTTTATAAATTTTTATAAGTATGCATATTTCCATAACCACCACAAGAGCCGGGATGTAGAATAGTTTCTTCACCCCCAAAATTTCCTCATTCCATTTTGCTAGTGATGCCTTTCTCTTCTTGCAGTCCCTAGGAACTACTGATTTTTCTATTCTCTCATACTTTGCCTATTACAAAATACTCTATAAATTGAATTATATAGTACAATAGTCCCCTGTTATCTGAAGGAAATTTTAAGGTACCCAGGGATGCCTATAATCACATTATAAACCCTACAGATGGAATATTTTTTTCCTTCTACATGTATACCTATGATATAGCTTAATTTCTAAATTAAGCATAGTGATTAAAAAAAATAATAAAACAGATTATAACAATATGCTCCAAAAAAAGTTATGTGAATTTTCTTTCTCTCAAAATATCTTCTGATACTTTTACCTTTAAAAAAGACTCAGGGACTGGCTTCAAGGATCTCATGGTCCAGTAGAGAAAAGGAAACAAATAAATAATTTAGTATATTTTCTTTTTTAAAATTAGTTGCTCATGACAATACAATGATCTTGACATATCATACATTTGAATCAAATGGGGTGTAATTTCTCATTTTTCCAAGTGTACAGGTTGCAGGATCACATTGGTTATGCGGCCACATATACACATACAGCAATAATGGTGTTTATTTTATTCTTCTGCCCTTCCTATCCCCCCTCCCCTCCCCTCCCCTCACCTCTCTCTTCCCAATCTAATCTGACACATTTCTCTCTTTTTCCCCTCATCACATCATCATATATGTATTTTGTATAACAATGAGGGTCTCCTTCCATCTTCCGTGCAATTCCCCTTCTCCCTCCCATTCCCTCCCACCTCTGATCTCTATTGGTGACAAGAGATTTCTAGGGTGTTCTCAAAATAGCACAGAGAAAGGATATTCTAATTCAATAAGCTGTGTGCCAGATAGTTTAGATCTGATTTCCCTATGTGAAGATTTGAATAACAAATTTTTACCTTTTGACTTAGTTTACAACTTCCTTTGTCATATGCAAATTACAAGTATTTTGTGCTTTGGGACCATTATTAGGTAAAATGAGGATTACCTGAACACCAGCACTACATTTATGACAATAGTCAATATGGTAATCTAGTGCTACTAGGTGACTAGCAGGAAGATAGCATTTACAGCATAGATATGCTAGACAGAGGAGAGAGAAGATGATTCATAATCCAGGTAGGCCAGAGCAGAAGAGTAGAAATTTTCTTTCATCCTAGTATTCAGAATGGTAAACCATTTAAAACTTGTGAATTATTTAATTCTGGAATCTTCTACTTAAAATTTTGGAACACAGTTGACCATAGGCAACAATAACATTGGGAAAAAACTACAAATGAGAGGCCTTTGCTATATGTTGCTGACTTTATAAGTCCTTTAGAATTCAGTTTAAAAAAGCATTGAACTTGCCTTTCACTAGTAGCTAAAGAATATTGTTTCACTTAAACCTATCCTAGATTATGTTTGATCTAGTTAGATTTCAGAGAAATGATTCTTCTGATTCTACCTTATTTTGAAAAAGACTTTTTACTGCTCTGTGACCATTGTGTTTCTCTACTTCTTGAGTCCTGTTTCTTGACACATATAGAAATTTTAGTCAAAATCCTGAGTATATTTGTTTAAAAAAATCAATTCTCAAATTTGTTATTATAATCAAGTGCAGAGCATAAATTGATTAACAAGTATATCTAATGACCTTAGACAAATTTCATGAGATTTTTCATTTTTCTAATTTGGTATTTTGAACATTCAGCACTACCTTAAAATGGTAGGGTCCACTCACTAGCAGCTGAACTTTCAAGTATTTAAAGGATACAACATTCTTGCATGTCATGGAGCTAAATGTATCATTAAGTCATCTTTCAAATATTTAAATGTATCCACTTTACTTTGAATGTTTACTAACTATTAAAAAAAGGCAGGGGAAATAGATTTTGAAAAAAGACTCAGAGACTGACTTCAAGGACCTTGTGGTGCAGTAGAGAAAAGAAGCAAATAAATAATTTAATATATTTTTTGATGAGTGACAGAGGTTTCCAGGGTGTTATCAAATAGCACAGAGGAGGGAATATTCTAATGCAATAAACTGGGTGCCAGATATTTAAATCAATAAACTGATTTCCTTATGTGAAGATTTGAATAACAATAAATACAAATAATTATTTCATGCAAGAAAGGAAAGCTTGTAGAAAGTTTGGGATGTCACATGCTAAAATACAGTATTGTGAGGACAGAGGGAACTTGATAAAAAGGAGGGATGCTGCTTGAGGGTTACAAAAATTTGAAATGTGCACTGAGAGCCTGGGTGGGTGAGTTTGTTGAATATGACTGATTTGACCGCACATTGAACAATAGTATAAAGTTTCTGCATCAGCAGCTGAGGCGTAGACACAAAGGAAATTTGTAAGGGCTAGATTTCAATATAACAATAATAAATGCAGGATTGAATATACATTAGTGCTACCTATGACCATTAATAAAAAATATTCTCTTCACTCAGAACAAGTTTGATACTGGTGATACAAGCATAAATGGAGTTTAAGAGGCTAATGGATAATTTTTAGTAAATGATTGTTATTTTATACATCTTTCCCAACTATTAGCATAAGCTCTGTGGCTTCTAGCATAGTTGGAGAACTTTTTTCTGACTGTATGAAAACTTTATATATTGGATAGGCAATTTCAATTTTCTGAGGATGAGAATACAATAAATAAGAAATGTTGACAGCAATATAACTCGGTGCTTTTTAAAGTTTTTTTCAGAGAGTGTGTTCCATCTTACATTGTACCATGTTCATGTATTTTTAAAAAATAAAATCAATAAAAGATTTTTTAAAAAGATTGTACCATGTTCATTGTCAGAGTTATCAGATAAGATCTGGAAAACTGCAGAATAACCAATTCACAGGTTTTAACCAAGAGAGTAGTATTTAAACCATATTTTATTGCAAAAATTTTAGATGACATTTTGAAGGTAAATGAATCTTTGATATTTAAATTATGTTCATTCCTTCCTCAATCACTTAAACCATTGCATGTAACCCTCTACGTCATCTATAGTTAATTATAGGTTGGTCTCTTCTCAACTCTGGGATCCTTAATCATAAGGAGTGCTTTGCTATGCAGTCCATCACACTGAACTTCAAATATAAGTTCTTAATTAGTCTGTTGACCTATACTAATTAAGAAAAATCAAAGAAACCAAGTATGGGTATTTGAGAATGGTGTTAGCCTAATTAGGTGGAAGTGGGTGAAAAGATCAACTAGGTGATAGAATAAAGCAAAATGCCCTTTAATTTGTTTTGTCCTCAGTGATATTGCTAAGAAATAAAGTCAGCATGGAACAAAGCCAATGATATTTTGTATGCAGCTGACAGCTGGCTTATAGAGAACCTGTACCGCCACATGCTAATCAACCTTGGATCTCATCTAGGACCAATGTAAGTTAAACCTGTGGTGCTGCATTTTATGTATGAATGCTACAGGTAAAACCTCCAACTGAAAATCCTATGGCAAAATGTTCAACTCTAAAGTATAATGAAATATAAAGATACTTAATAATGAGTGCTCCTGCTGCCTCCACATTTTTCCCTATAATTCATATAGCTTTGAGGTTTCCCAGGAGATCTAATTAAAACACAAAGAACATAATAACACTGAAATGTTTCCACAGAAATGCATTTGTTTCCTAAAACACGTAAACTCTATAGAACAATATGTGGAATGTAAGGTATCATTAGAGAAGGGCAAAGGTTCTAAGCATTTATTAGATCAAGGTAGGAAAGAACTTGCCATTATTTTGTCAGTGCCAGGGGAAGTTTCAAATTCAGGTCTAACAACACTTTTATAATTAGCAATTTAGTAATTATTTAGGAAGACAAATGAAAGGATTACTATCATGATTCTAGGAAATATTTGAAGGCTGAAGATGTGGTTCAATGTTAGAGTGTTTGCCTGGCATGTGTAAGGCCCTGGGTTTGATTACCAGAAGTGTAAAACAAAAAAAGAAAAAATGCATATACATACACACACATTGCCCCCCGCAACACACACACATATTTGAGTCTGACTTTGAGCAATATGAATTTTTGAGACATTCTTCCATGCTTTTTATTAAAAAATTACAACTATGATGACAATACTAAGAGTTCTACAGTTGTCAAAGCCTTGGTGCTTCAGAGGGTTGATATCCATCTCGTTCAGTTCTTAGAATATTTCTGTGAGCTAAGCAAGTGATAGATACCCCATTTTTACCACTTTACACATTCAGAAAGACAAGTAAGTACACAGGTTGCAGACTTAGAAAGCTCCTGAAAAGACCAACTGGTCAAAAATTGGCCTGTATAGTCTTTTGAGACTTCCACATTCTCAGGGAGAAAGGTAAAGCATTAACTTTTGCATCCATAGTCATAGTGGGAAGAGAACAGCTTATGTATTGGTTTCCATCTTTATTGAAAAGCCTCTAGCTCTGATGCTGTGTTCCAATCACGCCTTCAGAAATGTTCAGATTGTCTTTCCTTGTTTTCCTCCTCTCAGAATATAATATTTTTTATTTAATTAATTTATTAAATAATAATTTTGAGTTCCAGTATGTGTTAGACACAGGTCTAAGTAAGTGTCAACATCATATCATTGCAACGTCTGTCCTAAGAGGGTTATAATTCACATTGGAAATGTCTGTTTTCTTTGTCCCCTTCATCAAAACTCTAACCATCCAATGTTGTCATATTCCTAAATATGAAAGCATATTCCACTTTGTTTGTATTTTATATGAAACATGTTGTTTTTTTAATTTTTGTATTTGTAGATAGACAGAATGCCTTTGTTTTATTTATTTTATGTGGTATTGGGGATGGAACCCAGTGCCTTACGCATAGTAGGCAGATGTTCTGCTACTGAGCTACAGCCTCAGTCCATGAAACATGTTTTAAGTGATAGTTTAGTCTTTGTGTTCTCATGTGTTTAGGTATGCCCACATCTGGAAATAAATAGCAATAGATTGAACACTGCATTTCCCCCAAAGTTTCTGATACTTTTTTCAGTAAAATGAAAAGATACAACATTTAAAATTATTTTCTCTAGATTTTACTATTAATATTCTAATATATGTTAACAAAAGTAAAGGCACAATAAGTTCAAAATAATAATTATTAAATAAAAATAATTTAAAAAAATACTTGACATTCACCAAAATGCTATATTGGAAATAAATATAGTAAATCATTCGCTAATTAGAAAAGAGTACTCTTTATTTGAAATTCCACCCTGTCTCTACACATGTGTGTCTATGTATTACTTGTATAGATATATATTTAAATTTGTACAAATATTTGTGTATCTTATGGTACAGATGAATTATATATATGTGTATAAATACATATACATATGGACAACTAAATGAATACTAATCTCTAGTTCTATATCAATAGGGCTAACTCTGTACATGTCTGGATATTTTAATTTAGGGCCCATTTGTTACTCCTATTCTTACTGTCAGACATTTTTTTTCTTTTCCAGTTAGTAACATTTGTACAAAGAGAAAGAAAAAAAGGTAAATCTATTTTCTAATTCTAAGAAAATTTTTGAAAGAAGAAAGGTTGAAATTAAAGACTAACATTGAATGTTTACTTGCTTTCGTCTCTAGTGGTTTCTCCCATCAACGAATTACAAAACAGAAGGGTCCATGCAGAGCTTTTTAGATATTTTCTATCTTACCACTCCATCTGTTAATCTAAACTTTTACCTTTCAGAGGTAGGAAGACTACATTAACACAAACCAGTAACAGGGGATATATATTTCTTCATTCAATAGATTAAAGAAAATATGCCATACGTATTTAGTCCTGCATGGTGGGTTATAAATTACATAAATATCAGTGATTATGTAAATTCATTGCCATTAAGCTACAGAATATATACAAAAATCTTTTTCTAAGAAATAACAAGGTTAAAATTCTTATAAATATCACCACCAAATTGCTGAGACATTAAATTACAGCTTCTTTTTGAAATTTCAATTCCCCTGAGCTTATTTTGGTTTTTAGTAATTTGTCTTAGTATACAGTAACCTGCAATCCTTCGACTTTTCTAAGCTTATTAGATATTTATATTTTAAAATATCTGTATGAAAATTCAGTGGTTAATATGGTAACATGGATTTCTCCAGCTGAATCTCAAGTGTGCTTTATCAGTTTTTTTAAAATACTAAAGTATTGAATTGGATTTAACTGAATTAAGTAGTGGGAGGGTTGTCACAAAAATGTGCTATTATTTTATTTTAACAATTATGTAAATAGGAAAGACAGTGAAATGTATCTGACATAACTTTCCTACGTACATATATGTATATACGACAGTGAATCTCCACATCATGTACATCCACAGGGCTGGGATTCTAATTAGAATAAGATATATTCCATGTTTGCATAAATGTCAAAATTGACTCTATTGTCATGTATAACTTAAAAGAACAAATGAAAAATTATGTGTCTGTGGATGATTTTTTTTCATTTATTTGAATTATAACCTGAACAGGATCTCCAAATCACCTTGGCTAAAATGTCTATTATACCTTTTTAATTTTTTTTGCTTACTTTTATTTATTGAAGCAAATGGTCTGTTTATTGTCCACAGTCCTTACTTAATGCAACATGTAATGCAGGTTACATTACAGATTTCTCTATGTTCTTTATTTAATACCCATTTGTAATTATACCTAGATGTTTAATCTGATTTCAAGTTTTTCTTTTTATGACAACACAACTTCAGAGGTGAAATTGTACACTTCACCAGGAGACATAGAATACCTCATTGTGTCTTACTTTACATTAATGGCTATTATGATCATTGCCCAAATTTATTATTTCATTATGGGCTTCAAAAGTACATATACTCCACTATTCTTGAAGCTAAAGCATCTTTCAGCAGTGCACGTATTAGGAGCTTGTGTGAGTCATACAACAATTTTGATGACATAGGAAAGATAAAAATATTTCATCCTAAGAATTGGGATGAAATATCAGTGATGTATATCAGTGTTGTGTGGAAATATATTTGAATATGTACAGACATGAGACAGCTTAAAACATGTTGGAGTGAAAGATCACTTAACTATTATCCAAACAATTAGGAGCAAAGTTCTTCATGGGTATTGAGTCCAGGGTCCCTTTCTAATATGTTAGTTTTGTTATGTTCTCTCTCTCTCTCTCTCTCTCTCTCTCTCTCTCTCTCTCTCTCTCTCTCTCTCTCTCTCTCTTGCCACTTCTATTGAGTGCTGAGAGCCATAGCCAAGTAGGAATGACGCATGGCATTTTGGGTTGAAAGGTGACCCTGCTCAGGGATTAGGGTGGCTCCGGGTTTAGGGTGGATCCTGCTGGGAATAGGGCGTATCCTGCTGCCTCAGGCGCCCGCTCCTTTGGAGTTTCCCTTGAGTTTTTGCGGGGTTCGGAGAGAATTGGTGGCGGAGCCGAGTGAAGGCAGGGTGTTCACAGAAAGTGCGTGTAGAGTGTCAGTGAGAGTTTGGGAATAAAGAGTTGCTGTTTGAATCTACAAGGCTTTGTGGTGGCTCAGTTATTTTGTGCCCAGCCAGACTGCGGCAATTGAGGACCCTGAGAATTCTGTAAAGACAGTTCTTACCCATTGTCTCATATGAGGAAACCGGAATTTTTATGCCTGAATATTGCTAAATAACCATGATAGTCTACTTTTTGTTGCTGTGATCAAAATACCTGACCTAAACAACTTGAAGGAGTAAAATATTTTGGCTTATGGTTTCAGATGTTTTAGTCCATGGTCAGCTGGCTCCATTGCTTTGGGCCTGGAGTGGTGGAAGGGCATGATGGGAGAAAACTTTTCAGCTCATGGCAGACTGGGAAGGAGAGAGAGCAAGAGGGGAAGAGGGAGGGAGGGAGGGAGGGAGGGAGGGAGGGAGAGAGAGAGAGAGAGAGAGAGAGAGAGAGAGAGAGAGAGAGATGAAGGGGGCCAAGGACAAGAGCATAAACCCTGTGATCTACGTCATCCAACCATGCTCGACCTGCTTACAATTTTCACCACCGCCCAGTAGTCCTTTCGAATTATTAATACATCAAATGGATTAATCCACTGATAAAATTGTGGCTCTCATAACCAATCACTTATTAAATGCCCTACCTTTCAACATTGCTGCATTGGTGACCAAACTTGAAACAAGTAAGATTTCAGGGAACACTCTGGATTTGAACCATAATGAGGAGAGTTATTAAAACTATTCACCAGAGTAAATGAGGTAGCAGCATGTGGGAAAGAGTGTTAAGAGCTAAGATGCTGCATCAAACATTTAAAGAAGAGGAAGGAGAGAGACTGAAGATCATCAAAAGAGTTGACATCAAATTGCAGACTCAAGGAAGGAAGACAGAAAGACTACATCTTTGTAAAGATGTTTTTAGAAAACTAAGGGGTTTTTGTTTGTTTGTTTTTATAAATTGTACCAGGCATAATATAGTCAAGCATCTCTAATAAAATTGCACATTTCTTTTATTTTCTTATTAGTATCATTGGATTCTATATTTCCTGGTGCAAAACTCCACTCCTTGGTAAAATACTCCGTTATATTTTGAATTATTTTCTTGCTAAATGACATGATAGATTTCACTGATATCAATAGCAAAACCATATCCGTGTTCCTTAAAGAATGTCCCCTAGAATGATTTTTGAACTGTTCTAGGAAAGAAAATGTCCTGTGGTCAACATTGCTCAGGGAACACTGCTTACCTTTCCACTGCTTGGAGCATTCCAATATCTATTAGAATATTAACAAAGAATTTCTCAGATATCTGTTGAGTTTTGCCCACAAAATCATTTGCAAAGGAAATGCCTACTAACCACCAATAGAAATTGTATCTGAGGAGCAGTCTTTAGGTAATGATGTAGATGGAGTTGTTGACAAAAACAGTCCATTCTCACACATACAAGTGGATCATCCAGTGTATTCACCACACAACTCAACTACAGCATCCCTGGGCTGGCCCCTCCCTACCCATCCTGATGTTTTAATTAATGGATGCCCTGTGATTCTAGCGAGTAGTTGTAAGAAGTACTATGCCAAGGGCATCTGCATGAATCGCATGTCTGCTCCATGAAGCCTTCACTGAACACTTTGTCCTGATTAGTTTTTTTCTCTTTTCTAAACTCCCATAATACTCATACCTCCCATAATACTGAAACATCAAATGGCTCACTGTTCAATATTTAATTGTACACAAGCTCGAATTTCTGGCTCATTGCTCCCATCCTCATAGCTATTCATTCTCCACTTCCACATGCATGCCCCATATGTTTCAGTTACAACAAACTCTCAAAGCATCCCCAAGCCTGTCTGGTGTTTGCTCAGTTCTGAGTCTGTGAATAATCTGTTTGGGATATCCCTCTCCCTTCCTCCCATTCTGGCCAATTATTACTGGCTTTTCAAGATCATGTTCAAATGTCATCTCTGTTGCAAGCTTCTCCTGACACAGGAAGCCACACTGTCCTCTGTGTTCTTATGATATTTTTGTGTAAACCACATTGTCACACTTAACATATTACAAACAGCTATAGGTAAGAGCTTCTGTTCTTATCCCCTACCTCTGACTAGCAGACACAACTCTGTCTTATCCAGTTGTGTATCTCTTTTGAGAAACTTCCTGGGAGTTTCAAATGCACCAGAAATATTGCACACATTTGATTCCATGCCTTAACTATGCACAAATTTGATTCCATGCCTTAATTATGATGAATAATGTTGCAATAGACGTGGAAACACAGCTATCTCTTTGAGATATTATTTTAATTTCCTATGGATATATAACTAGAAGTGGGATTACTGGATCATATGATAATTCTAATTTTAATTTTACACTGTTTTCTATAATGGTTTCATCAATTTATATTCCTACAGTGAACAAACAAGTTTTCTCTTTTCTCCTGGCCCTAGCCAACATTTATTTCAGGTCTTGATAACAGCCATTTTAAGAGCTGTGAAGTGATATGCCATTGTGGTTTTATTCACATTTCCATCAACCAGGGGCTGGAGGTTGGGAGAAATTAAAGATATTGGTCAATAGTACAATCTTTTAGTTAGAAGAGGAATAAGTTCTGGAGATTTAGTAATTAGTAAAAGTACTCTAAGGTTTCATCTCACTCTAGTCAGAATGGTAATTATCAAGAATACAAACGACAATAAATGTTGGCAAGGATGTGGGGAAAAGAAAGTTTCACTCATACATTGCTGGTGCAACTGCAAATTGGCACAAGAACTATGGAAAGCAGTATGGCGATTCCTCAGAAAACTTGGAATGGAACCATCATTTGATCCAACTATCCCACTCCTTGGTTTATATCCAAAGGTCTTAAAATCATCATACTACAGTGAAGTAGCCACATCAATGTTTATAGCAGCACAATTCACAATAGCTAAACTATGGAACCAACCCAGGTGCCCTTCAACACATGAATGGATAAAAAATGTGATATATATATATATATATATATATATATATATATATATATGAAAGTAAAATAGTACTCAGCCTTAAAGAAAAATAAAATTATGGCATTTGCAGGTAAATGGATGGAGCTGGAGAATATCATGCTAAGCCAAATAAGCCAGACCCAAAATAACAAAGGCCTAATGTTTTCTCTGATAAGAGGATGCTAATTCATAATGGGGGTGGGATTGAGCAAGACTGAAGGAACTTTGGATTGGGCAGAGGAGTGAGAGAAGAGATGGAGGCTCTGGGAATAGGAATGACATTAGAACAAGATAGATATTGTTACCCTGTATACATGTATGATTGCACTACTGGAGTGACTGAACCATGTACAGCTAGAGGAATGAGAAGTTGTTCTCCATTTTTTTTTTTTTTACAAATATGTCAAAATGCACTCTACTATAAAGCAATATAAATAAATAAATAATACTGTATCGTTTACATGAAACTTGATAAGAGGGCAAAATTTTTAAGTGTACTAATTGCGCACACAGAGATACATAATAGTAACTGTGACAAAGTTGTGTTCATTAATTTGTGGTAATCATTACATGTATATGTATAACAAGCAATTGCACTATACAATTTGAATACAATTTTTATTAATTAAATATTTTTAAACCAAAAAAGAAACCAAATTTTAAAAAAAGAAAGAAAGAAACAGACTATGGCCTATCAATTGTTTTTGCCTTTGAGTGACAAAGTCCTACTTTTTAAATTAAAAAATGTATGCAAAAAGAGATGAGACTTCAGCTCAAAATTTTAGCTCAAAATATTACTTGAAAATCCAGGAAAAAATATTTAATTTCTTTAATCTTGATTAGCTGAATTTGGTCTTTCATGTATCTTGTATCCTGTTTAACAACAAAAAATTTACTGAATATACATATGTATTAACTTTATGATTCAGTTCAATAATTTACCTCCTTCCAGGAGAGTCTTCAGTTTCTCTTGGGCAAGTGTCCAGTCTTGGATCAGCCTCCCAAAGCTCCAGGGCTCTTCTCACTGAGGTCTGATGTGTGTGGTAATGAGGCTCCTCATGCTTCAGGAAATGGAAGGCAGGGGTTTCCCTTCTCGTACAGGTGATTAGATCTCCAGAATGATTTTTTTCCTTCTGCGTCTTCCTGCTTGCCACATTCTTCACTGACTTTGGTGTTTAGCTTATCATCCGATCTCTAGTCTTCAGAGATAGTTGGGGTTGCTCCCTTATTGACTTCCTCATAACTAAGCTCCAACTGGGGCTCCCGTTCTGCCTTCCAGCTTGGGAGCATGGGTGTCTACCATGACTTCTGATGAGAGAGAACATTTTGTCTTTCCACCAGTATTCCTTCACAGCAGGTCACCGATTTTCCAATGAGTATCCACACAACTTTGAAATGGAGACGGGGCAGGAAAATCCAGTAGCTGCCATTATGATTGTGTACACCACCCAGCATGGTTGATGGGGCAGAAGTGGAGCCACTACTGACCTGCCATGCTTCTCTCACCATACCTCAGTCAGTCCTCCCTCTCTGAGTAGACATTTATCTGGCTTTTTTTTTTTTTTAAACTATCCTTCCCTTAATTCCTTGGGGCAAGAAAGAGGCTATCTTTCTTCTTCTTCTTTCTAGTTAATGTTCTCTATGTAAAACCTGGCCTGACATGCCTGTCTGTTAATATGCTTAAGGAAGAAAATTGAAAATAGAATTTAGACAACCCTTTCTCAAGAAAGTAGTTTAGATTGAACGTAACTGTCTTACTGTAAAATTCTATTTTTGAATGTAAGAAGCTGAATATTAAAATTCCTCATTTTCTCTCTCCTTTCTAGGAGCCTAGGGATATGGATACTATGAATCAAGTAGGCTGAAAATCGCCTACTTAGGAAAGCTAAAGAAAAAAATTACAGTAATTTTTGAAACATTTTTTTTCTTGCTAAAATGGTTCTTTTCTCTATAGAAAGATATCCTTTAGAGCAAATAGTTGTGGATTATTGCATATTCATTATTCTGAGCATTTAGGTTTTAGACTTGAGACCTGTAACTCCTTTATCCTTTTTTCTTTCTTTGGGAGTAGGGGTGTCTGTCATATGCTTGTTTCAACGCTGTATTTTGGAAGCACATTACTTTGATTTCACAGGCCCATAGCTACAGAGTGACTAGCCTCAGGGTGAATCAGACTTTGAATGTCACCCATATATGATTTAGAAGATACTTAGTTGAGACTGTGAAATGAAGACTTTGGAGATGACAATGGAACCCAACTGATAGAGCTACTAGGACAGAATGAATGTAGTTTCCATAAATGAAATACATGATTTGGGGTGGGGAGCAGGGATAGAAAGCTGTGGTCTGAAAGACTCTTTTTTTTTTCACAAAGTTCATAGTTTGAAATTCTAACAATCGGTTTGATGGCATTAGAATGTGGAGCTTTGGGGAGATGACTAGGTCTTCAGATGGAATCCTCATGAACAGAATTAGGGTAAATATGAAAAGGGTCCCCAAGAACTGACTTTTCTTTTTCACCATGTGAGGATACAGTATGAAGCCAAGTCCTATGAACTAGAATGTGGGCTCTCACCATCCGTCCCATTTGATAATGTCTCTGTCTTGGACTTTCAGCCTCCCATAACTGTGAAAAATCAATTTCTATTATTTATAAGCCAATCAGTTTATAGTATTCTGTTGTAGCAGTCATAAGGGCCTAAGACATTCATTCTATATATTTCACAAAGTGCCTAGTATATATTTAAACAGTGTTGAGTTTTTCTTCGGGAAAATCCATTCTACTTGGGTTATTCTAAATAAAGACACATTCTTTCCCATTTACATTTTAATTATCAGGTAGGATTCCAATAAGGGAATGAGCAACAGAGATCTGATATAACATGTATTTTATCAGAAGGTTTTACTCATGATAGATGTTAAATAAGTATTTGTACAATTATGTTTAAATTTAAAAGATAGTAAGCATGTTTTAAAGATTGAAGATTGACTTCTCCACCAACCCATGCATTTGTAGTGTTGTCTTTTGCAGCTCAAACTTCTGAAGTCTGTACTAAACTTCCCAGTGTCATTTATGGTGTGGTATCACCTGATCCCATATTAAGGCATTTTTAGTTTCACCTAAGTATTTATTCATTGAGTCATAGAACATAACTTGAAAGGAACTTGTGAGAGTATTTCATGAAGCCACAAGGGAGAACTACCTGTTACAAAGTTTACAAAGAAGCTTTTATGGACTGAGAACTAGACTTCAGAAGAAAATGGAACCAACTGCTAGCATACATAAGAAAGCTCTTCTTTATTTGTGATTTACAGATTTTTTGCATTCAGAAACCTAAATTTATCTTTGCAGTATAATCTAATTCTAGTGTTGATAAAGAAAACCATTAGCTCTCCTTATCCCTGGTTAAAAGGGAGTTTATATGCAACAAAAACACCATTCAGAAATGTGTTAGGAACTGATTATATCTAAAAGCCCATGAGGTGGTTCTGAAAAACAAATTACATCTATGCAGCATTTTCTCATTTCCATTTGATTTGTATGGCTTCCAAGTTTCTATCTTTTTTATTTGCTGTCATATAGCAATTAGGAATGTATATATGCACGTTGTGAGAAAAATTACCATGCAAATTCTGAAATAGATATTGTTTAACTATTGCTAAACAGGGTTAAAGAGCATCAAAATTCACTCATAAAGCAACCGTATCCTATCATCTTGCTAAGTCTCAGATAAGGCTGGAGTCAGATATAACAAATTCTGCTAAAGCAGCTCATCACCAGGGATGAGAAGTTTTGATTTTATCACCATGCATGCTAATATATTTAAGAAACAAACTTTTTTTTTCAACTCTAGTTCCTGGGTATTATTAGTTTTCTCTCCATCTTCTGCTCTGAATTTTCTCCTCACCTCATACCTTTCTACTAAGCAGTATCTCTATATCCTTCCCAAGATGAAGATTTAGTTCCTTTAACCATGTTCAATTTTTATATGACACTTTTATCTATTGAGAGAAGCAAATTATTAAAGTAAATACAGAAGAAATTTTGGCATCATTCAAGTTAAAGAATATCAGAATTTATGGCCAGGTAAGACTGTTTCTACCTTTGATATAATTTCTTCTTCTATTGGACCATTGTTATAGTTGGGGTATGAGATGTCCCCCCAAAGTTCCTGGGTTAATGTAGGAATATTTAGAGGTGATATAATTTGATTGTGAGAGCTATAATCCACCCAGCCCATCTTAATTTGACTAGACTGACTGGGTGGGAATTGTAGGAGTTGGGGCATAGCTGGAGAGGTGGATCACTGAGATCATGCCCGGGAAAGGTGCATCTCCCTGTGACCCCTTCCCCTTCCCTTTTTCTTGACTCCTCCATTAGCTAAGCTGCTTCCCTCTGCCCTACTCTGCCCACGTGATATACTGCTTCACCTTATGCCCTTAACAATGGTGTCCGCCCATCATGGACCAAACCTCTGAAACCAGGAACCAAAATAAATTTTCTCTCCTCCAAAGTGATTCTTCTCAGTTATTTTATTAACAGCAACACAGACCTAAGTAACACAACCATTTATTCTGCCTTCATTCAGATGATTAGTGAAGTTCAAAAATTAACTTAAGGAAAGTGCTCAAAGACTTAAGGTGGTTTTTTAGATCAGAACTACTCAAAATGTGGTCTATGGCTTTGTATAAGTCCATGAGCTGTTTGTTTCCAGACTGTAATAAGTGAGCAAATTGAATTTTAGAAACTTTCATGGCAATTTGATGAAATTTAATTTTCAAAATAGCCTTACATTTCTATCTTTTTTGGAAATTTAATTTCTCTAGTAATTTATTGTATTTATGTTGTAAAAGCATTAGGTAGTGACAGATTTAAAAATAAAACATCCTTCACTGGAATATAAGAAACATTGCTTCAGATGCTCATGTAATAATCACTGGAAGCCTAGTAAACATTTTTTTTTAACATTGCTTAGAGTATGACATAGAAAATAATATTTTAATATACTTTATTAAGAAAAAATAGATGTCCATGAGAAGAAGAACCAATCACTACAGTCAATCTTACAAAGATATAGGACAATAGCAAATTAGGTACTCTTGTTGGGATCTTAAGTACATCCCAAAGGTCCAGAATGGTGCCATTAGGAGGTTGTGAAAATTCTAAGAAGCAGGTTTTAGCAGAGGGCATTAGGTCATTGGGGTGTGTTCTAAGAGGTGATTGTTGAACCTTGGTCTCTTCCTTTCTCTGTCTTTTTGATTTCCAAACCATAAGGTAAGAGCAGCTTTGTCCCACCACACATTCTCAGCATGATGTGCTCCCATAACCCCAAAGAAATGGAACCAAAGGATTATGGACTAAAACCTCTAAAACTGTTAGTCAAAATAAACCTTTTTTTTTTATTTGTTGATTATGTCAGATGTTTGTAACACTAAAGAAAAACTAATTAATATACTAGGCCTATGCTTATAGGTATGTCTTTGACTAAACAAAGAAATGGTAGAAATAAAAGGGAAAAAAGATTACATATGGATACTTCTTTTATTTCAAGATATGTATTCCTTTTTTTCTGAATTAGGACAAGTCAGTGACATTTTTGCTATAAATGACAACCACATCTTTTTCAGTTTTGTATATTAAATGTAAGGAAATAAACAAAGAAAAATGTAAAATTAAAGTGAACATAGACGAAAAGGAAATGAATGAGAATATATGTACACGAGACAAAAGTTTTTCAGAAAGATAAACTTGAAAATTTATGACACACAAAAAAATCTTTTTCAGGAAGCAATATATCAAAAATGATTTAACCAATATGCTATGTAATATTGTGATCCAGTAAAACAGTTTTTCTCTGGGCAATCTGGAAATGGCAAAATTGTGAGGGGAAAAAATCATACCTCATGGTTTAATCAGAATAAGTCTCGCAAGTGCTTTATTTTGTTATTTTTTTCTGCTTTCTGGGGAATCAGTCTTTAGTATCTATCTCAAAAGCACACATTAAACATAAACAGAACTATACCAGGAAGAAGGGTAAGGGGAAAGAAGAGAGCCCGTGAGGACGCACCAGAGGGACAGTATAGTGGGAGAGGAACTTTGATGATAAAGTCCTGTGTCTGTGTTATCTTTTGCAATGTAACAAATCACCCCAAAGCTTAGCAGGCTAAAACAAAACACATTTATTATCCCAGAGTTTCTGTGAGTCAGAAATCTGAGCAAAGCTTAGCTGGAGCCCTTGCTTTATCGTTTCTTAGAAGGCTGCAACCAAGTTATTGGCATAGAATCTGAGCTCATATATGAAGGCTTACTGAGGGAAGTATCTACTTCCAAGCTTACCATGTATTTGGCAGGATTTGGCAGGATTTTAATTCCTTGTTGGCTATTGGATTTAAGACCTTGATTCTTCCCTGGCAGTTGGCCCAAAGGCTACTGGTGTGGGCATCTCTAACATGGCAGATGACTTCAGCAAAATTTCTAAGTGATGCAGACAAGAGGGATAAAGTACAGTAGCAACTTGGAAATCACAATCTTTAATAACCTAATCACTAAAGAGATGCATCCTCAACATTTCTATTTTCTATTGGTTATAAGCTAGTGAAAGAGATTATACAAGGACACGTGTACAGGAATCAGAGATCATTAGGTGTGATCTCTGAAGTCTGTCCACCATATCATGGGGGGGAAATATAAATAAAACAAAGGTTAAAGAAGTCATCTTTTCCTTATTAAACAGTAAATAAATTTGAAGGATTGTATATGCCCCACATTTTAAAGTATACAAGATCTACCTTCATGTGTTTGTAAGCCAAAAACTTTGATATAACTTTGGGACTCTAGAAAACAGAGAAGTAAATAAATTTAGAAAATATAGAGAGGAAGTGATTTTGTGCCATGACTAGAGAGAGAGGGGTATTCGATAAAGAAGACCCCCATTTCATAAAACTGTCAACCATTACATAAACTTCCATGTGCTCGGTAATAGGGATTTGACATTCACTCAGGATATTGCATTTTTAAGACCACATCAGACCATAGTATAAGAATATTTTCTAAGTTATCAAAAATACCTAATTAATATTAATTTATAATATAAAAATACTGTAAAAATTGCCCTAAATTGCAAATCATTTCATCAATTTGGGGGAAAAAAGAATATGTACACTTATCAATAGTTTTTGAAATAATCACTTGGGAAAATTTTCATAAGATTGGAAATAACCATTATTAAGATATTATTAGGATTCAGAGGGACCCAAAATGACCAACTAGGTAGAGGCTGCATTTCTTGTTGATCTGTGACTCAAGATTCAGGTAGAGGAAATACTGTTTCTCTGCAAGAGAGCCCTCACTACCTACCAATCCCCTGCTCTTTGCCCTCCATTCGTCTGCTCAATTGCCAGCTCTACCAGTATATTGTCTACCTTCTGCATGCAGATCACTCATGGACTGCTGGCTACTTGCCAGGTTTCCATTTGCCCACATTTTGCCTGCTCATCACCCACTGCCAGAGGTCCATCCACCGCCATTTGCCTACAGACTGCTCACAGACTACCTACAGTGCTGTCGTTCTGGTCACTGATGTGGTCAACTAGTCACTTGGCTATCTCAGTCATGGGAGGTAGAGATGCGGAGTCAACACAAAGACACCAGGAGCTGGTGAGAAAAACTGGCTGGTGGCAACCTAGACAACATCTAGTATCTCAGTTTATTTTTGGAATTCATACAATTGTTATAGGGTTAGAATGGGGTGTGCCCATCAATCATACAAAGATAATATCCATAAGCCAATCATCTTATGCCTAATGTAACCGCACTATGAAGATGCTCTAAATATTGCTATCATCAGGAAGGTCTTTGTCTCTGGGGGAGGGGGCTTTCTAAGTTAGAAGTTTCATGCCTGAAGCTCCTGTCTATCGGTTTCCTGGCCTGGCAGCTTGGCAGTGCTAACCACAAGTGCTAAGGATGTGGTTTCACTAACAGCTCACTGGAGCAGAGCACCCCCAACCTGCAGGCATTCCTATCAGTCCTGAATAAGTGTAGATTCTTCAAGCACTCTGAGATGCTCATAGCTGCTAGCTGCTAGCTGTAAACTGAAAGTTATTCTAACACTGCAGAATACCTCTTACCATTACTGCCTAGAAGTCCATTGTCAGGGTACCCACAGGTTTGGTTACATGTGGCTGCCATCATCTTGGGATATCCACCAGGGCCTGAGAGTGCAGGGCCACAGGTCCTGCAGGTTTGCCACTGCCACTATCTCAGGACATGGCTTGCTCAATCTGGGGACACTGGCCAGTACCTGGAGATACATTGTCAGGGTACCTGCAGGTCTGGTTGCCCCCAAGGTCTTCCTGCTAGTTGTGCTTGTGGCTAGTTGTGCATCTGGCTTCCTCTTTGTAGGATAACTCTTTTGTGTAAGTGCATTCCTGGTGGTCTCTCTGCAAGTTGGAATAGCATTGACATCTTGGGACTGCAGCAAGGCAGAACCTGGGAATCTGAAGCCGAAGTCCATAAGATTGCAGCTGAGACTGCATGGGCGAGTCTGGGCCTAGAAATCCTGTGGAAAGCCAGAGACTAGGGGCCGTTTCCCTGTGGGAGCACAGTTTGGAGAAAACCAGTCTGTTTCCAGCTCAGTGAGTTCTGAAATATATGGGGACCAAAGGGACCAGCTATAAAGGGTGGGAAGAATTGGAGAGAGTGTGAGGGCATCTTGCTATTGCCTCACCCAACCAACTGGTCCAGGACCCACTGGACTGGAACTATCATTAAATTTCAGACAACCCCACCTATCAGCGGGAAAAGGGTAGCTGAGAAAAATTTTTGAAAGCCAATGGAAGCAATTGGTCAATTTTCCATAGAGAATTTCCTTTTTCTCCCCCCCCACCCACCTTCACATTGCTACCATCTTTGAATCCAAATATTTCTCATGCATCAATTTATTGAGGAGTAGGATGTCTGAATAGTATATTACAGTTTGGTTGTGTATTCTTATATTTTTTACTTTTTTAAAATCTGTATATCTTTATCTCACTTATTTATCTCCCTGTATTCTCTTTCTCACTTCTCTCATGCTAACAGCCAACCTCTCTTAATTCCTCCTTTGCTGTTACTATAAATTTTTATCTCTACCTTCTCTTCTCTCTCTTAAATATCACATCTTATATTCCTTCTGTTCTCTCTTTGTCCATCATTTGAAACAGTAAACCCTCTTAGCAAACTTACTGTTTGTATTGTAGACAATAATCGAAAATATCATTTTTGTTTATTGTGACAAAACTGTAGATGCCTTAAAAGCAGTTAATTGGTTTAAGGTGGTATATTGTTTACACTGGGTGCTGATAAAGGTGAGGTACTGGAAGCCTTCGGGGATACTATAAGACTGCAGAGGAGAAACTATATTGCCTCAGATCCATACCACTAGATGGAAAGACACACAAACAATATGAAAAAAACAGGGAAAAAAGCACCTCAAACAAACCAAGATGTTTCAATAATAGACAACATAGTAGAAGAAATGTCAGAGAAGTGGTTTAGAATGTACATAGTTAAACTGATCTGCAAAGTAAAGGATAGTGTAAGGAGTGAAATCAAAGAAATTGCAGGAAGTAAATGATCACTTCAATAAAGAGTTAGAGATTGTGAAAAAATGCAGAAATTCTTGAAATGAAGGAATCGATAAAAAAATTATAAATTCAATGGAAAACATCACCAATAGACTAGACCACTTAGAAGATAGAATCTCAGGCTATGAAGACAAAATACATACTCTTGAAAATAAAGTCAAACATACAGAGAAGATGGTAAGAAAACATAAACAGAATTTCCAAGAAATATGGAATGACATGAGAAGACCAACCTTAAGATTTATTGGAATAGATGAAGGTGTAGAGATACAAACCAAAGGAATTCTCAATCATTTCAATGAAATTAAATCAGAAAATTTCCCAAATCTAAAGACTGAAATGGAAACATCAACTACAAGAGGCTCACAGGACCCAAAATATATAAAATTACAGCAGGCATAATGAAAATGACAAATGTATAGAATTAGTATAGAATTTTAAAGGCTGTGAGAGAAAAGAAAATCAAATTACACACAGGGGGAAACCAATTCAACCCTCAGCTCATTTCCTGAGACCCTCAATGCCAGAAAGTCCCGGAATAACATATATCAAGCTCTGAAAGAAAATGGATGCCAACCACAAATTTTATATCCAGCAAAACTAAGCTTCAAAATTGGAGAGAAATAAAACTTTCCATGATATATGAAAGTTAAAAAAAATTCACAACTAGAAAGCCTACACTACAGAACATTATCAGAAAAATATTCCATGAAGAGGAAAATTTAAAAAAATGAAAACCAGCAAGAAGAGCAACTACACTAAAGGAAAAGCCAATGAAGGAGAAACTAAATCAAGTTTAAAAAAAATAAATCAAAATGACCAGGAATACAAATCATATCTCATTAATAACCCTGAATGTTAATGGCCTACACTCACCAATCAAAGAACATAGACTGGGGGATTTAACTTTAAAAAAAAAAAAACAGACATAACAATATGCTGTCTTGGAGAGACTCACCTCTTAGGAAAGAACATCCACAGACAGAGAGTGAAAGGTTGGAAAAAAACTCATCACTCACATGGACTGTGTAAGGAAGCTGAGATTTCCATCCTCATATCAGATGAAGTGGACTTCAAGCCAAAGTTAGTCATAAGGGACAAAGAAGGACATTCTATACTTTTTAAGGGACTCATACATCAAGAGAACATAACAAATGTAAATATATATGCCCCAAACAATGGAGCATTTATGTACATCAAGCAAACCCTTCTCAATTTTGAGAATCAAATAGACAACAACACAATAATAATGGGTGACTTTAACACACTCCTCTCACCACTGGATAGATCTTTCACACAAAAACTAAACAAAGAAACTATAGAACTAAATAACACAGTATGTTAGACTTAACAGATACATAGAGAGTATTTCATCCATCATCGAGTGAATATACTTTCTTCTCAGCAGCCCTACTTCTCTAAAGTAGACTATATGTTATGCCACAAAGCAACTCCTTGCAAACACATACACACACACACACACACAAAAAAAAAATAGAAACACTACAGTATTCTGTCAGATCATCATGGAATGAAACTAAAAATCAATGATAAAATTTAAAAAAATAGAAGCTATCCAACACCTGGAGAGTAAAAAACATGCTATTGAATGATGAATGGATAGCAGAAGAAACCAGGGAGGAAATAAACAAAAATACTTAGAGGTAAATGAGAATACTGATATAACACATCAAAATCTCTGGGACAATAGGAAGGCAGTACTAAGAGGAAAGTTTATTGCAGTGAGCTCATTGGTTAAAAAAATAAAAATTCAACAAATAAATTACCTTACATCTCAAAGTTCTAGAAAAGAAGAACAAATCAACACCCAAAGCAGAAGACAGGAAATAATTAAAATCAGAGCTAAAATCAATAAAATTGAACCAATATAAACAATTCAAAAAATTGAAAAATTGGTTATTTGAAAAAATAAATTGATAAAACTTTAGCTGCAGTAACAAAGAGAAAGAGAAAAGCCCAGATTACTAAAATTCATGATGAAAAAGGAAATATCACAACCGATACTACTGAAATACAGAAAATAATTTGAAACTATTTTGAAAATTTATACTTCAATAAAATACAAATCTTGAAATATCAATAAATTTCTAGAGACATATAAACTACCCAAACAGAATTAAGAGGATTTATACAATTTAAACAGGTCAATTTCAAGCAGTCAAGTAGAAGATGTCATCAAAAATCTATTAAGCAAGAAAAGCCCAGGACTAGACAGATTCTCAGCCAAGTTCTACAAAACCTTCAAAGAAGAATTAACATCAATACTCCTCAAATTGGGGCTGGGGATGTGGCTCAGCGGTAGCGCGCTCGCCTGGCATGCGTGCGGCCCGGGTTCGATCCTCAGCACCACATACCAACAAAGATGTTGTGTCCGCCGAGAACTAAGAAATAAATATTAAAAATTCTCTCTCTCTCTCTCTCTCTCTCTCTCTCTCTCTCCTCTCTCACTCTCTCTTAAAAAAAAAAAAGATCAAAATTGATTTGATTATTTGTAATAATAAAGTGATTATAAAAAAAAAATACTCCTCAAATTATTCCATGAAACAGAATAGAACCCTTCTAAACTCATCCTATGAGACTAGCATCATCCTGATATCAAAACCAGATGAAAACACATCAAGGAAATAAAACTTTAGACAAATATTCCTGATGAGCATGGATGCAAAAATTCTTAATAAAATTCTGGCAAATTCCATACAAAACATATTAAAAAGATAGTGCACTATGATTAAGTAGGGTTCATCCCAGGAATGAACTTAAAAAAAAAAACAATAAATGTAATTCATCACATCAATAGAGACTTCACAGAAAAAGAAATACCATCGATCAACAAAAATACTGGTGAAAAGGGAAACTGATAAATATTTCAACCAGCTTCAGGTTGAGGCCTCTCCAGTTGACAACTATGTGAGCAATACCAAAAAAGGAAGGATTAACAACCTCCAATCCTTGCACACACTCTCTTACCCTCTCTAGGAAGCCCAGGAAGAATGAAAATCAGGCATAGGCAGTGATTATCCACCTTTGTCAATTCTTTTGAAAACTTCACTAAAGATAATTATTTAACTTCTCATTAAGAATCTTTTTTTTTAATTTGGTGTTTCTCCTATGATGTTTGATTTATGTTTGATTCATGACATGTATGATTGTGTACGTATATATAATTTTTTCTTTTCATTTTTAGCATATTTATCATTATAATACCTATTTTTCCTAGTCTTTTGAGAGTTAATTCATTTATTTTTTTCTTGTATTTGTTTGTTTCATTTTTCTCATTTTTTTCCCATACACCCAAACTCTTATTCTTTCTCACTCTTGTTTACCTTTTTCTATTTTTCCCCTCCTGTTTTTGTGGTGATTATTGTTGTAGATGCAATAGTAGACACTTTTTTTATTTGTTTAAATTATTTAGATATTACAATAGAATGCATTTTGACACTTCATACATAAATGGAGAATACCTTCACATTCTTCTGGTTGTACATGATGCAGTAGGTACTATATTTTAAGGCTTAATATTGTTTGCCTTAGTTGTAGTAATTATGTCTCTCACCCTTTTCTGTGAGATGCTGGAAATCTAGAAGGACACTCCAAGGCTACGGGTAGACTCCATTGCTAAACGAAACCCAGCCAAAGACAGCACGCCTTGCTCCATGTGCAACTTATCCTCACTCAAACTTCAGTTATACTTTAATACAAAAAATAAATCAATAAATAAAAGAGGAAAAAACTCTAACCTAATACCAGGCCCCATGTGGAAATATTTGCAAGGAATACATAGGCCTCACGCAGACATTCACTCCTACAGGAAAAACAGAGGATTATCACAAAGATTGTAGAGAACACATCTATGAGGGGTCTCAATCTAAATTACTCTAGGTCCCTTTGGCAAGGGAAGACTGTGCCCCACACAGAAGAGTAGGAAAAAAATTTCTCCCAATAGATGCATAAACCCAACACAGGAATGACAGAAATATGAAAAAAATGAGGATAATACAGTTTCTTCTAACATAATTCCACAGCAACTGATTCCAAAGAATCAGTTGAAATGAATGAGATAGCAAATAAAAAGTTTGAATTAATGATTGCAAAAATGATCAATGCATTTAAAAAACACAGAAAAGGAACTAAATCAATTAAGAAAATTAATGCAGGATAAGAATGAAAAATTCAAGAAGAAGACAGAAATACTGAAAAAGAACCAAAGAGAAATATTGGGAATGAAAGACACAATAACTCAAATATAATTCTCATTTGAAATTCTAATAGAGTAGAACATGTTGAAGACAGACTCTCAAAGATAATTAGGATTTAGTTCATTGGTGAAGTGCTTTCCTCGCATGTGTAGAGACCTGGATTTAATTCCCAGTACTGGAGAAGGAAGGAAAATATGTAACCATGAGCAGAATATACAAGAACACTAGACAATATTAAGATACCAAATTTAAGAATTATTGGAATTGAAGAGTGTTGTAAGATGCAGGCTAATGGAAGGAGTAACCTCTTCAGGAAAATAATCATGAAAAATTTCCAAACCATGAGAATGAAATGGACTTCCAGATATTGAATGGATTCAGAACCCCAAATAGACAAGATCCAAAAAGGATAGAATTTTAAAACACTCAAGAGAAAGATGTCAGGTCACAGAGGCATGACTATCAGAATTACTTCTAATTACCCAGTACACTCTAAAATCCAGAATGGCCTAAAATAGTTTGTTCTAAGTCCTAAAACAAATAACTGTCAACACAAACTGCTATACTCAGCAAAACTGTCTTCAAAAATCTAAGAAGAAATAAAAACCTTCCAAGGTAAGTAGAAACTAAAAAAATTAATGAGGAGTAAGCCACCGTTATAGAAAACACTTGAAGAAATACTTCACCTAGGTCAACTAGAAACAAACTCAGTAAAGATTCTTTGGATAAAAAAAAATGTTAAAAATCAAAAAGACTTACCAGACATCTACAGAATATTTCATCTAACAATAGTAGAATACACTTTCTTCTCAGCAACTTATGGGACCATCTCCAAAATAGACCATATTTTAGGACACACAGAAACTCTTAACAAACACACACACAAAAATGATATATTTCCTTGTATACCATCATATCAAAATGGAATGAAATTAAAAATCAAGATTATAAAACTTTACAGAAACAATATGAGCACATAGAGATTGAAGCATATGTTTTTGAACATTGATGGATGATAAAAGAGATCAGAGGAGAAATTTTAAAATTCTTAGTATTAAACAGAAATGGTAATACCACATGTCAGAACTTCCTGGGATACTTTGAAGGTGCTTCTAAGAGTACTTTGTAGCTATTGTGCCTGATAAGAAAATCAGATAACCCAAAATAAGCAGCCTAATGATGAATCTCAAATTCCTTAAAAATCAAGAACAAACCAATTCTAAAAACAGTAGAAGGAAAGAAGGAATTAAGACCAGCACCACAATCATTGAAGTAGAGAATTTTAAGAAGTAAAAGATCAATGAAATACAGATAAAAGATTAAAACAATTTATAAGCCCTCAGTCAAACTAGCCAAAGACCCAAATTAACAAAATTATAGATGAAAAAGCAGAAATCACCACAGACATCATAGAAATCCAGACAAATGTTAGAACTATTTTTAAAAACTTATACCCAAATAAAATAGAAAATCTTGAAGTAATTAATATGCTTCTAGACATACAATCTGCCAAAATTGAATCAAGAGGATATAAGAAACCTAAATACACCAAGAACTAGCAATGAGATAGAAGCTGTAATTTTAAAATTCCATCAAAGAAAAAAGCCCAGCACCAGATGAATTCTCAGGTGAATTCTATCAGACCTTTAAGAAGAAATAATTCCAATATTCTTCACATTATTCCATGCAATAAAAAGGGTTAAAACATTTTGAAATTCATTCTATGAAGCCAATGTCACATTATTATCAAAATCATATAAGGACACATCAAGGAAAGAAAACATAAATCAATATCCCTGAAGAATTTAGATGCAAAAATAATCAATAAAATATGAAATCATATTCAACAACATACTAAGAAAGTTGTACCTCATGACAAAGTTTATTTTACCACAGGAATGAAAGGATGGTTGTACAGACATAAGTCAATAAATGTAATTTATCACATAAATAGAATTAAGAATAAAAATTACTTAGACATCTCAATATATTCAGAGAAAGCCTTTGACAAGACACAGTATACCAATTCATGATAATAGTTTGGCTATTGTGAATTTTACTGCTATAAACAAGGTTAAGCATTATCATAATATTATACTGAGTTTAATTCTTTAGGATAAATACTGAAGAGTGTTATACCTGGGTCATATGGTAGTTTCATTCCTAGTCTTTTAAGGAAACTCCATACTGATTTCCATAGTGACTAGGGATAAAAGGAACCTACCTCAACATTGTAAAGTGGGCATATAACAAATCTAAAGCCAACCTAATAGTAGATGGGAAAAAACTGACAGCATCTTCTTTAAAACTAGAACAAGATTAGATGTCAACTCTCAGCACTCTGATTTAATATAGTGCTAGAAATTCTGGCCTGAGCAATTAGACAAAGTAAGGAAGTAAAAAGGATAAAAATAGGAAGGAAAGAAGTCAAATTATCACTGTTTGCAGATGATATGATCCTATACTTAGACGATCAAAAAGCTCCACTAGAAGACTACTAGAGCTAAGAAACACATTCACAAATGTAGCAAGCTACACACTCAACATGAAAATCAATAGCTTTCCTATATACCAAGAAAGAATCTAATGAGAAAGAAATCAGGAAAACAATTCCATTCATAAAAGTCTCAAAAAAAAGGAAAAAATCTAATCAAGGAGGTAAATGATATCTACAATTTTCAATGAAATTATACAATACTGAAGAAAGAAACTGAGAAAAACACAAGATTTAAAGACCTCTGATGTTCATGGATAGGCAGAATAAATATTGTTAAAATGGCCATACTGTCAAAAACAACATACACATTCCATGAAAACCCGCTCAAAATACCAAATGACATTGTTCACAGAACTAGAAAAAAGTTTTCTAATAAAAACTGCATGATAGGCTGCTTATTTGGGGTCATCTGATTTTCTTATTAGGTACCAACAGCTATAAAGTTCTCTTAGAAGCACCTTCAGAGTATCCCAGGAACAGAGTATCCCAACTTGAGAACATTAAGTTAAATAGTCCTAAAATTCATTTGGAGGAATAAAATACCCAGAATATCAAAAACAATTCTAATCTGATAAATCAATGTAGTAGCCATCATAACAGCTCACTTTAAATTATACTACAGAGCTACTCTAATAAAAACTGCATGATACAGGCATAAAAACCCATAGACCAATGGTACAAAACAGGAAAAACAAAGTAAAAGCCTACATAAAAACAGCCATCTGATCCTTGAAAAAAGGTTTCCTGTAATGGTTAATTTGAATTATCAACTTGATTGGATTAAAAATGCTGATGATTAAGAGGTTTCTGGGTGAGTCAAATGAGATTGTTCTAGGAATGACTCGTATGTGGGATAGCCAACTGAAATGGAGATGCTCCCTAAGCATGGGCAGCACTGACCAATTGGATGATGGCTTGGATGAAATAAAATTTGGAAGAACAAGGAAGAACAAGGATGCAAGCTCAATACTTGAATGTGTTCTTGATTGCTGCTGTGATCATCTGAGGATAGCAAACTCTTGCTTTCTTAACTCTTCCAAAGTGGACTGTGCCAGTTTTTCTCCAGGAGTTTCCAGAAGCCTTCAGTCTCAGACTAGGGTAGCACCATTGATCCCTCTTGTTCTGGGGCTTCAGCCTCTTGGACTGCACAGCTCCTGGTTCCTCCAGCTCTCTAGCCTGCAGATGGCCATTGTGGATTATCTAGCTTCTGCTTGGGTAAGCCAATCTAATAAATCCCCTTTTTATAATCATACTTCCTGTTGTTTCTGTTGCTCTAGAGAACCCTGTCTAATACAGTGCCAAAAAGTTACATTGGAGAAAAGAGAGCCTTTCCTACAAATGGTTCTGTGAAAACTGGTTATCCATACATAGGAGAATGAAACTAGAACTTTATCTCTTACCCAACACAAAAGGTAATTCAAAATTAATCAAAGATCTAGAAATTAGACCAAAAAATCATGCAATTCCTAGAAAAAAAATGTAGCCTCAACACTCAGCAGGCAATGCCTTTTTATAGAATCCTTAAAGCTCAGGAAATAATATCAAGAGTTAATAAATGGGATGACATCAAATTGAAAAGCTTTTGCCCAAGAAAGGAAACAATTAAGAATGTGAAGAGAGAACCTGCAGAATGGGAGAAAAATCTTAGCTAGCTACTTTGACAGAAAATTGGTATCGAGAATATGTAAAGAACTCAAAAACCTTAACACCATTAATAAATGGGTAAAGGAACTAAAAAGACACTTCGAAAAAGAAGAAATACAGATGGCCAACAAATATTGGGAAAACCTTCAACATCATTAACAATTAGAGAAACGCAAATCAAAACTACATGGAGATTTCATCTCACTCCAGTTAGAATGGTAGTAAACAAAAATATAAATAATAATATTTGATGGAGAGAATGTTGAGATTAAAAAATACATGTTTACACTTTTGATGGGACTTTAAATTAGTATAGTCACTATGGAAATCAGTATGGAGTTTCCTTAAAAGGCTAGGAATGAAACTACCATATGACCCAGGTATAAAACTCTTCAGTATTTATCCTAAAGAATTAAACTCAGTATAGTATTATGATACATGCTCTCGTGTTTATAGCGTTACAATTCACAATAGCCAAACTATGCAACCAACTTAGGTATCTGTCAAAGGATGACTGGCTAAAGAAAATGTGGGATATATATATTCAATGGAGTTTTATTCAGCCATGAAGAAAAATGAAATTATGTCATATCCAGGAAAATGAATGCAACTTGAGAACACTGTTAAATGAAATAAAACATTTCAGTCAATTTTTTTCTCATATATGGAAGCTAGAAAGTTAAAAAAAATGGGAAATATTTCATGAAAATTGAAGAGAGATCAGTAGAGTACAGGATAGGAACTAGGAGACAGAGAAGGGGAGACAAAAGGTAGATACTGGGGAATGATATTGGCTAAATCCTATTGTTACATTGTGTGCACATATGAATATATAACAATCACTATTATCTACAACTATAATGCACCCCAAAATACTTTTCTTCATGTCTGAAATTGACAAATTCTTTCATTACCAGTGAAAATGACTTGTGTTTAAAATACTTGTTGGTATGTTATTTAACATGATTTTCATAATATGATTTGACAGCATGTATCATAAATTTTTAATTTATATACTATCTCCATGACCTCAACACATTATCTCTAATTCTAGAAATCTATACCAAGAACCTAATCAAATTTGCAGGCCAAAAAAAACATGCAAATGAATTTTCATTACATTACTAACAATAGCAGATAATTTGAAACCATTTAAATGCACACCACACATAAGAGCAGAGGTTTCAGGTGTTTTTCTAAATGCCCTTTAAGGGCACACACATCAGTCTGGAGGCCTGAAGGAAAAGTAGTTAAGACCATGAGCTTGGTCCTGAAGAATTTATGTTTAATTCTGTCAGTCAGAAGCTGTAATTCTGAGCAATTTCACTAACTTTATTGAGCTTCAGGGTTTTGTTGTTGTTGTTGTTTTGGTAAGAATTTGGGACAGTACTATTTTACAGGATTTTTGTAAAGATTAAGTGAGTGACTGTTTAAAACACTCTCTCACCTGCTACTGTTAGGACCTTGGTGTGTAGGAACTACTAATTATAATGTCTCTTGTTAGTGGTCCACACACCTTTACGTTTTTAGCTTCAGACAGTAGACACAGGGCCTGGATTCCTTACTGAGACTTTTTCCTCTCTAGAAATTGATGCACTTGAGACACCTATAACCTTTAATATTTACTGAAATCATGTGAGAGGAGAATAGCATTCTGTGACCTGTACATATAGTAGAATCTTGAGATTGCTTTTTCAAAATACCTGAGATATGAAGAACTGAATCAACTAGCTTCTTGCCATCTGAAGTGACAAAGAACATAGAGGGAGGGAAAAATAAGACCCAGAAATAATACAGCCCCTATTCCAGCCATTGATCACAAAATCCTTTTTTTATCGATGTATATGTGTGTGGGGGGAGGGGTTATATAGATTATTTTTACTGAAAAATGTCATGGACATTTTTACAATTTATTCTCATAACATGAATGACTTGAGTTCTTTGTAGTGATTTTGCCTACCTCTGAAATGGAGCTGTGATAATAAAACAATTAATATATAAAATCTTTAGTCTTCATTCTCTCCCCCTAATACTTCCATATTGTCACAAAATAGGGTAGTTGATGGATACTAAAGTTGCTTTCAAATAAAAAAGAATATCTTCATGCCATATTAAATCTTTTGCTTTCACTTTTGATGTAGCTTTAAAATCATAAATTTTATTGATATTGACTTTTCTAAGATAATTGTTTTGAATTAATCTTGTCTTTCCTCACAGTACCACTGAACACTCTATATAAGGTACATTTGAAGTATTCTTTGACTTAATTTTAAAATTTCCTTTGTTCATCTGTATTCAGAAGAACTGCTGTCCTGGATATTTTAATTATCAAATATCCAACCCCATGGCTTAAAATTTTTGGTGGGTCATAATGTCTTTTTTTTTTCGTCCACAGAAACTGAAGGGCAGTGATCTTTTGGCTCTGTATTCCCAAGCAGAAACATTTGTCCCTTGCTTAGCCAGAGACATTTCATCTAGGTTTTTTAATCTGAGCAACCATCACAGAGATGAGCTGATGGTCAAAACATCTCTACAGCCTTGGGGTACACAGTGAGACTAGTGAAATCTTGGTCCAGTTGTTCTAGCTTCCAAGCTCTGGAATCCCTGTAGCCTTCCAATAATTTCAGGTGCTAACATCTCTCTTTAATTTTACATATGTGTGCTCAATGAAAACAATGCTTAATTAATAATATTGTCTGTATAGCTTTCTACATCCATTCATATTATATATATATAATGTGAATTTATTATATATAATATAACGTGAAAATATTATATACAATACAACGTGAAAATATTATATATAATATAACGTGAAAATATTATATATAACATGAATATATTATATATAATATAGTATATTATATATAATATGTGAATATTATTATATATAATATAATGTGAAAATATATATGTATATGTGTGTGTGTGTGTGTGTGTGTGTGTGTGTGTGTGTGTGTGTATATATATATATATAAATTATCAGGCAGATCTAGGTTCAGATTGTGGCTTCAGATGTACAAACATTATGCCTTAATGAAAACTAAAAAAAAAAAATTTTGACTTCTTAAGATTACTTACTATAATGTTAAATAAAATGTGGTATAAATAATTTAGTTTGAAACTCACTATTAGGAGAAAGAATAATGAATTCAGAATCAGAAAATGTATTATTAGCTCTGCTGCTGAACAATCTGGGGAAAGTAATATGCTCTGATTTTAGTTCTCTCATTTATAAAGTATTGACCAGGATAATTTTCAAGATAATTTTCTAGTTCTAAAATTCTTCAATCTATATAATACATAGTTTCACAATTGAAAACTGGTATTTTGCACTCTCTCCCTGATTACATGTGTATGTGTCTGCAAGAGTCAAGTCGTGTGTAACATTACTTCATCCCTCCTTTTGTGTTGATCCCAAAATGGTATCACTATAGTGGCATGTTATGAAGAGACCCGTTTTAACTAGAGAGATCATCACCCCTGTGTTCCACAGACCCTATGTTGCCAACCACCTGGCAGAGCAAGTCGACATGATGTTCTTCTGCTTGGAACTCTCCATGCTCCGCTGCAGATGTCCTGACTTGTCTTAAATGGCTCTTCCAAGTGTCAGTTTAAATTTCATTTCTTTAGGGAAACCTTCCTACCCCTTTTCAATCCTCTATTCCTAACCTAGATTGAGCTTTCTTGTGCTAGGCACACACAACTTGTGTGTTTATTTTTCATCACAATTCTATCCATTATTTTCTCATCAATTAAGTTCTATAAAAGCAAAATATCATTCTTAATTGTATTTCTAGTACATTGCATGATGCCAAGCCCGTGGTGAACACACAAATGATATTTGTTGAATTAGAGGAATGAAAGTTACCACCAAAATACAAGTTTAGGTGTTTGAATCCAACACCTGGCTCTCTCCCTGCACTGTTCTCACCAGATAAGAGGCCTTGAGCTTGAAAAATGTATCCTGGACTATAAAGCCTTAGCAATATTTGCTGTGATTTTGGATCAGAATGTATTTCTTTTCCTAATGTCCTGGGAATCAGATATTGTATATCTTTGCCAGCATCTCAATCTGCCTTCACTATTCTTTCAGTGGCAAGCTCATCCATCTTTTGATGATTTGAATAGACTATAATGGCTTTGTTTTGGATAATTGATGACTACATAACATTTAAGGACACCCTAGGGTTATGAGTCAAAGCATGGGAGCAATTCCAGAGTCTATCACTCTAATTAAAAGAACAACTCTCTGAGGGTAGAATTCATAATTCTTAGGAATGGAATGGGTGACACTTAGGCGAGGGTCCATAGTTAATGTAAAAGTGAAAGCCACCATAAATCATCCCTTTATGAGAAAATGAATAGCATTTTCAAACAAATAAAAATTGCATTTGTAAGTGACTTAAAGTGCCAAATAATTTCTAAGTTTCCCAAGTCTTTGTAAACAACTACAGAGCCTAATTTTTTTGCAGATACTCAATGTTACTGAATTGTAGATTGAAATGGTTACACTTGAGAGAACCATTTCTCCACTGTACATTCCTTATTGATACACAAAGCTAATGGAAAAATTAACTCCACATACTAAAAGACTAAACATGATTGTAAAAGAAAGTTCAGGATGCATGAAAAGATAGTTAAAGAACATTAAATAGTTGCAATCTCCAAAGATACAAGGAAGGTACACCCAAGTGCCAACAGTACTGTGCCTGACACACAGGGTATCTGCACTCATTCATTAAAATAAGATCCTGACTTGTACTTGGAATGGCATGAAAGCTCATCATCAGGGCTCCCTCTCTTTTCCCCAAATGCAAATACTGGTAGCTAAATGGAGCCAAAAGTAATAAGCCACGGTCAAACACCATGTGAAGCTTGGTGATGCAGATCTGCAACGCTAAAGTGGCAGACGTGTTGGGCTGTAGATCCAGATGTCAGCAGAGACAGCCGGTGTTAGCCCAGGCTGGATACTAGAATTAAAAATAGTCTCCTTCGAAAAGGACAAGACAAAACTTACTTTCCATGGCTAGATCTGGATCCAGTCAAGAAAAGAAACTGAGTTAGTGTTGTCAACTCTGATACTGTCAGTATCTTTTCCTGGTTCTTTGGTTTGTCATGATACCACTCTCCCTCCCTCTCTTTACTGATGTCTAACTTACTTCTTTTTCTTCTCATCATTCTCTCTCTCCTCCTCCTCCTCACCATTCTTTCTCTTACTGCCTTCCTCTTCTTCCCTTATCATCTCTGTATCTCTCTCTCTCTCATGCATGTGTGTGTGTGTGCGCCACACACACACACACACCTTTTCACATTTGCTAAAGGACATACACATACACCCCTTTTCTCATTTGCTAAGGTACAAATCAAATGTACACATTTATGTGAACCAGAAATCATTTAAGTTTGTAGAAATAATGGCTATAAAATAAAATTTTAGAATTGATAAATAAAAACCATTTACTGGAGTCAAAACACGAATAAAAAGAAAGCAAATTTTAAGGAGTCCTTCAAATGTGAAGTACTTCAAATGTGTACTATAATGAGAAAATTTCAGCAAAATAAAAATGAAAATATTTTAACTATATATTTAGAAACTTAATGAAATAAAATGGGTAATAGAACCTTGGGTGAAAAAGTTCTGAATAATATTTTTGTTCATATTATTAAAGCACACTCAGCATCCTTCATCTATAGAAATTATTTCAAACGTCTGTTAGAAGTCAAACCAGATGACCTCCAAAACTACTTCCTTTTCTAAAACCTTGTTTTCACTATTCCAATATAAAGTTTCTCCTGCGATATATAAAGGTAATGTACCTTGGTACCTTTTATAAGCCAAAACATTTTAGTTTTAAACTTTCACAGCTCAGTGGTGTGAGACTTAAACACAGCCTGATCTTTAAGGAAATTGAAAACCTTACTGCAGAATGCCATATGTTTACAAACGTAGGTTACCATACAGTCAACAAAAATTGTCTATCAAACAGAAAGTAGCTTATCATAGAAAGGTAAAAAAAAAAATTATAACTTTTTTTATTCCCTTTTAGAAAACTAGTATTTTTTTTTTTATCAGATCATGGTTGTTTCTTATTTTGTCTGAAAACGTTCATCTCCAGTAGAGAAAATAAGAATGTTTCCACCTTGTGAAGATACACAGCTGCTCATGCTGCATTCGTTTTCCCTGCTGGGGAGATCGGAGGTGCATGATTCAATCAAACCTTCACCTAGGCCCAGCTGTGATCATGTGGAAGAAACACATGCCTGAGGGTCTGGGTCCCCCTCAGGTTGTTTACAGGGAGCAAAAAGTTTTTCTTCCGACTGAGGAAGAAAATCTCCAGCTATCGCTTCTACCCAGGAAGTAATTGAGTTGATGCTGTGCTGCTTCTGGGGAGAAAGAGAAGCAGATTTACCTGGGAAGAAATGCCAGTTATATTTCTCACTCCATGCCAAAAATTCATATGCAAGAAACTTCTCCAAACATTGGCTTATATAGTTCAGAGACAAGGAATGCCTTTGTTGAAAAGAGTAGAGTCTGAGGCCTTCCTCCTTTGGAGGCACACTAGCCTTCTGATCTTGTAAATCCACTATTCATAATGGGAGGCCCTTCTCATTGATCTTCTTCTTCACACTCAACAAACACCAGAAGGTGTGATGTGCACACAGAAGAAAATTAAACTTTTCAGTGAACACATTTTGTACAAAGTTCTGAATATACAAGTTGTTAACTTACATAAGGTTTATGTTTATGGGATTGTTATGTTTGTAAGCTAGGTCACTACTTGTTCATGATGGACCTTGGCATCTCAGCATGTCTAGATACTTTGCTACATCAAAGCATTGTTACAAGAAATATTAACTCAACTGGGATAGTAAATGTATAGGTGACTTGAATGAATGAATCTTCTAGAGAGGATGAGTATATATCAACATGTACTTCATGTATTTTGATAATTGGTTCATAGACATCAAGAAATATTGTTTATAGTTTCTTTAATTGACATATTTTAAAGAGATGGAGAGATTATATCTTTGCTATCTTTGCATCTCCTATGAATACATATTATCCTAATTCCAAGCATATCAGAGTTTCTCAATAGTCACATAGTTGTTTTATATATATGTACATATATATATGTGCATATATACATATATGCACATATATATATGAATGGTTATCAGTCAAAATTAATAGTCAAAATTGCATCTGATTTCAACAAACAAAATCCTCACAAAATATGGAAAAAATAGCTTATTTTTTAAGGAAAAATGTCCCAGAAAGATAGTCCAAGTTGGGTTTAATACCAATGGTCCTATGGTGCCATAATGGCACCCAAATGTCTTCTGTTGTGTTATAACCTCACCACCCTTATCATTTGTCTTTCAGCTCATGCTTGTAAGATACCAGCAACAACTCTAGACATCATATCATGTCCCAGGTAGGGGCAAGGGTGAGGCATGGAGTAAGATATATGCTAGGTGAATCTGTTCTTCTTTATCTAGAATGCAGCAGTTTTCCTAGAGGACCTAACCAATATCTACACTTTCCAGGATAGGGTCACGTGGCCAACCCTAGCTGCAAGGTAACTTCAAGGGAAATCAAGACATTCTGCATAGGTAGTATCACCTCCCAATGAAACTGAATAATAAACAAGAACAGGATGGATGTAGGATGGGCAACTACCAGTAGCTCCTTTAGACAGCACTGTCTGGATATACATGACCGACAGATGATCATACAGGTGGTATTCAACATTCACTGAAATGATCATGCTCTGTGATTGCTCTTACATGTGCATCTCTGTCCTTGGAATGCCCATGTGTCTTTTGTGTCTGTAGAAAACTATTTGTCATCAAGATGCAGGTCTGGAAACATCGCATCCATATGGAAGCCTTGTCCTCCTCCTTCAAAAGTAGTTTGTTGCTGTCAGGGATCTGAAAAATACCACAAAGTATATGGCACTTTGGAAAGCAGAGTATTTGGAACTGAAGGACATTAAAAGCCTTCTTTTTAACCTTCTTCTGCCCTTGTTTCTTCTCCAAGGAAGGTCATGAAAATTACAATTATTCTTTCTCAAAATGGGTCTTAGAAACTACAACCCCTCCTCAAAAGCCAGGCATAAAACCTAGGACTATTACTCTGGAACTCCCCCAGCTTTGTGTCAGAACTGCCCATCAAGAAATAATCTGTGTCTGAGAAAGCAGCTCCAGGGTAGAACTCTTGCCTAGTATGTGCAAGGCCCTGGGTTAAAAACCCAAGTATTGCTCCCCCCAACACACACATACACTCACACATAATAAGACCTATTTTGTTTAACAGTAGATTGTAAGACCCTCATTCCAGAAGGGGTGCTACCCAGTAGACAGAAGAAAGGGATGCTGCACAAAAGGCCACAAAAGATCTGAAAAGACAGGCCTTGTTGAGTTTATTCTCTCCATCTATTACTGTAAGATCATACCCTTTTTTGTCCAATCACATTTCCATATAGCTATTCATTCTTTACCAAATAAAAATTACACAATTTTCCTAAGCCTTTGGGTGTTCATTCTGAGGGCTCCCATGTCACATAAAATTTTGATTACATAAATCTGTTATGTTTTCCTTTGTTGCCCTGTTCTTTGCTATAGGAATGTAAGCCATGACCCTTAAGATGTAGAGGAAAAAAATATCACATATTTCTGGTCCCCACAGTTCCCTAATAGAAAATAAACTCATTGAAGGCAATAACTGTATCTCATTTATATTTGTATTTTCAAATTTAGAGCAAGAATCCGCGCAGTATTTGGTTTGTATTTTATATTTGGAATGCAGACAATGCATGTTTCTGGCTAGAGTGCTGTCTCACATAATTTGGGGGGTCTAGCAAACCCACAGGAAAGACTCAAATGTCTATCTACAGTTTCAGAGTATTTCAAACATGTGCATGAATGGTAGTCAACATTCCATGGTTGTGCACCATAAAGCAAAATTTTATAAAAGCAAATGCACTTGGGGACATGAAATACAAATGGCCATTGAGCTGGATGGAGGTGCTGGGCTAGATGAGCCAAGAGATACATGCCATGCCCAACAAGACTCCAGCTCAATAATGCTTAACCATTCTGCCAAATAAAATTCCCCTATGGCTGAACTTGACCAGAGTTAAATGTTTCCAATATCTGGCAAAGAATATGCTCCCAAAAATGTTAGCTCAAAAGGTCTTATTAATCTTATCTTCTACAGCTATACATGATTTCAAAAATCATCTATAAAAACAACTTTACTTAATACAGAACCCTGGTGAACTCTCCAAGAATAACCATTTATAAGTCATATATCTAGGCCACTGCATTATTTTATTCACTGTAGAGAATTGTTGGGCACAAGCCAAATAATTTTGGAGGCTATCTGCTAAATAACAAGACATATAAGAGAGGCTTAAAAGTGGTTTTATTGAATGAATGAATAAGTGAGGTAAGCATGCTAATATTTTCAAAGACAAATCAGTTATTACTAACTTTTCACGAGTACATGATATTTCTTTTTTTTTTTTTTTTTTTTTATTGGTCGTTCATAACATTACATAGTTCTTAATACATCATATTACACGGTTTGATTCAAGTGGATTATGAACTCCCGCTTTTACCCCGTATACAAATTGCTGTATCACATCAGTTACCCTTCCATTGATTGACATATTGCCTTTCTAGTGTCTGATGTATTCTGCTGTCTGTCCTATTGTCTACTATCCCCCCTCCCCTCCCCTCCCCTCCCCTCCCCTTTTCTCTCTCTACCCCTTCTACTGTAAATCATGTCTTCCATTTGTATTCTCTTGACTTACCCCTCCTTACCTCTTATATGACATTTTGTATAACCCTGAGGATCGCCTTCCATTTCCATGCAATTTCCCTTCTCACTCCCTTTCCCTCCCACCTCTCATCCCTGTTTACTGTAAATATTCTTCTCAAGCTCTTCGTCCCTACCCTGTCCTTGTTTACACCCCTTATATCAAAGGAGTCATTTGGTATTTGTTTTTTAAAGATTGACTAGCTTCACTTAGCATAATCTGCTCTAATGCCATCCATTTCCCTCCAAATTCTATAATTTTGTCATTTTTTAATGCAGAGTAATACTCCATAGTGTATAAATGCCACATTTTTTTTATCCATTCATCTATTGAAGGGCATCTAGGCTGGTTCCACAGTCTTGCTATCGTGAATTGAGCTGCTATGAACATCGATGTAGCAGTGTCCCTGTAGCATGCTCTTGTTAGGGCTTTAGGGAATAGACCGAGAAGGGGAATAGCTGGGTCAAATGGTGGTTCCATTCCCAGCTTTCCAAGAAATCTCCATACTGCTTTCCAAATTGGCTGCACCAATTTGCAGTCCCACCAGCAATGAACAAGAGTGCCCTTTTCCCCGCATCCTCTCCAGCACTTATTGTTGTTTGACTTCCTAATGGCTGCCAGTCTTACTGGAGTGAGATGGTATCTTAGGGTAGTTTTGATTTGCATTTCTCTGACTGCTAGCGATGGTGAGCATTTTTTCATGTACTTGTTGATTGATTGTATGTCCTCCTCTGAGAAGTGTCTGTTCAGGTCCTTGGCCCATTTATTGATTGGGTTATTTGTTATCTTATTGTCTAATTTTTTGAGTTCTTTGTATATTCTGGTTATTAGAGCTCTATCTGAAGTGTGTGGAGTAAAGATTTGTTCCCAGGATGTAGGCTCCCTATTTATCTCTCTTATTGTTTCTTTTGCTGAGAAAAAACTTTTTAGTTTGAGTAAGTCCCATTTGTTGATTCTATTTGTTAACTCTAGCGCTATGGGTGTCCTATTGAGGAATTTGGAGCCCGATCCCACAGCGTGTAGATCATAACCAACTTTTTCTTCTATCAGATGCCGTGTCTCTGATTTAATATCAAGCTCCTTGATCCATTTTGAGTTAACTTTTGTGCACGGCGAGAGATAGGGATTCAGATTCATTTTGGTGCAAATGGATTTCCAGTTTTCCCAGCACCATTTGTTGAAGATGCTATCCTTCCTCCATTGCATGCTTTTAGCCCCTTTATCAAAAATAAGATAGTTGTAGTTTTGTGGATTAGTTACTGTGTCCTCTATTCTGTACCATTGGTCCACCCGCCTGTTTTGGTACCAGTACCATGCTGTTTTTGTTACTATTGCTCTGTAGTATAGCTTGAAGTCTGGTATCGCTATACCGCCTGATTCACACTTCCTGCTTAGTATTGTTTTTGCTATTCTGGGTCTTTTATTATTCCATATGAATTTCATGATTCTTTTATCTATTTCTACAAGATATGCTGTTGGGATTTTGATTGGCATTGCATTGAACTTATAGAGAACTTTTGGTAATATCGCCATTTTGATGATGTTAGTTCTGCCTATCCATGAGCAGGGTATGTTTTTCCATCTTCTAAGGTCTTCTTCTATGTCATTCTTTAGGGTTCTGTAATTTTCATTGTATAAATCTTTCACCTCTTTTGTTAGGTTGATTCCCAAGTATTTTATTTTTTGGGGGGATATTGTGAATGGAGTAGTTGTCCTCATTTCCGTTTCAGAGGATTTGTCGCTCATATACAGGAACGCCTTTGATTTATGCGTGTTGATCTTATATCCTGCCACTTTGCTGAATTCATTTATTAGCTCTAATAGCTTCTTTGTAGACCCTTTTGGGTCTGCTAAGTATAGAATCATATCATCTGCAAATAGTGATAATTTAAGTTCTTCTTTTCCTATTTTTATGCCTTTAATTTCTTTTGACTGTCTAATTGCTCTGGCCAGTGTTTCGAGGACTATGTTGAACAGAAGTGGTGAGAGAGGGCATCCCTGTCTTGTACCAGATCTTAGAGGGAATGCCTTCAATTTTTCTCCATTCAGAATGATGCTGGCCTGTGGCTTATCATAGATTGCTTTTACAATGTTGAGGTATGATCCTGTTATCCCTAATTTTTCTAGCGTTTTGAACATAAAGGGATGCTGTACTTTGTCGAATGCTTTTTCTGCATCTATTGAGATGATCATATGGTTCTTATTTTTAAGTCTATTGATGTGGTGAATAACATTTATTGATTTCCGTATATTAAACCAGCCTTGCATCCCAGGGATGAATCCTACTTGATCATGATGTATAATTTTTTTGATATGTATTTGAATCCGATTCGCCAGAATTTTATTGAGGATTTTTGCGTCAAGGTTCATTAGAGATATTGGTCTGTAGTTTTCCTTCTTTGATGTGTCTTTGTCTGGTTTCGGAATCAGGGTGATGTTGGCGTCGTAGAATGAATTTGGAAGTTCTCCCTCTTTTTCTATTTCCTGAAATAGCTTGAAAAGTATTGGTGTTAGTTCCTCTTTAAAGGTTTTGTAAAACTCTGCTGTATACCCATCCGGTCCTGGGCTTTTCTTAGTTGGTAGTCTTTTGATGGTTTCTTCTATTTCCTCTATTGTTATTGGTCTGTTTAGGTTGTCTATATCCTCCTGGCTCAATCTGGGCAGATCATAGGACTCAAGGAATTTATCTATGCCTTCACTATCTTCTATTTTATTGGAGTATAAGGATTCAAAGTAATTTCTGATTATCTTCTGTATTTCTGAAGTGTCTGTTGTGATATTGCCTTTTTCATCCCGTATGCTAGTAATTTGGGTTCTCTCTCTTCTTCTCTTCGTTAGCATGGCTAAGGGTCTGTCAATTTTATTTATTTTTTCAAAGAACCAGCTTTTAGTTTTGTCAATTTTTTCAATTGTTTCTTTTGTTTCAATTTCATTAATTTCAGCTCTGATTTTAATTATTTCTTGCCTTCTACTTCTTTTGCTGTTGTTTTGCTCTTCTTTTTCTAGGATTTTGAGATGAAGTATGAGATCATTTATTTGTTGGTTTTTTCTTTTTTTGAGGAATGAACTCCAAGCAATGAATTTTCCTCTTAGAACTGCTTTCAATGTGTCCCATAGATTCCGATATGTTGTGTCTGTGTTTTCATTTAACTCTAGGAATTTTTTAATTTCCTCCTTGATGTCTTCTAAAACCCATTGATCACTCAGCAACCTATTGTTCATTCTCCAGGTGATGCTTGCTTTTTCCTTTCTTCTTTTATCATTGATTTTCAGTTTCATTCCATTATGATCAGATAAGATGCATGGTATTATCTCTACCCCTTTGTATTGTCTAAGAGTTGCCCTGTGACATAGTATATGGTCTATTTTTGAGAAGGTTCCATGTGCTGCTGAGAAAAAAGTGTAGCTACTTGATGTTGGGTGGTATAGTCTATATATGTCAATTAAGTCTAGGTTGTTAATTGTGTTATTGAGTTCTATAGTTTCCTTATTTAACTTTTGTTTGGAAGATCTGTCCAGTGGTGAGAGAGGTGTGTTGAAGTCTCCCATGATTATTGTATGTTGGTCTATTAGACTCTTGAACTTGAGAAGAGTTTGCTTGATGAATACAGCTGCACCATTATTTGGGGCATATATATTTATGATTGTTATGTCTTGTTGGTGTATGGTTCCCTTGAGCAGTATGAAGTGTCCTTCTATATCCCTTTTGATTAGCTTTGGCTTGAAATCTATTTTATTAGATATGAGTATGGACACTCCTGCTTGTTTCCGCGGTCCATATGAGTGATATGATTTTTCCCAACCTTTCACCTTCAGTCTATGTATATCTTTTCCTATCAAATGCGTCTCCTGTAGATAGCATATTGTTGGGTCTTGTTTTTTGATCCATTCTACTAGCCTGTGTCTCTTAATTGGTGAGTTTAAGCCATTAACATTTAGGGTTATTATTGAGATATGGTTTGTTCTTCTATCCATATTTGTTTATTGATGTTACTAAACCTGATTTGTTATCCTCTATGACTACTTTCCCCCCTTTACTGTCCTACCTCCCATTGTTGGTTTTCAATGTTGTTTTCCATTTCCTCTTCCTGTAATGTTTTGCCAAGGATTTTTTGAAGAGATGGTTTTCTAGCTGCGAATTCTTTTAACTTTTGTTTGTTGTGGAAGGTTTTAATTTCATCTTCTAACCTGAAGCTTAATTTCGCCGGATACACGATTCTTGGTTGGAGCCCATTGTCTTTCAGTGTTTGAAATATGTTATTCCAGGATCTTCTAGCTTTCAGAGTCTGTGTTGAGAGATCAGCTGTTATCCTGATTGGTTTACCCCTAAATGTAATCTGCTTTCTTTCTCTTGCAGCTTTTAAAATTCTCTCCTTATTCTGTATGTTGGACATCTTCATTATAATGTGTCTAGGTGTGGATCTCTTATGATTTTGCACATTCGGCGTCCTGTAGGCTTCTAGGATTTGGGATTCTGTCTCAATCTTCAATTCTGGGAAGTTTTCTCGTATTATTTCACTGAATAGACTGTTTATTCCTTTGGAATGGAGCTCTGTGCCTTCCTGTATCCCAATGACTCTTAAATTTGGTCTTTTGATATTGTCCCATAATTCTTGGATGTTCTGCTCATGGTTTCTTAGCAGACTTGCTGAGCTGTCTATGTTCTTTTCCAGTTGAAATACTTTGTCTTCATTGTCTGATGTTCTCTCTTCTAAGTGATCTACTCTGCTGGTAGTATTCTCAATTGAGTTTTTAAGTTGGTTTATTGTTTCCTGCATTTCTAGAATTTCAATTTGTTTGTTTTTTATTACCTCTATCTCCCTGTGAAATTGATCTTTGACTTCCTGGATTTGTTTGTCAATGTGATCTTTCATTGTCTGATTTTGCTGTCTCATGTCTTCCTTGAGACTCCAGATCATCTGAAGCATATATATCCTGAACTCTTTATCTGATATTCCATCTGTTGCAGCTATTACCTCTTCTAAAGTTGAGTTGACCTGCATTGCTTGTGGTCCTTTCTTTCCTTGTCTTTTCATACTGCCCGCGTTTCTTTCTGCTTGGTGCAACTGTTGTGTTTTGAAATTTACCCCCTATTTATTTATGTTGCTCTTGTATACTTGAAAAGTCTCCCTTGCAGGTGCGGGCGGCGGCTGTGCCCCTACTCCAATTGGGGTGACGTGTCTATCACGCTGGCGGCTCTCTGGGCCTGTTCCGGGAGTGGAAGGCGGCTCTGCTCTGTCCCTATTCCAATTGGGGTGTCGTGACTACAATGCTGGCAGATCGCTGGGCCTCTTCCGGGCGTGGGCGGTGGGCTTGGCTGGTGGGATTCCACCTAATGGCAGTCCCTAACCTCCCTGCTTGCTAATTAATGGCTTCTCTGAGGCGCCACGCCTTCTGTAGCTGCGGGGCAGGCCGCGCGAATCAGTTGGCCTGGATCTCCGGGGTCCTGCTGCTGGCTGTTTTGATGTTACAAGCTGTTGGAGAGTGGTGGTGTATTCTTCAGCTTTCCCGGATGGTGGCCACTGACTGCCTGGATGGAGTGTCCGCTGTTTTGATGTTGCACTCTGAAGGAGAGTGGCGGTGTATCCTTCAGCTTTCCCGGATGGTGGCCGCTGACTGGCTCGGCGGAGTGTCCGCTGTGGGGGATGGGACTGTACCGCTTCCTTCCCCTTCTGAGAACCCGTGCTCGGCCCAAGGGTCCGTGTGGGCTTGGCTGGTGGGATTCCACCTAATGGCCTTCCCTAACCTCCCTGCTTGCCAATTAATGGCTTCACTGAGGCGCCACGCCTTCTGTAGCCGCAGGGCAGGCCACGCGAATCAGTTGGCCTGGCTCTCCGGGCCCTGCTCCATGATATTTCTTAATTACCTGTTTAGTTATTAACTACATTAGGGAGTAAATTAAGGGTTTCTTTTTTTTTTTTTAACTCTATGGTAGATCATAGACTCAATCAACTTTACATAAATTCATAGCACCTGAGAAAGTTTAAGTTGTAGCTTCATTTTTTTAAAAAATATTTTTTAATTGTAGATGGACTCAATGCCTTTATTTTACTTATTTTTATGTGGTGCTGAGGACATAACAGAAAATAGAAGTGAGATAAAGACAGCCCAACTGTTTACAGTGTCTTGTTTGAACAGTTGGCTGCTCATGACTGGCATAGTCTGAGACTCAGCTACTTGATAAAATAGTAGGTTACAATCAGTTTACCCATCAAGTTAGGTTACAGTGCTAGGTGAGCCACAACCCCAATCCTTTAGCTTCATTTTTTTTTAATCTTTCACCATCACCATCCTTTGTCTTGAGCTCTCAGAGGTTAACCATTCTGCCCTGGCCCTGATTTTAGATTCACGTTTTTTCCCCCCAACTGTATGAAGGAAGAAGTAACAGTGTGCCAATTCTTATCCAAGGTCTTAAAACTTTCATATGTTTTCACTCTACTCTTTGGGCCTGTGATACTTAGAGAAAATTAATAACAAACAAACAAAAAAAGCCCAACTGTAAGTTATATAGGGAGCACAATTAATATGTGATGTGATAATCTGTTCTCAATTATTCCACTTCATTCCTTACTCCAAGTAATGGTTGGTTCAGGACACATGATCCAAAATATGACTGTAGGAGAACAGAATATGCTACCCCATAATATACTTTTTTTGTTAAATTTTGAGCTGCTTATTTTGAGAAACCACAGACATGGGAGTAGCTTTGAAAAATTATCCTTTTGTAAAAGACATTTATTTACCTCTATAAAGGGAATCTACATTAGTAAAAGTGTCTGTATTCATAGGGGGCTGCATGCAACAATATTTATTATCAGTAAGACTTTGTACCTCCCTAAGGGCACAACATTTATTCACTGTACAGGGCTTCCCATAAATTGTGTTTCTACCACCCACTGGAAGTCCAACGTCCTATTCCTTTCTGTGTCTCAGGTTTGAGGTTTGAGGTTCATAAAAATTTTACTTGTGACTTTCAACTTCATGATACTGCAAAAGCTATACACATTCAGTAAATTCTTTATTTTGAATTTTGACATCTGGTCTTTCCCAGGCAAGCCATATGCTATATGTTACTCTCTTGCAGTATGGAGCTACGGCTCCCAGTGACCCACACAGTCACTGATACCCTTTGGTATTCTATGCTACTAAGCTAGGAAGTTGAGTAAGTAGATTAGGTGCATTTAACACATTTTTGACTTGTGAGATTTTCAGTTTATGATAGGTTTACTAGGATATAACCCCAGTGTAACTTAAGGAACATCAATGTAAGCTTCAATTCAATTGCCTTTCTTCAGGTCTCATATTTTGTGGGACTCCCATATGTACATAATCAATTAACAATGATTTTTTTTTGTTAATCTATGGCATGTTGATAATCTTTAACCCAGGCAGGCACTAGAAAGGTGAAGACAAGTAGTTTTCTCCTCTCTAACACAATGTGTTGAGTAAGCATTATTTTTATTTTGAAATGAAAAAAAAATTGAATCTAAGTGAATTTAAGTTAAAAAATTCACAGGTGTGATTTGAAATCAGATCTGCAGAACACCAAATTTTGTGCTCATTTAGCTCTACTAAATCATAATGTCAGAAAATAAATTAGGTATAAAAAAGTTAAAACTGAAGTAATTTAAAACACAGCAGAACGTTTACAGTCTCCATTATGAAAATTTCTAGAAAAAGAAACGTATTAATAATTTAAAAAATTCTGGGAACACCTAATCTATGTTAAGAAGTCAGGAAGAGAAGACAGCACTCTTTTAGCCAGACTCTAAGTAGAATAACAAAGACTCCGGTGCAAGAAGTTTATGATAATGTCTACAGAATGACAAGAATAAACTCTTAGCCATATGAAAAACAAAATTGCAACAAATCTAGTTTAGGAGATCTTAATTGACTTTATTTTTTTCATTTTTTTAAAATTTGTTTTAATTAGATACACATGACAGTACAATGATCTTGACATATCATACATTTAAATTGACTTTATTGTTTACTCTAGGATCAGAGAGCAGTCTGAACCAAGAACATTTCAGAATGCCAAACTCCATCACAAAAACAGGTTATATTCATAGCCAGAGAAAAGGAAAGGACATAACAGAAAATAGAAGTGAGGTAGAGACAGCCCAACTGTTTATAGTGTCTTGTTTGAACAGTTGGCTGCTTATGACTGGCATAGTCCGAGACTCAGCTACTTGATAAAATAGTAGATTACAGTCAGTTTACCCATCAAGTTAGGTTACAGTTACACATCAAGTTAGATTACCTTTCAGCCAAACTCATAGACAGCTTTGAACCAAATTTAACAAGTGATGATTTCATGGACCATAGTGTGAGAAAAATGATTCTACATGATGCAAAGATTAGCCTAAAACCATCACCTAATTGAAAAAGTGACGCCCTTGTACAAACTTTTAAAAATATAATATATGAGAGAGAGAAAAGAAAAATTTTAATAGAAGAACTACTTAGCAAATATTTGCCAAAGTGAACCTCCCAATGTGGTCATCAACCAGGTCAGAAGTAAGAACACCATTGCCACTTGGAAAACCCCACTTTGTGACCCCTCCCAATATTTAAGTCTTCTTCCTTTTCACAGCTAACCATTAATCTGATTTCTAAAACCTCTGCTTTTGAACTCTATGTATGTTGAATCATAAAATATGCAGTTATATCTGGTTTCTTTCACACCACATTACCGTGCAGATTGTGTCATCAGTGTAGATATCTTCAGTTATCTTCTGGCCCAGCCCCCAGGACTAATACATGAAATCAGAAGAATGTAGTAAAGAATAATGAGGTATAAAAGGAGTTGTTTCACAAAGAACATGTACAAAAACCTTCTGCAAGGACAAGTGATGAACCTTAGTACTCGAGGATGTAAACATATTGTGTGCTTTTGCATATTTAATATTTGGAATATGGCTCTCTGCTCCAGAAATGGGTGCATACCAGAAGCAGATATGGTGGCACCCTTTGGCAAGCAATAACAGTAGTAGCACTTTGGAAGTATTAACTCCATACTTGGTAGTGTTAGCTATAGGAGAGATCATCATAGTGAGCCATAGCAGGAGAAGGAGGAAAGTAGCATATCCCATAAGATCAAGAAGATGGATTAACAATGGCCCATGAAACACAGAGGAGACCCCCTTGGGGATGTTCAAAACTCTCTGGAACAATTTGAAAGAAATGAGGTTTCTCAAAGCTGAACCAGGGAAATACAATACTCTGTATATTTAATATATTTTAATACTGTGTATATCACCCCAAATAATAGATATTTACATTTGTTACAGTATCTTAGAATCTGAGATCATTGGAATTTATTTTTTCGATGCATAGCAGAAGTATAACATTATTTGACATTCAACTTGTCAAGATACTGCACACACGTGCACACACACAGCTAGAACCACTAGGAAAATAGTTATTATATAAGCTTTAAACATTGGTAGATGCAGGAAAAGGTTCTAACAGCTTGAAACAATTAAGATAAATGCTTTCTCCTAAAAGTTTATCTTAAAAATTTATGCTTTTAAATTAGTATGTTAATGATGCAAAAAATCTGAAGTTTCTTTATATAAATCATACTGATTTTCATGTGCATGCTACTTCCATTTAGATGATAAATTTTTAAAATTAACCTCATGCTTGCTTTTACCTGGATTATTTAAAACAAAGTTTTTAAAATTTAATGAAATTATAATAAAACTGATTGCATTCTATCATTGTTACAGTATCTCAGAATCTGAGATCATTGGAATTTTTTTTCCAATGCAAATATTTTTGTATTCTAAGATTTTTTTTCATATAAAAATAAGTATAAAAAGGAAAACAGTTTAGCAGAATAACAGTTTTTTTTTTTTAAACCATGGACTACATTTCCTTTTGTATTTAAAGCTATATAAACTAACTGGTTGTTACTAAGACAATTCAGTTAGAGGCTAGATGCTAATAGCCAAAACATTTGGTTATTATTCTTAGTGATTCAATCTCATATCTTTAAGTCTTTATCTTAAAATATATTTTTCCTTTAATTTCTCTAAGAACAGAAAGTGTATTTTTATATAACATGAAAACTGATATGCTGTTTGAAAAATCTAAAAAGGATTCAAGCCCATATCATAAAAAGAATGCATAGCAGAAGCATAACATTATTTGATATTAAACTTGATTGTCAAGATACCGAAAGTCAAACCAAATATGTAACAGCCACACACAATGAAACTCATATAGTTATCCCGAAGTACCAGTGTCAGTCACTTTCCCAGAGGAACTCCCCAGAGTACTATGAAATGAAAGATCCAAAATAGTTTAAAAGGGGCACAATTTTAAAAGGATATGTAGCAGTAGACTTCAGCTTCTGCTTTGCTGAATTGAAATTAGAGATATGGTCTTATAATATGAAAATTGTGCCAAAAATGGCAACTGTGCATATATTGTAAACTATGCAAAGCCTTCAGAAGCCATTTGGGAATCCCACAGAATCCTCATTCATGATGGGAAGGAAGCAGAGTGGACTCTCCATAGCTTTGAAACACAGTTAAAGTGCTCACTGCCTCATGCATGGGCACACACCCTTTGCCCCCGCATAGTTTTGGCAGATTATTGCATTTTCAAAGGTTGGATAGAAAAGATTAAGTCAAATAAATTAACATAATTCAGTTTTGTCTCATATCATTCTCCAACTGTTTCACATCTGTTAATCGGGGCTATCTAGGATTAAAGACTCTCAGAAAACAGGAAACATGACCAAAATTTTTGAGACATCTAATTAGATTTGACAAGATGGAGAGAGTACACCAAATCCCTTCTTTCTTCCCTTATAATTTTTAATAATATGATAATTAGTATTGTTAATTACAGAAGATGAATCAAAGAAAAAAATAAATATCACCAGTAATCCCACTTTCAGAGAAAACCTTGTTAACACATTGGTATATTTCCTTCAAGTACCACCCACACACCCCTAGCACTTCTGGGAAAAGGTTTGCAAAATTTGTTGCTTTGTATATAATTGAACCCACACTATTTTTTGTTTCATGTCATTAACTATTCTTTGTCAACCATGCAGTTATATTTTATTGCTGCATAATTATCCATTTGTGAGAAAGACAACTAGATCTGAAGACTCACGCTTCTTTGTCATAGTGTCGGATCCCAGATAGGACTACCAGTTCCAGCCTTTCTCTCATTGTACCATGTGACTGTTTTTGTTTTTTTCTGTCAGTGCTGGGGTCTCCAGCACACTAGGGAAGCGTTCTACCACTGAGTCACATTCCTAGCCCCCATCTGACTTTGTTTTGGCCGATAAAGTATATACATAAACATTTAGGCCATTTCTTCTACACAATAAACAATACAATTTGTATTACAATGCTTCTTATACAAAGTATACTTATGTACTTATCAAAGGTAAAGAATTTAAACATTTGTTACAGAAAGAGGATTTATAAGACATAAGAATCACCTACATGAGGCATTAAAGATGCTATGGGGGAAAAATAGCATTTAGGCAATTTCTCATTCCAGTACAGAAGAACATCCTCCACTTTTTCCTCATCCTGTATCTAGCATTTTGAACTAAAAGCCAAGAGCCTGGGAAACCATGCTATGAATGGCAGGGCTTTCTTCTGCCTGAATCCCTGAATGACTGAATGAAGTAGTTAGTAAGTTATTTTTATTTCTTTTTCACTTACTGTTTATATACTCTGTTAGAAAGAAACAATTTACACTGTTAAGCTACTGAGATTTGGGGTTTATTTTAAGTATCAATCATAATCTTAAAATATCATAACCTTTAAATGACTCATAATTTAACTATTCTATTGAATATCAACTGGTCTTAAAATTTAACAGACAAACATAAAATTACAGTATGTGTGTGTGTGTAGCATATCTTCAGGACAAGTCATAGAAAATGCATTATTGTGTTTCTATGAATGAATATTTTTGGCCCCTATTATATACGACCAAATTCACCTTAAATAAGAATTGAAACCATGTACACTTCAGCAAGTGATACATGACATTGGGGAACAATATTGATTTAATTATATTTTGTACATATGAGAATATATAAAAACAAATCCCACCATAATGGAGGAAAATGGTTCCACAGACCCTTAATCTTTTCTAATCTTGCCATACTCACAGAATAATTTTCCATTTTTTACTTTATACCTGAAGTTATATTTAATCCTTTGTTCTCTTTTTTCCAATTCTGTCTCTCCAATTATGTTTAGTTATAAGACCAATATTTTACCCTGCGTACCTTGAATCACACTAGACTAAGGCTGCCATTAGATCAACATTATCATAGTCATGACCTTTTGTGTTTGTTATTTTTGTTGCTATAGAAGATTCAGCACACTAGTGAGAAACTTTGCACCTTTTGGCTGTCCTGTTGTTATGGTTTAGATATGAGGTATCTCCCAAAAGTTCATGTGTGAGACAATGCAAGAAAATATAGAGGTGAAATGATTGGGTTATGAAAGCCTAACCTAATTATTTAATTGGGAGGTAATTATAGGCAGGTAGGGTAGGGCTGGAGGAGGTGCATCAATGGGGGCAAGCCTTTGGGGGTTATGTTTTGTCCTTGGTGGGCTTCTTCCCTCCTCCACATCATTCTGCCATGTGTTCTGCCTCACTTCAGGCCCAAAGCAACAAAATTAGCTCTCTAGACTGAGACCTCTATAACCATCAGCCCCAGATAAACTTTTCCTACTCTAAAGTTGTTGTTGTCAGGTCTTTTAGTCATAGTCCGGAAAAAACTAGCTAATACACCTATTCTTACTATTTCTGAGTATTTACATTGTTCTAGGCCTGGGTCAGAGCCTGATTTTTGCTCTAGATCACCTATCAGTATGAAAGTCCTCTCATGAACTCCAGGCCTCCAGGATGTTGCCTGGACCACCCGACTGGACTATCTAGTCTCTTTTCCCAAGGGCCAGATTCTGTGGCATGTGTTCTGGCCACATTGTTGATACTATCTCCTGCAGGATTGCAAGTCATTACCGGGAGATACCTAATGCTTTGACATCTGTTCATTTTTTTCATTCATACCGTAAGTAAATGTTCATGAGGTATCTCCTGTGGTCAGGCATGTGATAGGAAAAGCACCCCAGATGCAGATATCAAAGGTGTCCCAGAAACATGGCTTTTGCCTCAGAGTTTTGAGGAAGGTAGACCAGTTACCAATGAGTTTGTCTTGCAGGCAGGGGAAACTTACGTCAGTTATCTGATTTGAAAATGTTTTTCTCTATAGATATCTAGTTTCAAAAAAGTTTGTTTAGGACAAATAGTTCAGTATTCTCAAATCAATCAAGACAAATAGTTCTGATGTAAGCTAACCACGAGACAAAGAAATTATATGAAGAGGGGTGATCTCTATCTGCCTTTATCAGCAAGTTCAGGCAAAAGGTCTGGCCTTGTCACAGTTTATAACAGTAAAAAAAAAAGGAATATAATTATGAAAGAAGTCATGAGGTGTCAAGTGAGGGATTAGCAGAGTTTACAAAAAAAATAAAATAAAAAATCACACTTCTAAGAGTTGTGCACTTAAAGAGGGATCAATTGGAAAAGCATTCCAGCCACGGGAACAACATGACCAAACCTCTGGAATACAGAACATGGAATAGTCAAAAAATTTTAAAGTTCAAGATATGTTAAAGGAGTAAGGGAAGAGAAATGAGATTCAACAAGGATCAGATTAGGTGAAAGGGTGGAGCATATGAAAATAGGCTTTGATTTTATTCTGAGAGCAGTAAGGAGTTATTGAACAGTGCTAAGGAGAGAACTAAGGGATAGGTGATGTTCAGAAAGATCATTCTAGCTGCTAAGTGCAAAATTAACCAGGTCTGCAGAGGAGCACAGGGCAAGGATAGAAACTGGTGATGAAGCTTTTGCAATACTTCAGAAGAAAACCAAAAAGAATCCTAGATTAGGATGATGTTCTGATGTCCACAGATATATGCCTTGCAGTTTCATTCTCATTGATATCTTACTAGGACTTCTATACCTCTTTGAAAAAGGGAATTTGGACCTCTGGCCATCTCCTTAGGGCCCAGGACACCTATGAGACTAATTCTGAAGGTGAAATCCCTCGAGGACCAACTTCTTACCTTCACATCTCTTCTGGAGGTCACACTGTAGCTCAGAGCCACTCTGAATTTTGTCCCTACTGCCTCTTCCTATCTCAAGCTCTGCACCACCTTGCACCTAGATGATTCACTCAGTCACACACGATGTGCCTGAAACAGACATCATGTAAATGGCTATTTGTATAGCACTGTTGGTGATTAAGTAGTCTCATTGTCCCTCTATTAGTTATAGAGTCAAAATCAAAATCTTTAAAAAAAATCCCTTAGAAACATTAAATATGTCTTATCTTTAACCTTTTTCACAAACTCTGAGCCAATACACTCTATTCACTCATGCCTGAATATGTCCACTTCAGTTTACATGCATAATCCCAGCTGTACTACTCAGTAGTCTGAGGAAGCGGGATCACATGTTCAAGGCCATCCTGGGCAAATTCAAGACCTTGTCTCAATATTAAAAGTGAAAAGGGTTGGGGATGTTATTCAGTGATAGAGTGCCCCTGGGTTCAATCCTTAATACTAAAATTAAACAAAATAATTTTAAAAAATTTAGTAAACTCAATTGAATTTAACAATTGGCACAAGTTTTACTTCCTCCATGAAAAGCATTGCATTACTCTAAAATATCTTCTCCTGTAAGTTACTTTATTATTTTAGTCCTACTAAGAAAAAGAAGTAGCTACCATTTATTTAGAAATTATTGTGTTCCAGAATCAATAATAAGTTTCTGTAACTTTTTAATATTCAGAGCTAACTTAGTTAACTCTAAGTTATTTAAGTAGTTATAATAAGGTAATTCTGTAACTAATGTCTACCAAAAAGACTTAGAAAAAAGGTACTACCTTAGCCCCATCTTATACAGGAGGAAACTAAGTTTAAAAAAAACAATGAAATACATTAGCCAAAGCTTTTCAAAGGGTAAGTGTCTAAGCAGCCATGGAAATCTGGGCAGTCCCACTTCAGAGACCAAGTGGTAATTTACTAAATTATCATCAAAAACACAAAACTCAGCATACTTGTGTCTGTACCATAGTAATAGCAATTAATATTTTAGGCTATCAGCTTAGTCTTGCATAACTCACTGGTCTTGACTATTTCAAATTTTCAAATGTGGTCATGACTAGATATGACCAAGTTTGAGATTATTTGAAAAAAAAAAACAAAGATAATATCTTGTGTAGTTTTGTACCTTAATTTCATATCATCTAATGTAGGATAGTATGCCTCAGAGTGAGTCCAAACTATTTGTTTATATAAAATAGCATATTTGAAAGGTAAAATGCTCTCATAGGGATCAGTACACTTGCTGCTTTATCTATGATTTGAATAAAGCCTGGATCAACTCAGTAAGCATTTATGAACCAGAAACTGTGCTTCACACTAACTTCAGAAAGACAGAATCATTCTCTTGAAGAGCCCACAGTGTTAGGAGGAAAACAGACAACCTGTAGGTAATATATGCTGACAGGAAGATACGTGCCTATGCTCACAAACAAGGAAATGCAAGATTCTAGATAAGTGGGGAGTGTGGGAGATGCAGGGACCCTGCACAAAGAATTTGGTTATGAGAAAGTATACACTTATCACAATATACACTTTTTTTAAAAGCAGGAAAATCATATTCCCAATTAAGGGTCTGGCATGTAGAAAGGAGGACCAGAATCATGATGATTAAAAAAAAATGGCAAACTGAAAGTCTCTTGAGAGCTTGGGAGGTCATGATGGGTCATAAGGCTGGAGAGTGGACAAGAGACTTCCAGTGACTTCTTGTCACTGGATTTTAAGGCTGGATTTACATTTTACTCTCCTTGACAGCAGAAAGAGTGAATGGCGTGGCAGTTGCCTTAATTTTTTTTTTTTAATCTCAAAAGGCATTCTGTATGTACTATGCTCTTTATTCTTTTATCCCCATCTCCATCATAAATTATTTTTAACATTCAAACCTCTTTAATGACAAGAACTACAACTAAATAATAGACACTATCAAATCATTTCTATAACTTTTCCAAAGTCAAGCTGCCAAAGTATAACTGGTTATTAAGCATATCCTTTCAGACAGTCATCAACTGATGGTAAAGACAAACATTTTTCTTGATATTGCTACTTACTATACTATTTGTTCCTGATAGTAGTAATCCAGTAATTTCACATATACACACACCAAAAAAAAACCTGAAAGAAGAAAAACCAATGTTTCAGTTTTTGATAACTTATCTTAGTCTATAAATACTAAAATGTAGTCTATAAATACTACATTTTACTTCATAAATTGACTTAAACAATAATTTCACTAACCAGTCACAAGAAGAGCCAGACACTATGGTAAGAGTGATGGAAAACATGCTTATGAATGCTTTCAGGAAGATGCAAAGTAGAATTGCAGAGTCTTGCCCTCAAAAGGCTTGGAATCTAGTTGGAGAGGGAATAAGATGCTTAAGATCTTCAAGCACCAGATGAGAAGGACAAACAGATATGTTAAGTGGAATGATCAGTAAATGCCTCAAAGACACCTGAATGTTTTTGACTCAAAGGATGTGGGGATTGAGGAAGCATTACTTGAGAAGAAAATGGCAAGCACAAAAGATAATCAGAGTTGGGACCGTGGAGGCACTTCAGTGTATGTATGAAATTCTGAAGGATGGTGGCAGGAAATGTGCTTTATAAATGGGCTCTGACCATACTGTAGGAGGCTCAAAAAGCCAACTGGGTCTGTGAACTGGCTAAGAACTATAAACACAGTGGGAAACTGTATTTTCACTGCAGCAATTCAAGTCAGAATTCTCAACACTAGACTTGGATTCTTTTTTTCCTTTTCTATAAATGAATGTATGTTTAATTCCTAGGGACACAATGATCAATCTATCATTGCTGAAAACTTCTGTGGGTCAAAGCATTCTGACTACAACTCTACCTCTGCTGCTCCTTAGGGTAAGTGTACGCTCCTTATCTAAGGACATTGGATGCTGCAACTTGGCCTCTGCTGCTTTGAGATCAGTCTTTCCCCACTGACATCAGCAAGCCCATATTAATAGTGTTGTAGAGACAGACAAGGCAAGGCACTGAAGATAGCAGGAAACAGTTTTATTTGGCTGCAGCCAGGCTCAGAGGGCACAGCTTTTGCTGTAATCAATCAATCCCCCTGAACCCCAAGTTCAGGTAGTTTCAGATTTTTATACCCAGCATGTAAGGGGAGGGGCTCAGAAGTTCACAGTCTGCAAAAGTTCACATAAAAGCACCTTTTTCTTTCCTTTCACTGTTTTGGGCAAGTTAACCCTTCAAGGACAACACCTGAGAAGGGGAGATTGTCTTCTCCCCCCTTTTTCCTCCCCAGGCTAGTTGTTACCATGGATCCCAGTTGGTAACTTATCTTAAAAAGGTAGACATCTCTGTGAAGCCCAGCTCAAGGCCAGAGGCCTTGTTTGCACATTTCTACAAAGTACTATACTGGATATGTTTGTGAAAAACTAATAAGGGGGTGTCCAGCACCTGGAGTGCTGTTATCTTCTTGGCCAGTGGCCACGTAAAACAGGGCGACAGGAAAATAGGAAGTTTATCTACATTGAACTCTTTTGCAGACAGTCCTAAAATCAGTCATGGTGAAGATTTCTGGAGAAGCCCAGTTAAGATGTTTCTGTGGAGAAAGGGGGTGCCACTTCAATAGTACCATTTTATATCACTCATCTATGAAGGATAGCCCCCAACAGGCTTTCCAAGGAAACCTTAGCTCCCCTCTCTTAGGTATGCTGGAGTCTTAGTGATGGAAGTGCCTTTGACTCTCTTGGGGTAAGTACTAGTGAGATATGAAGGTTCATAAATCAACATCTTCATCACTTAAAACTGGCTCTCTCCCTGTACCTCTAGAATATGAGACCTATCAAATTCAGGCCACTACTGATTCCAAATTTTAACACTGACATAAACTTTTAAGTCTTTACCAACTGCACAAGGTATACGTTAAATCAAGAATCTGCTAAATACAGGCATAAGAATGTAAATGAATAGGTTCAATCAGATATACTGTATTCTGTTCTCCTTACTCTTCTTTAGACTCCACTTATATACACCTATACAGGTTTAGGTTCATATGCATTTGAAAATCCTCAATTCTTTTCGAGTATGAATTATTCCATTAGATTTTAAACTTTTCTTCTAGATACATGTTAAAACACAATCCTAGTTATAAAAGTGTCAGCTAAAGGTAACTGGGGTACCTTTGGGAAAAATGGGCATCCTTTGAAGACAACTGTCAATCAAAGTTTGTTCCTGTGGCCTCAAACTAGAAATGGAGAGGTCTTCAGACACAGGAAGTTGAGCTGCTTCCACTGGCAAAGGTTATTCACAGTGACTTCAGTGTTGAAGAGCCTCAGCTTCATTATTTCCTAGGTTTAGGATTCTGCTTCTTCCTAACATCCTACTTCTTCTCTTGAGAGATACTGAAAAGCTATACATCAGATTACATAGCCATTCTTCAGACTACACAATTAAATTTTATGTATTGGTTTCTTAAGACTGACTATAGCTATAAGAAATAAGAGATTCTTTGTAATACTAGAGAAATTCTGCAATCCTGTGGTTTTGATAAACTTATATTTTAACCCTAAGTTAATCAAACCTAAGTTTTGTCAGTTCTCCATTCCACTCAGTTTTAACAGTTCCACTTCACAGATACATGTCCATTATTACTGACATAATGGTCAAATGCCATACCCACTTGTCCTCCATGGCACTTATTTCAGAAGGCATCTCATTACAATCAACCATATGTTTGAAGTGGATTAATTTAATGGATTATGGTGCTATTGCTATTCTGTGGATTACTAGTATCTCATGATCTGATACAATCTGTAGACTAACCTAGTGAAGACTTAGTTACCATGACCGTGGAAAAAGAAAAAGTTGGAGCTCAATCATATACGATGCAAGTCCATTATATGAAGAAATCAATATGCATGAATCAAAATTCAATATATAGTACTTGCTCTGTAGCAAGAATAAATGATTCTATAAATAAAATGGCAGATGAGGAAGAATCTCTTCTTACTTTCAGAGCTATCATTTTATAAAATTTTGTTTCTTGTTTCTAAAACATTAAACTCTGTTGACTTGCAGGCTTTCTTTGCTTCTCGCAGGAAGAAGACAACACTAAGTGACATAATAGTTTCGTTGAATTGGAAGTTGAGATTGTCGCTTTGCCAGAGTCAACACGATTTAATTCAGTCATGACATCGAATCTGTAGGCAATGTTGTCTGAGATGACTGATCCAGATTCTGATACACAAAGAGGCCAGGAACCTGGGGAATTCTCAAAGAAACCATTTAGGGCTGCTTCCTTATTCTTATAGTAAAAGTTAAGTTAAAACTATCACAATTACAACAAAAGGCATAACTACTAAGGAGTTTATACCCTTCAGGAATGAAGTCATAGTTTATCCCGTGAAGAAAAGAACCCTGGTTATCAAAATACTGACTGAGGTGAAAGGAAACACAGAATGGTTAGTGATGGATGATACAAATATCAACTATGGCTTCAGAACCAACTACAGAAATGGTAGAAGCATTGCATATATTTGTATGTATTAAATAGTCTCTTTCCCTTTTCTCATTAATATTTTATATTTGAAAACATCAGTTGTTAGTGTAAAATTTAGTTTTAGGTAGTGAAATATTCAGCTAGAACTCTAACTTCCAGAAGTGAATACAAATATTGGGATTTTGAATCTTCCCATTTTAGGAAGAGGTTTAGTGCATCTTTGTTTTTAAAAAAGAAGTTGCAAGCTGCAGGTATAGCTCAGTGGTAGACTAGTAGCCTGATGTGCATGAGGCCTTGAGTTTGAAAAAAAAGAAAAAAAAGGCAGAAATAGAAAATTGTTTTGATGCCCCATGGAAGTTCAAATGTGTGAGCGGATGTGAGTGGATGTCAAGTAGTTGAAGGATCAGAATGTGCAGGTTATTAAGTATGTGGTTTTCAGCTTCAAGCTCAACTATCTGTAGTTGGTTTTGCAATGTTGGAAATGAAACTCAGCAAACTTCAAAATGCTTGGTCATCTGAGGCCTATTGGATCCTGCAAATAAGAGCTCTTGAACTGATTGGAAGGCTGGGGGAAAGAAAAACGAGTTTCCTTTTGTACCTGATCTAATCCTGTCAATCTTGTTGCAACAATCATTTTTCATCCTGGCAATAGGAAGCAGCAGTTGAACTCCTATTTGCAGTTTCTTCTGTACTTGAAACCCAACCTCAACAATAACTAGGAGATTTGCCAGGGAGTAACCCCTGCTTAGGGTCCAGAGCCCAGTTCAGCAGGGCCACTACTTTAGGACCCTAACCTTCTTGCATTGACTTTCTGTTATACTAACATGTCCTATGTGAGTATTTTCGGTTCTCTAATAATTGGTTAACAAATCCTTGTATTAAATCACCTCTACTGAATTAACAGGTTCCATTTCTTCCCCCAATTGGACACTGAGTGGCTATATAGTAAGGAGGTTTTATGATGAAATGTTTTAAATTTTACTCCTGTCCATTAAAACTGGGCTATAGAATTAACTTGTGTGTTTCCTGAATGAGTCTAATGGTCTCAATATCACTATTTTAAGCAGCTTTACTGCTATTTGTTATTAAGCAAACTTTTGCATGTGTGTTGCTTTTGCTTTGGTTGATTTTCAGGTATGTGTGTGACCACAGCTCTACTGATCTATGGTCTATGAACTGGTCTATGAACCAAGGCCAGTTAGTTGTAGGATCATAGATGAGCACTTAAAATCCAAACTACCCAAGTTTGAATTACTTTTCTACATAATAATTCTGCAACTTTAGGGAAGTGATTTAGCCCATCTATGCCCATCTGTAAAATGAAAGTAACGAGTGTATCTAATTCTGGAGGTTGTATGAACTATTAGATGAAGTAAATTTATTTAAGTTTTAAAAAAGAAGAAGAAAAACACTGAGACATATACCTAGTTCTGAATATGTACTCCATACATTTTGCTGTTGTTACTGTGATTTTCCATCTGCATCTGTGAATCTGGGAACTCATACTATTTTACTGCTAACATATATCAAGTGAGAGCTTGTGCGTTTCTCACTACAGTTTGAATGAGTTCATCTAACCTCTTAGCTGCAATCTGGCAAATCATCTTTCCTCATTGAGACAAATCCATATGTGCTTAGGATAAGGTGTGCGCTGTGAGCCTTAATTAGTGTCAGCAGTTCATCCACTTTCATTCTGGGGGCGTGAACTCAACTATTTTGATTTCTTTTTGCATATGAAGCATTAGTAAATCAGCAGGGAAAGCATATGAAATACATAAAGTAATTCTGGCTTTTTAAAATATCACATTTGTATTTGCCACACAAAGCCCATACCATGACCTTAGTCCATTGCTGTCAAATGGCTTGTTGAAAACTAAATTTGGACTAACAGGATCAGAGGATAAGGCCAAAAGTGTGGTCTGGGATGTACAATTGTCTAATGTCACCAGCAGGACTGGTCCTCTGGAATGAGATGAAAGTGAGTATCTCCCAGGATTATCCCAATGGTATCTCTGTTTGCTTCTCCATTCTGTAATCTATAAATCCATGCCTTGTTCCCTCTCCCAAAGCTTAGAAATCAATATTATCACTATCTATTTTCTTTCAGGAAAATTATACTCAAAATCTAATTTCTTTTGCTTCTCTTTAATTTATTAACGAACTCTATGTGACACCTCTGTGGACATTCTTACCACAAACCTTAGATTTTTGGAACTGCAATTTCAAACATATACCAGATACTGTTTTCAACTTCCAGATTGACAAAAATTTTACAAAGAATTAAAGCTAGAATTGTCAAGAATGTGGGAAAATTTGCTCTTGTACATTGCTGATAGGTATGTAGATCCATACCAGACTTTTAAAAGTTGTCTGGCAATAATGATATTAAAATGTTCAGCTTTGAACTCCACATTTGTCCTCTTAAAAGATTAACCCCCCCAAAAAAAGCACCAGTACTTAAGAAATCAAACAGAAGAACATTTGTTTCAGTACTTTTTGCTGTGCTGAAAAAGAGGAAAATATAATTTCCCAGAAATAGTATTCAAATAAAATAGAACATCTAGATTTTATAATGTTTTAGAGGTGCTTGAAAAGGATATGAAAGTGAAGAATGTGAATTAGAAAAAAAAATATATAGCATGATATAACATTGATGAAGAATAAAGAGGAGGAAGAGGAGGAAAGAAGAGGTGAATGTACTTTTTCCTACGTATACATAAGTCTAGATGCAGAGAAGGAAATGATGCGTGTGTTTAGCAATGGGACCCAGATGGGAAGGATTACATTCTTTATAATCTTTGTATTGTTTAAAAGCCAGAATTGTCTTTTATAATTATTATAATTATTTTATAATTCTTTTATCATTATTATAATTCTTATTATAATAGTCATGTTTTTACTGAGAATCTTTAAATTTAACAAAACAAATAAAGTGAAAAATTATCATAATAGAAAAGAGAAATAAAGTTAAGAACTCTCTAAATGTCCACATCTAATTAGAAGACAACCAAAGTAGCACTGGAACCCAGGATTGGGTAATTCTGAAATTCATCATCCTGAATGTTTTACACATACTTTCTCTGGCCTTGTAAAATAATAGATTTCAAGGGAACAAGAGGAAGCAGTGCTTTTTAGCTGGGAGAACATCCCCAGTCCCTTTGGAAATTAAATTGTATGGGAAGGCATTTGTTTTTTTATGGGGTTCACCATACCCATTAGTAAAAATGTAAGCAGAACAGCTTGCTGCTGCTCTCCTTTTGCAACATTTAACCAGGAGCCACTTCCAGTAGTACCCAAGAATGCTGGAAAAATGTAAAGTCATCATTTGGCACTCATACAGAAAACCATTGCCCAGCACTGCCAAGGTAAGAGGAAAAGGCATTGTTTTCTGACCCTTCACTTCATTTTTTAGGACCAGCATTTCCTTTTGGGCAAGAAAAAGAATGTGGGTTTGTAAAACAGCTCAGCAGGTAAACCATGAGCTCAGGTACATGCAATATGTCAACTGCATCTAAAGGCACCTCCCTCAACCTTCCAGTGTGACGGTTAAAAGGAATGATAACTCTGAAGTCTTGTTTATCTAGTGGCTTGTTTTTTATGCAAATGCCACCCCTCAGGGAAAGAGGAGCCCAAGCGGAATTCATAAGCAGTCCTAGACTGCTGATGAGAAAAGCAATAAGCCTCTGTGAAAAGTCCTGCATCCAACATATCCCCAGGGACCTCATCTTATGAGCATTACTATGCAATGTGAATTAAATCCGAAACAGAAAACAGCTGCCTGGCGCCTTGGAGTTGATTACCATCCTCCCTGGAGGCTGAGGCTTTCTGCATCATCAACCTGGCACCAAGGGATAGACCTGTAGGAACCACGTGGCCTTACTGAGCTCAATGCCAGTGGAAGTTGGCAAGCCCTTTGGATGAAGGGTGAACATTAGAGCACCAAGCATATTCCCTGATTATGAAAGTCAAGGTCTAAATTATCCAGAGAATGCATGGAGGTGGGAAGACATGAAGAAGGGGAGTTTGCCATAAAAGTGATTTTAAAACCACGGTAACTAAATATCAAAGCACTAAATCAAGGGTAGCAATCACAGAACCAGACACACAAAAAAAAATTGCAGGCAGGACCCTTGCTATTCTGTGCATGCAAAATGAAAAAATAAATAAATAAATAAAAGAAATAAATTGAATCCATAAGGACCAAAAGCCCTCCAGCCCAAAACTAAAGTGAAGAGATGGCATTTCATTTTTCTCTATTCCTTTAATCAAACCAATTCACTTCATCTTAGATTTATCATTTCATAAGTTGGATGTAGATATGGGATTAAAAGAGGTTTGCTAAAGGGGTCTGTTACATAAAAATAAGTTTTCACAGTTTACTTTTTCCAAGTATAACACAGAAACAGTTCCTGCTATTAGTCAGGAAACAAAATAATTGAAAGAATTAGAAAGCATACAAAATATCAAACTCAGCTAAATATCTGGCATACTTAATGAGAATTTTTAAAAATGTCTTTGCTTTTGTCTTTAGGGTGAAAATCTAAATGTCAACAAATGAGTGTTACTGTCAGGGACTGAATAATTAACTCTCAGCTCAATGTCATACCTATAGCCTTGTGGAACTAGAGATAATTTTCATTAAGAACTTTCTCTTTCCCAAAATAACTCCTGCTCGGAGAATTAACACCACATTGACATCTCCCTTTTCATGTTATTGTTTTGATTTGATTGTAAGACCTCATCCAAACTGCCACAGGGAGAATGCAACTGTGTGTGCTTCTCTTCTTGTCCTTCTTTCCTTTCCTCTTCTTTGCTCCTGTGAGGGCACAGATTCATCCCAAGCCACACGAATGAATAATGGCAGAAATGAAAATAAAAATAATTTCTTGAGTTTTTAAATGGGAGCTTTTAAGTCACAGTGAGTTCTGATTCCCCTCCCTCCCTCCCTCCACCTGGAGACCTTCACTGATTGTGTCCTGGGTTGACCAGATGGGTGATCAATATAGACACCAAATGCCAGAGGAGCCATGTGGATACAGGCACACAATGCTACAACAGGAAAAAAAAAAAAAAAAAAAAAAACACCCTGAAGCCCACTAGTAAACTGGACTTTAGGCAATGGGGGGGGGGGGGAACTCATCCCAGAGCAGACTTTATCTGGAACAGTGTTTGTCTTGCAACCCAGAGACAATAGGGAGGAAGCTGCTTCTAAGAGGGACCAGAAGACAAGCTGGGGAAAGAGACTCCCTCTGTGTTCTCAGGATAGCAAGGCAAACAAAGCTTCTGTCTGTCCCTCTCTGCTTGTGTTGCAAAGTGGTCAGCAGGATTATCTATCTGTGAGTTCAAATAACACCTTCTCCTCAGGGGTGCAGACCTGGCCACAGGCAGGTGTAATAACACTGAAGAGGCCCTTCAAGCTGGCTGCCTGCCCAGCAGAGGTGCAAACAGAAAGGCTGATAGGCACAGGGCACAAAGCTCAGACACCAGACTGAAAGCTGCATTTGTTTGTGAAGTTTTCTTTATCTCAGGGTCAAAACTCCTGGAGTAAAAATGGGAAGAAAAAAAAAAAAGTTCAAACTGTTGCCTTTGTCTATATAAGGTGATCTCTACCTTTTCAAGTGCAACTATTTCTTCCTAAAATTAAAAGAAAGTTGTGAATCTTCCTGTGGTGCCAGTAGTTATAATTTATATTCCTTGAGAGCATACATAGTGACCAAATGGCTACACAAATTAAAAAATATTTTGAAATTAATGTTTATGAAGCTCATCACAATTTGTGAGAAACTATACAATGTGATAAACATTTGATTAAATGGCAGAGTTTTGATGTTAGGTATTTTTTCAGACAATAGAAAGTTTTTCTCAGGTCTGTTTTAATTAAAAAAGAATAAACAAGTCTATATAGGAGGAAACTTTTAATTTTTCTTCATCATTCTTTCCTGCATTCCTTCGGTGCCAGTCCCTGCTGTCTCAGGATAAAGGCCATCATGTTGTAGGTGAGGCAGGATCAGAAGGAGTAGATTTAGAATTGACCACAGCTATCAAAGTCTCTGGTTCTAAGTATTTTAGTATTTTATAATGGGAATATTCTATTTGCCAAAGCAGGGCAAACAAAAATTATCCACATGTAGACATCCCTCAGTTTCAATAACTAAATACTTATCCGTCTTGTTATCTCTCATCAGACCCTATTTTTGTCTCATTATTAAGACAGATCCCAGTGTATATTCTGTTAGGAAATACTTTTATATAGCATTTCTATTGCTGATGCTATTTTGTTTATTGAAGGTTCATACAAATACATGTCATTATTATGTCTCACTAAATTAACAATTTCCTTATGATGATCTAATACATACTCTATACATAAATTCACCCAATTCTCTTAGAGATGATGTTTATATTTGTTAAATTCAGGATCCAAACAAAACTCATATATCACATTTGGTTGTCTCTTGAGTTTTGTTTTTTTTGTTTGTTTTCATGTCTAACAATTCTTATTTCCAAGTCATACATTGTTGAAAAAAAAAAACCCAGGTAATTTGACTTGGAGCATTAATCATTTTCTGGATGTGGCTAATTGCTTTCTTTTGGTAACATTGACTTGTTCCTCTTTTCCAGTGACTTCTGTAAACTAGCAGTAGACAAAAGAATGAATAAATTGCATTCTGATTTCCTTTGCAAGCACAGGTGCACTTCTATTTATGTCACCTCAGAAAGCATGTATAAGTAGTGGATCCATGTTTTATACATATCAAGATTAAGTCTTAGATTTCAGAAAGTAATAAGACAAGAATGATGGAAAGAACATGAACGAAAAAGAATGTATAGGTAGTGATGTTTTATCTGGAGATAAAAAGGGGATGTTAACAGAGGAAGTTAGGGTTCCATGAACCTGAGAGAGCTGACTGGAACTTGTCCCCTCTTCCGGCTGAAGTAATAACAGTTACAGTCATAAAAGCCATGTTCAAGTCTACTGAGATTTTAAGGGTAAAGGAGGTTTATACCATATTTTCCATGCTGAATTCTAAGAAGGAATATCATCCTAGAGAAAACTTTTATCAGAGGGCAAGAAACTTCCAGGGCTCTGTAGCCACCCTTTAGACCAGCCCAAAGTTCAGCCAATCAGGGTTAAGAACCTGGCAAAGAGAAGCTGAGCACTGAAAGCAGTAGCTAGAGGTCTGCTGGAACTGTCAGTTTGAGCCAAGCATTGGAAGACAAAAGCACAGAAATCTCAGGAGGTGTTCACATGGAAGACTGATAATAGCCTGGAACCACAACTCTCTAATCTTACTACTTGGCAGACAGACAGTGCATATCTGCTCCCACTGAGAAGCATCATATTTGCCCAAACACAAACTGATACCAGTAAGCAGTCAGTTTCCTGATTTTTCCAATAGGATAATTTTTAAAAAATCAACTTTGAAACTAACTGAAACATATAAATGTAAAACCTTATGGACATAGGAGAAAACCCCAGATATCCATTTATAATAATAATTCACTAATTACACATGCCCATTGACAATTAAATGCAGTACTTTCTCCATTCTAACATTTCAAAAAACTGTTCACATTCTTAATATGCACTGTGACACAGTGATGGACTTCAATGACCCACCAATATTTTTTTTGAAGCATATCACATTTCGTTTCCATCTAAGTTGTTTGAAATGAACATGTTTTGAATCTAGCACAACAAAACTGTGTTACTGAAGATCATATTCTAAGCCCCTACCGCAAAACTTTAGAATTATACTTTTATTCTGTTCTGCAGCTGGTATGAAATTCTGGTCTCTTTAATATAACCATTTACATATCTTGCTTCTTGAATATATTTTAAAGCTTACTTATTATAACTACTAACTTACAATTATAAGGCAATAGCCCCAAGAAATTAACATAAATTTGTGTTAATTTCCCTTTTTTTAAAGCTTTGTCAGGTGACCTCCATATGTATCCCAAATTGCTATTTTCAGGCTTATGTGTCTTCCCTAACTTCAGTGCTATGCTATTCAAGATGCGAATGGGGTGGGGGGGGAGCACACTTCACAGTAGGAGAGTATTTGTGAGAGACGCAAAATAGGATAAGTCTCTTTTTCTAGTATAATTTTGTAGGAAAAAAAAATCTGCCTTGCAGTTGGGCACATGTAAATGATGCCTTCTCCCTACTAGCCATATATAAAAATAAACCCAGGAAATGGGAAAACAGAAAATAATAAATTCAAGTAAGTTTTAAATCTGGATAATTGGGAAGGAATCACTAATATTTCTTGGAAGTAACTAAATAATATTTTGCTATTAAGCAGAATGGAGGCTCTAAACAGAAATTAAGATACTACAGGAAAATAAAATAAGTTTCATTTTTTCACAAATGAACGTATGATTGTAAAATCTGGAACTATCTGGAGTGGGGTGATTATAATAGAATAATTAATGAAATTTAATTTAGTATAATTAAGATACACTGAGTTCTTAAATTGCAGATATTGAGCTTGGCACCAAATGTACAAGAGTAGTAAGATAAATTAAGCTCTTGTAAAACTCCCCCTCATTAAGTTTTCAGTATTCCAATCATACTCTATCTTTCCTGACACCATCTTAATATCAGACCCTGATTGTGGATGTGTGCACCAGCAGATTTCAGGATTATTTTCAAAAGCCTCAGTGTCCACCCCTCTTAGTCCCATTGGGCTGTTATTCATTAAAACCACTGCTGACTGGATAGAGAGAGTAATTGATTACATTAAAACTTTATCTTAATAAGTTAAATCATCAGCTCATTAACCACACTTATTGGAGATATTACTACCATGGCAGGTAATAAAATGAAGTACAATGGAGATGCTGCTAAAAAGTTAGGTAGTATATTAGCAAGGTCTCTCTCTGTTCTTCATTAATTCAAGTTACTAACACTTAAAGAATTGAGAGGACAGAGTAATGAAAGGAAGCACTGAGCTCAATGCCTGCCTTCACAAGGCCCAAGTGGTGACGTGTTGGTCTTGAAAATGCTGTCATCCAGAGCACAGAGCTGTTAGTGCTATTGCACAAGTTGCAATTCTGTCATCTGCACATAGTTTTATGAATCTGGGATCATGGATGCATTGTTCATGCTGGGATCTATTTTATTTCTCTCTAGCATTTGGATCAGTTAATCAAACTTCCTAATTTCCATTTTCCATATCAACTGGTATCATTGTACCAAATCCATCTTTGCTTAGAATGATAATTTGAAGCTTAGTAAATGCATTTCATCTGTAGTCCAAGGCAGTACATTTATTGCTGGAATGTGAGCTCAGTGTTTTGATTCTTGAGCATACATGGAATTGGGACTCAATTGGGAAGACTAAATAAAAATGTATCTAACTTCAGCTTCTGATAATTCTAATATTTTTTAAAGAGCAACAATTACCTTAAAATTATAATCATGCAAAGGTTTGTAGTAGAAAAAACAGTGGATTTTAGTCAAGTTCAACAAACTTGTTGTCTTGAGTTCCAGAAACTGCTCTGGATACTGAGTATAAATATAGAGAGAAGAAAGGAAGAGTACAGGTAAGTAAAAAAAAAAAAAATGCTTAATACCTTCTCCCAGGAATAATGCTTTTTCAATTATGTATGATTTCCCTGTCCCTACCTACCTATCCTCAAGCCCAGGTACAAATACATTTTTTCTTCAGAATTGCTTTCATAACTCTAATTGTTTATCATGGCCTAAATCTTCTGTTTTAGTCATCTAAATCAAAGATTCAATAAAAATTTATTAATAAAAACTGAATTTTAAGTAACTAAATAGTTAATGCATGAGATCAGCCATGTAAGTTCTATAGAGCTAATATTGTTAAAAGATAATGCTACATGGTTATTTATATTTTACAAAGATAATTTGTAAGATGCCAGTTTAAAATTATAACTTTGCAGAGACAGTGACTCAGAAGTAAAATAGCAAGAAAAGTGGTAAGAGAAGAAAACAGATGAAGGAGATAGATATTCTAAAATAAGGTCTTGTTTGGAAGGAATAAGGAAAAAGAAGGAATATTCCATTTTCTGAAAAATTGCCCCTGCTGCTCAGTCTTCCTTTGTCATTTGATCCCCAAAGCATTGGTGTAGATTAGATATTGTCAACTTTTAGAGAAGATGACGTTGAGACCCAGGAAACGTATATGACTTAACCAAAGTCACTTAAATAGTAAATGGAAGAGCCAGAGTTTTGATCCACATCCACCTGCTTCTTAGACATATTCTCTTTGCACTATTGAGTGATTATAAAAATTTCAGTATTTAACTGTTACATATTTTATTATGGTGAGCTATTTTAAAACTGCTTAATTGTTTTGAAAGTAGTGCTACCATGCATAATAGTCATTTGCAATTATCAGGCAAGGAATGTTAGTCCAAACTGGGTCTCACCAGAGAACTCTTTGGATTAACTTGAAATCATCCTTCTGTCCTCAGACATTGCAAATAACAAGAAGAACATTGTGTGTGATTGCATTTGCACTTCTGAGAAGATGTCAAAAATATATAGAAAAGTAAAGCCCAGGGAAGAGAATCATCCATCAATCAAGTAAATATAAAAGCCTTTGACATAAAAGCTCACTATGTGCCAAGTACTAGGCCAGGCTCAGGATCTTACCATCAGAATCTTCCATCCAAAAAAAAAAAAAAAAAAAAAAAAAAAGATGAGAGTGCTGCAAGTTTAGACTAGAAATTCAAAATCACAATATGAGGAGAAATTCTTGAAGTTTGAAAGAAAAAAAGAAAAAGTGGTTGTAATAAGGAAATATTATGTCAGAAATGGGGAAGCAAATTTATATGCTGGTATCTGAGAGTTAGAACAATCTCAACACAATGAAGCATTTTAAATGTCCAGGAAAGTTTATGAGTGATAGAAAACTATCAAAAGAAATTACCTTTGTGGCAGGACACTTGACTCTGAAGTTAATAACGTGAAAGAAAGATTTCACTTCTCTAATACTGCTTCCAACTACAGATAAAATCTAGACTCCATTTACAATGGCATTACCCTGATATTATGTTACTCCTACATTTTCATTCATTTGGTCAGTCATTTATTGAGCATCTACCTTGTGCCATTCATTCATGGATGCCACAGGTAAGCATCTGTTTGAATTTATATATTAAGCCAACGGGGGCACAGACAGTTCCAGGACATTGTCCTATTATGGCATGTAGACACTTATCTACTAGCCACACTAGCCATTATTTACCGAAAATGATGAAAGGGGCTGCAAAGAAGAATTAGGTCCTAAGAGAATATACCTTGTGCACCTTGATCTTTCCTTCCCAAGAAGTCAGGAATCCCTGAGAAAGTGAAGCTAAAATCCAAATTAACCAGGCAAATGAGTTATGAATGGGAAGGACAGGGAGCATTCCAACTGGCAAGTTGCCACATGAAGACCATTATGAACAAAGTGTGCATGCAAAGAGGCAAAGGACAGTGGGATTTGAGTCTGAAGGGATCAGGATGCATCCCCTAGGCCACAGGAAGAAGTTTAGAATTCATGCTGTGAGCAGTAGGAAGCCATCACACTAGCCCAACTTACCCAGACACACAGGTGTTTGTTCTCATATTCTTTGATAAAGAATGTGGGAGGAAGCCATAGAAAAAGAGACTGACATGGATGAGGGACAATGAGATTCAATATTTTATTTAAGCAGCATAGCAGAACATTTCCCCTGACACAGATGAAAAAACTGAGTTTCAGTGACTTCTCTGAGACCAGTTTCTACAGCAGTGGTAAGACTTAACTTCATGCCTTGCCCTCTTTCTCTGTGAGTCTCATTCTTGCACCCATTCCTTCTCATGAAGAATTTCTACCTCCTCTCCTCTTTCTCCTCCTGTCAAATCATGCTCTTCATCCACCCTCACAGTAGCCACATTCCTCACGAAAGAAAGGCACTCAGTCTACATTGTTCACTCTCATTTCCCCAGGACTGAGATGATTCCCTAATACATGTCACAGGTTCAATAAGTATTGTTGGATGAATTCCAACTTTCTTCACCATCTGCTCTTCTCTGCTCCCCTGGGCATTATTTGACACTTCTATGATGATGATTTACAGACACACATTTTTAGCTCTAGCCTCTAACTGGACTTGCACATTGGTGTTCCTGGACATCTTTTAATATCTTGCCAGTGCGTCAAGTTGAATATATTCCTCTACTTGCTCCAACACTTTTTTTTCCAGCCTTTCCTAATTTATTAAAAAGGTGAACCACTTTTTCCTCAGAAATTTAGTCCAAAGCTGTCATTTTCTTGGCCTTTTGATTATTCACATACAAAGAATTCAGAAGTTAGATGGAGTTTAACATAAGCTGAACTCTTTTCTTCCAGCTCATAGAGAGAAATATCTCCCATTTCTGTTCTAATTGCAGAGCATGCTTCCTCAGGTCTTCTTAACTCTGTTTTTTATCTTGCCTGTATCATCTTGATTTTATCCTCCACTGGTCCCACCACCACCCACCCCAAAATACCTGTTCAAACCAAGAATCTTATTAAACTTTCCCGAGGACTTGAAAGTGTTACATGGGTGAGAATATGTGTCAGTTGTCCTTCCATTTGCTACAATAAATACCCCAAAGCATCAATTCATAAAGAGAAAAGATTCATTTGGGCTCATATTTTTGGAAGTTCCAGTTCCAAACTGTGACCCTGATGCTTTGGGCCTGTCCTGAGGTACCCCATCCTGGTGATAGCATGCATTGGAACAAATTCTTGCTTCATGGCCAGGAAGCCAAAAAGAAAGAATAGGGGGTTGGAACAAACATTCTCCTCAAAAGCACAACTCCAGTGACCTACAGAACTCCCACCAGGTCCTACCTTTTAAAAACTTCTTCCACTTCCCCAAAGTGATGCATTGAGGACTGAGGCTTTCCCCCATGGACCTTCAGGAGACATTCAAGATCCAACTATAACAGATCATATCCAGCACCAAACAGCATTCATCCAACACCCATTGGCATTCTTCCTTTCAAGGGGGCCCTTTCCAGAACCCACATGCTGTGCTTGGTGAATTTTCCTCCATAATGATCATCCGTACCCCACAGACTCCTCCTAATGCTGCTTCTTATTGAGTAGTCTCAGCCAGTCAGTGTGCCTTCTCTGGATTCCTGGAATCCCAATGAATGATTTTTCTATTTGTTACAACTACTTGGTCACCATTTCCTGCTTAGTCCTCCTTTATATTAATTTCACATTTCCATCTATGTCATTACTACTGCTATACCACTATGAGCTCTCAGAGAATCTCTGTCTGAATCCTTTCATATCTTTAACTCAGTCCTCAGATTCTATGCCCTTCCTAAAGTAAGTCTGATTATACCATCTGCAAATCCAAACCCATTAGCATAATATTTGAACCCTGCCACAGATTTACATCATCTAATATTTCATATATTGAGTCTACATTTCTACTGTTGACACAGCAAGCAAAATATTGGTCATTCAACCCCACAGCCATGCTTCTTTTTTTTTTTTAACCTATCAACAGGGAATGTTTTAATAACATGATTTACAGAATATCTTAGTTTCTTTTTTTTTTTTTATTGGTCGTTCATAACATTACATAGTTCTTAATACATCATATTACACGGTTTGATTCAAGTGGATTATGAACTCCCAATTTTACCCCGTATACAAATTGCTGTATCACATCAGTTACCCTTCCATTGATTGACATATTGCCTTTCTAGTGTCTGATGTATTCTGCTGTCTGTCCTATTGTCTACTATCCCCCCTCCCCTCCCCTCCCCTCACCTCCCCTTTTCTCTCTCTACCCCTTCTACTGTAAATCATTTCTTCCATTTGTATTCTCTTGTCTTACCCCTCCTTTCCTCTTATATGACATTTTGTATAACCCTGAGGATCGCCTTCCATTTCCATGCAATTTCCCTTCTCACTCCCTTTCCCTCCCACCTCTCATCCCTGTTTACTGTAAATATTCTTCTCAAGCTCTTCGTCCCTACCCTGTCCTTGTTTACACCCCTTATATCAAAGGAGTCATTTGGTATTTGTTTTTTAAAGATTGACTAGCTTCACTTAGCATAATCTGCTCTAATGCCATCTAATATTTCATATATTGAGTCTACATTTCTACTGTTGACACAGCAAGCAAAATATTGGTCATTCAACCCCACAGCCATGCTTCTTAAAATTCACTTTTTCTTATTCTTTTCTCTCTTTCAAAGATGTATCCCTTTCTTCGATTCATAACCACTTATTTATGGCCTTTGAAAATGCTTTTCACTCTTTCATTATAATTATGCTAAATCCATCCTACCTCAGTTCACATTTTTTTTATCATCTGCACTTTGTAACATCCCTATTATCCTACTCTTAACAACTCCCTGAAAGTACAATTTACACTTTGCATTTCTTTATACTATATTTTAAGAACTGCATAGTTAGGAAGGGTATTTTACTGCTTCTTAAAAAATATCCCTGTGGCCCTTTACATACACTAGGAATTCAATTACTTTCAATATGATTTGACAAAAATATACAGGAGATAATTCCTGAGTTCTAATGGCTGTTGTAGAAATCATTCCAGCTCAACCACTTACTTTTAAAAGTAGAATTGTTCTCAGTACAATCAACTTCAAAGGTTAATTTGACGTGAATTTTGTTGTCATCCCTCTCTCTCCACATCTGAGCAGGACACTTAGTAGGGGAGAGTCTGTCAGGGCAGAAGGGCTTGCAAAGCTTCAGTGAAAATGTCACATAGACCTCTCACTGGTTGCAGAATTCTACCTGAATGGCTAATCTGTAGCTCAGCCAATAATCTGCAAGTATGAAGATAGCTGCTGGCAAAATTATAATTCACCACACAAAAGTATAAATAGAAACACCCCTGGAACAAGTGAGCAGCTTGCATTTGTTTCCAGTGGTGGACAGCCATACTTGTACTTGACAGAATCATGTTCACTATACCCAATTTACTCCTGGTTCCCCATTGACAAGCATACTGTGTGTATCATATGTTCCTTGCTCATTGAATCACATTTAAATTTTCAATTTCCTCTAAAACCTCATTTACAGCCCAAACTTACAACTAACTGGATATATTTTGCTCATCTCGTCCCGACCCCTGTGGCTTTCTGATTTCACATTCAGTGTGGGTTAGGTGGATGATGAGCATATTTCAGAGGCCTGTCTTTGAGATTTTTTAATTTTCCTCACTCTGAATATAGATATCTACTACACAAGAGAGAGTGGTTTGGTTTATCCAAACACTTTTTGTCTAAAAACTTTTTTTTTCCCCATTTTACCTGTGTAACTAGTGTATTTCTCTTGACACTAAAGTTTTTAATATATTTTGAACCACTTATTTATCCTTGAGTTCTGAAAGTCCTGGGTTTCCTTATTTTTTGACTGGGTGTTCTCAAGGTGGAAAGAATACACATGAATTTGCAAAGAGATGTTGTATCCATTTGGATTGTTACTAACTTACTTTTATATCTTTATCACATTAAAATTTAATACTAAATTATTTTATCTTATATGAATACAAACATTCAAATCTATGCATATTTTACTTTATTCATTGAGGTGCTACGTGAAAATGTGAAATCCAAATCTCTTTCAAAAGTCAAAGCTTCTTGAGTACTGATAATGCCACAAGTTTAATGGTTTAACATATAAATCTTTGTTAATGGCACAGAATTATTTAAGATATTATATTTAATCACCTTCAGGCTATGTGTATATGAAGTATATCTGAAATAAAAATAAATTTTGTGTTAAGTCTTGAGTCTCATCCATGAAATTATATCTCATTACATATATGAAAATATTTCCAAATCTATAAAATATGTGAAATCTGAAACTTCTGGTTCCAAGCATTTTGGATAAGAAATATTCAACCTGTACCACATTTACTCTAGTAATTTATCTGTCTTTTACTCTGAGGGATGTAATTGGTTGACTGCAGGGGGGTGCATGAGAATTTGGGTTCTGCTATCTCTTCAGCCATCTGCATTAACAGATGTGATTCTCATTCTGATATATTAAAGGAAAACAACATTCTAGAATAGCATATTAAACAACAGCAAAAATAAAGTTTACACTTTCTTCCTCAAGGTACTTGATGGTAAAGGAAAAGACAGCTTTAAGACAGGTAATTCATTCTATGAGTAATGGATACAGGATCAGAGAAGAGGAAGAATATTTGCAAGGTACTAAAATTGGTGTTCCATGTAGTATATCATTCCTCTCAAGTTCTATATTTGAAATATAAGTGGTAAAAGAAGCATGAGGCTTTTAAGTTTAAACTCATTGGCAGTATCTTTTCATATGAAAAGATATACATTATGGACCTGAGTTTTCTTTGACCCCCATGTCAACAGAGTACTTTGGCAAAAACAGAATAGGATAGTACCCGAATGGTTTAAAGAGTGATAAATTACTATTTCTCTAATATTCCATAATTGGCAGGCATCATAGGTACATGAGTTTGGGCTTCAGGAATATTAGCCCAGTAAATGGTAGATTGTGAGAATAGAAGTCTCCCTCTACCTGAGCTATAATCCTTGAGAGAGAACTTCCTTCAACTCCTTCAACATTGAACATGCTTTGGTCCGTTTACCAATGTGTAACACAAAAACACTTCACCAGATTCACCTTGGAAATTTCTTAAACATGCACATGTCTAAATTCTGTGCTATGTACATTGTAGAACAGTGTGTTCCCCCAAATTTTAGATCCTTCATTTGAAACTTAATACTAATCTTTTCCTAACTTTTTTTTTGTGTGGGGGGGGAGTACCAGAGATTGAATTCACAATCTCTTAACCAATGAGCCACATCCCCAACCCTATTTTGTGTTTATTTAGAGACAGGGTCTCTCTGAGTTGCTTAGCACCTCATTTTTGCTGAGGCTGGCTTTGAACTCACAATCCTCCTGCCTCAGCCTCCTGAACCAGTGGATTATAGGCCTGCACCACTGTACCAACTTTTCCTAACCTTGTAATGTATGAATGAAAGTGTGCATCTGTTTCAAGCAGTTGATCTGAATCTTCAAAGGGTTCTACCACCACAATACTTGGCCCATTCCAGACCCAAATGTCATATATTCTTTCTTTCATCTGTTCTTATTCAAAGTTGTTTTCATTTCATTCATTCTTCTGTCCCCAGTGGTCATAAAATAGTTGATCTATACGTTCTGCATAATAAATATCCCTTTCTGTACCAGAAATTTCTTTATACATTCTGGTTGAGGCCATATAGTAGGGGGAAGAACAAGCCATCTTGAAGAAATCTCACATTGAAACCAGATTGCATGTTGAAATTTTCACTCGCATGCCAGGTGACAGGTGCTCTAGAAGTGAAGGCTGGAGTTCATGGCATTGCTCCATTGATCCCTGTTCACTCTAATATATCTATGAGCATTTGAAAATATCCCTCCAAGTCTCTCAACACTGAAATTGAAAGGAAAACAGTAAAAAGAATGTATGAAATAAACCAAGGACATTTTAGATACTTATATGTCAGATTGTTCAATGGAAGACATTTCTATAGGATCATAATTTAAAAAAAATAATATGATGCACAATTTTTTTTCTATTGTTAGTACATTGAACAACCAAATAATTCTTGTGGAAGTCAAGACATGTTCATCTTACACACACATGGGGATCTTGCCAAAAAAAAAAAAATTAAATTAGCTGCTAGCAAAGATAGAAAGTAAAATAAAATCCAAAAGACACCCCAGGATTTTACTGAGAGATGGTTTCAGTTTCCAGAGTGAAACAATGTGGTTATCCATGTGGAAAAGGAATGAATCTTAAATATCACTTTACATCAATCACAGATTACATCCTGCAGGATTATAAAATTAAATGTGAAAGTTAAAAAAATATTAAAAATCTTTGGCAAACATTTATCTCTCAGAAGAGAAAAATTACCAAATTAAAGAACTGAAAAATCCAAATAAAATGAAGACAAACTACAAAATACATACAAAGAGCAAAATAATAAAAGATAAAAGTGTCAAAATTAATAAATTAAAAAACACATTAGAGAAGACCAAGTCTAAAAGTTAATCATTTAAAAAAATAAATTTTGAGCCATAATTATGAAGAAAAATATAGATGAGATAGAGACAAAGAGGTATTCCTCAAAGAATATTAGAAGTGGAAAAAAGCTACAAATATGCAAGAGATTAAAAAATAAATGAGAATTATTATGAAGAACATCATACCAACAAATGCAAGCTGCTTATGTGAAATCAAGTAATTCCTAGGAAAAAATGAATTATCAACTAGAATACAAAGATCTAGAGAGGTTTTGTTCATAAATTCTATCACACAATGAAGAAACATTTGAATACTGTCTTATGATTAAGGAATAGATAATTCAAAAACTGAATAAATTTCATTACAAGAATAAAAAAGTAGAGATAAATGAGAATAGCAATATGAAATATCAAAATCTCTGGGACACTATGAAGGTAGTGTTAAAAGAAAAGTTTATTGCATTGAGCTCATTCATTAAAAGTATGGAAAGTTAAACAAAAAGAATAGAAAGTTAATGAATAAATGATCTAACATTATATCTCAAAGCCCTAGAAAAAGAAGAACAAATCAACACCAAAAGCAGAGAAGACAGGAAATAATTAAAATCAGAGCTGAATTCACTGAAATAGAAACAAAAGAAACAATTCAAAAAATTGACAAAACAAAGAGTTGGATTTTTGAAAAAATAAATAAAATTGACAAACCCTTACTCATGCTAACCAAGAGAGAGAAAACTCAAATTATTAAAACTCATCACAAAAAAGGAACTATCACAATAAACACTACTAAAATACAGAAGATAATCAGAAACTACTTTGAAAATTTATACTCAAATAAAATAGAAAATCTTGAACACATTGACAAATTCCTAGAAACATATGACTTACCCAAACTGAATCAGGTGGACATACAGGATTTAAATAGATCAATTTCAAACAATGAAATAGAAGACACCATAAAAGCCTACCAATAAAGAAAAGCTCAGGACCAGACAGATTCTCAATTGAGTTCTACAAGATCTTCAAAGAAAAATTAACACCAATATACTCAAATTATTCTATGAACTAGAAAAAGAGGAAACCCTCCCAAACTTATTCTATGAAGCTAGTATCACAATGATACCAAAAGAAAGAAAGAAAGATAGAAAGAAAGAAAGAAACAAACAAACAAACATCCAAGAAAGAAAACTTCAGACCAATATCCCTGTTAAACATAAAAGCAGCAATTCTCAATAAAATTCTGTCAAATTGTATACAAAAACATATTTTTAAAAAGTGCATCATGATCAAGTGGGGTTCATCCCAGGGATGCAAGTTTGGTTCAACATACAGAAATCAATGAACATAGCTCAGATCAATGGACTTAAAGACAAGAATCACATGATCATTTCAATAGATGCAGAAAAAGCATTTGGCAAAATACAGTCACTCTTCACACTCAAAACACTAGGAACAATAGGAACATAACCAACATTATAAATGCTATATATGCTAAACCCAAGGCCAACATCATTCTAAATGGAGAATAATTGAAAGAATTCTTTCTAAGAACTGGAACAAGACAGGGATGCCCTCTTTTACCACTTTTATTCAATATTGTCCTTGAAAATTTAGCCAGAGCAATTACAAGAAAGAAATAAAGGGACACAAATAGGAAAAAAAGAACTCAAACTATCACTATTTGCTGAAAACAGGATTCCATACTTAGAAGATACAAAAAATTAAAATACTTGAAAAATCAATGTAACAAAAAAAAGTGAAAGTCTTCTACAGTGAAAACTACAGAACCCTATAATATGAAATTGAAGAAGACCTTAGAAGATAGAAAGATCTCCCATACCTTTGGAGAGACAGAACTAATATTTTCAAAACGGTCACATTACCAAAAGCATTATACAGATTTAACGCAATTCCTATTAAAATTCCAATGGCATTCTTCACAAAACTTGAAAAGACAATCATGAAATTCATTTGGAAAAATAAGAGACTGAAAATAGCCAAAGCAATACTTAGCAATAAAAGTGAAGCAGGAGGCATCAGAATACCAGACCTTAAATCATACTTACAGAACCATAGTAACAAAGCAACATGGTATTGGCAACAAAATAGACATGTAAACCAATGGTACAGAATAGAAGACACAAAAACAAACCCACAAAAATACTGTTACTCATACTAGACAAAGGTTCCAAAAACATTCATTGGAGAACAGATAGCCTCTTCAACAAATGGTGCTGGGAGGGCTGGGAGGGCTGGGGTTGTGGTCAGTGGTAGAGCGCTCACCTGGCACATGCAGGGCCCTGGGTCGATCCTCAGCACCCCATATGAATAGATAAGTTGTAGTTAGACACAATAACTTTAATAAATAAATAATTTTTAAAAATGGTGCTGGGAAAACTGAAAAATCCATATGTAGTAAAATGAAATCATACCCCTATCTCTCACCCTGCACAAAACTCAACTCAAAGACTTGGGCATTAGAACACAGACTCTGAGCCTACTAGAAGTAAAAGTAGGCTCAAATCTTCACCATGTTGGCTTAGAAACTCCCTTAACAAGACCCCTAAAGTGCAAGAAGTAAAATCAAGAATCAATGAATGGAATGTATTCAAACTAAAAAGCTTCTTCTCTGCAAAGGAAACAACCAAGATTGTGAAGAGGGCGCCTATAGAATGGGAGAAAATATTTACCACATGTACCTCAGATAAAGCATTCATCTCCAAGATGTATAAAGAACACAAAAAACTTAACACCATAAAACCAAATGCCCCAATCAATAAATGGGCTAAGGATCTGAACAGATATTTCACACAAAAACACAATGAATCAAAATATATGAAAAAATGTTCAACATTTCTACCAATTAGATAAATGCAGATACAAACTACACTGAGATTCCATCTCATTCCTGTCAGAACAGCAATTATCAAGAATACAAGCATCAACAAATGTTGGTGAGGATGTAGCGAAAAGGGAACACTCAAACATTGCTGGTGGGGGTGCAAATTGGTGCGACCACTCTGGAAAGTAATATGGAGATGCCTCAGAAAGCTTGGAATGGAACCACCATTTGACCCAGTTATCCCACTAAGTATATACCCAGAGGACTTAAAAGCAGCATACTGCAGTAATGCAGCTACATCAAGGTTTATAGCAGCTCAATTCACAGTAGCTAAGCTATGGAACCAATCTAGGTACCCTTCAACGGAAAAATGGGTAAAGAAACTGGTACATATACAAATGGAATATTATCCAGCCTTAAATAAGAGTGAAATTATGGTATTTTCTGGTAAATGGATAAAACTTGAGAATATTATGCTAAGCAAAATAAGACAATCACAAAGAATCAAAGGCTGAATGTTTTTTCTGATGTGTGGATGCTAATTCACAGTAAGTAGGGGGTGTGGCTAGGGAAGAATAGAGATACTTTGGATTAGACAGAGGGGAGTGAAGGGAGTGGAGGGATTGTAGGGATAGGAAGGACAGTGGAATGAATCAGACATTATTACCCTATGTGCCTATATGATTATGCGACTGGTGTAATTCTACATTGTGTACAATCAGAAGAATGAGAAATTACACTCCATTTATGTATTATATGTCAAAATGCATTCTACAGTCATGTATAACTAGTTAGAACAAATTTTAAAAAGAAAAGTGCCAGCAATGATGGTTCATGCCTGTAATTCCAGCAACTCAGAGGCTGAGGCAGGAAGGTTGCAAGTTTTAGACCAGCTAGGCAACTTAGTTGAAACCCTAAGCAATTTAGCAAGACTCTGTTCTCATAATTAAAAAAAAAAAAGCACTGAGGATGTAACTTGGTGGTAAAACACCCCCGGATTTAATTCCCAGTAGCCCCCGCCAAAAATGCATTTAATTCACCTAACCTAATAAACATCATAGCTTAGATTAGCCTATTGTACAGAAGACTTAAATTAGACTACAACCAGGCAAAATCATCTAATGAAAAGCCTATTTTATGACAAAAAACAATAAATGTCAAGAGGTGTAATAGTCCTGTGATAATTTTATAAGTCATATTTATCTTAGATAATGAATCAAAGACATTTCAAGAATTGAATACTACTGGCCAGGCTCATTCCTGAAGATAGACATAAAATTTTCAAACAAAACATTAGTAAATAAAAATGCAGAGGTTATTTCTACGGTCTTAAAAAATTCAAAATATATCTAAGTTGATTTAGTCCGTAAATGTAATTTGGTTTAGTTATTAGAAAGTACATGAGAGTAATTTTTCATATTAACATGTTAAAAGATGAAATCACATAGTGATCTAAATAGATGTAGAAAACAAATAAGAATAGAAGGTAGCTACTTCCTTAAATTACCAAGAGAGAAATTGACAGGGCTTTTCAGTATACTTGGTTGCCCCAGCACAGAACCAGGTGGCCACTGGTGTCTCCATTGCAACTAGATGTGACCACAAGGCAGAATTCTGACTATCGGAATGCAAGAGAAAGTGTTATGCACTATTATTTCCATAAAAATCTCCTTCATGATTTATGTACTCACTTCGCCCTCTGCCTATCACTGAACTCTGAGGGTTGAGTCATGAACTTGAAGTTATTGAGTGACTATATGTAACAAGATACTCAGCACCAAAACCAATACTGGCTGCAATAAGCTCAATAAATAAAATTTGAAGTGTTAAATATTTTGGCTGTTTGTTTTAGCAAGTACAGTAATATTAACTGATACACTTGATAAAAAAATATTAACCAACTGTTCACAAAGAATATCCTACTGCATGTAAATATTGGAGGTTATGGTCAGCACAGTAGAACAAGGAAAAGAAATTCAGAGATTAGAAAAAATTGTATTGCTTTTAGCACAGAACATATGATTCTGTACAAAATAAATCCAATCAACTTCACCGACATCCAGAATACAAAAGAAAAAATACTATGGCCTCCCCACAAGTATACAGAAAGACATTCAAAGTCACTAATTATCAAATTTTATATATTTCAACACCACAGTGAGATATCTCCTCAAACTTTGTCAGAATAGGTATTATCAAATCCATGAAGAACAATAAGTGTTGGGGAGTTTGTGGAGAAATTGTAACCCTTATAAAATGGGAGGGACTACAAAATGACCCAGATGCATTGAAGAACAGCATGGAGATTTTTCACAAAATTAAAAATAGAACTGCCATATGATCTAACCATCCCACTTCTAGGTATTTATCCAAAAAAGCTGTAATCAGAGTCTAAAGGAGATTTTAGCACCTTAACAAGGATCCTTGGGGCATTTTTCATAATAGCCAAGAAGTAGAATTGATTTCAGAGTCTAACATCACAAAAATTCATAAAGAAAAAAACTCTTAGATAAACTCACAGTTTACAAATATTTCCAGATACAAGATCAATATAGAAAAGTCTATTTCATTTGTATATACTAACAATATATTCTTGAAAATTGAATTTTAAAAAATTAGCAACAAAATGTAAGGAGAACTGAAATAAATACAAGGGAGTTATTAATATCTCAAAAAGTACAAAAACTCATATAAAGATATTTTAAGCTGAACGTGGTGGTACATGCCTGTAATTCCAGTGGCTCAGGAGGCTGAGGCAGATGGATTGTAGGTTTGAAACTAGCCTCAGCAACTTAGGGAATCCCTAAGAGTTAAATATTTAGGCTGTTTGTTTTAGCAAGTACAGTAATATTAACTGATATACTTTGATACAGTGAAACGCTGTCTCAAAATAAAAATAAAAAAGGGCTGGGGATGTGGCTCAGTGGTTTAAAGCATCCTTGGGTTAACTCCCTGGTACACAAAAAAAGGATATTTCAACAGCCTAAACAATTTAACTATATTCATAGTTGTAGAAACTTAAGTATTGCAAAAATTTCAACTTTCCCCAGTTATCTATAGATTCAAAGCAGCTTTAATCTGGTTAGAGCAAAATTTGAAAAGCTACATTCTAAAATTTAAATTTCCATATAAGATAAAAAGGTCTAAATAATTGATATTTCTGAAAAGAATTAACCAGGCCCTGGGGTATTGCTTAGAACAATATCACTTCACCTTAAGACTATTAGTTGATTAACTGTGGTAGTCACAGAGATAGGTAAAAGATCAATGGAAAAGAAGACCTAGAAAGAGAACACATATGTAAATGGAGTCCCAGAACTGTAGATTAGGTAGAAACAACCAATTATCCATATTATGCTAATAGTTTATTTACATCACACTCTTCCAAAACACACAGAACCACAATATCCAAATATAAGAAAACTTAAAACTGGAGGGGAAAAAACATGAAACCTAAAACTTTCAGAATAAAATCTAAAAGTTTGGGAGTATACGCTTAGGAAGCACAAATCATAAAGGAAGAGTTTATTACCTTCAAATATGTAAAATAGGAGAAATTCTGTTTACTGAAAGACATCTAAACATGAACTGAGAACATATCAGGAACACATCTGATTGGCAGAGGTTGAGTGTCTGGCTTTATACAAATCCTATGAAGCAGGAAAATGTCAGCCTAATTAAAAATGGCAGAAGATGTGAACAGGAAGTTTTACAGAAGAGAAAAGCTGAATAAAGATTAAATGTAAATGGGCTACTTATTATTCATCAGGGAAATGTTGATTAAAAAACAGTGATTTTTACCTTTATACAGTTGGGAAAAAAAATTAAACTCTGCCAAAGGACAAGGAAAAAGGAAACTCTCATCCACTTCTGGAAATAATAAAAATATGCAAATGACTTAAAATATTATCACTTACTTACGCTGAACATACACTATACCTCAGCAAGACACACTCGATGTTCATAGCAACATTGCTTGTAATGGAACACACACCCAAATTAAAAACCATCTGATATTCATTACAGGAAGTTGAACAAATAAATCATGATTATTCAGGCAGGGCAATCCGCAACTGCTATAAAAATGAATGACCTGCTGCTACATATGTCCACACAGCTATTCTCAACAATGTCATGTTAAGTAAAAAGAGCAAAGGATCTAAGAATTCACACAGTTTATTTATTTACCTTTCAAAAAGGCAGAACTATAAAATATGTTGTTTGTAAATATTTATGTGGCAAACTATAATGAAAATGAAGGACATGATTAAAGTTAAAATAAGGTTAGTGGTTTTCTCTGGGAGGTATGAAGAAGATTGTGGTAAGGAGAGGTAAATTCAGTATCAAAGATACTGAAAACATTCTAAAGCTAGATTTTGGATTCATGAGTTCATATTATTAGTATTCTTTAAATTATAACCATCCCTTTATATGCTTTTTGTATGATGTCTTTTATTTAAAATATCAATGCCATTAAAATTCCAAAGTATGTAGAACAAAAACCATTACTCTATTCATATCATCAGGATTTTTCTCTCTTCATATAAATGGAAATTTCAATCTTACTTATAGGTAATATTAAATTACAAAGCTTTTAATAAAAAGATTTTTTTCTGATCTAGATTTTATTTTATATTAACTTTTATTTGTTTGTTGATAACGACAAACAACAATAGCAGAAGTATGCTTTGGACTCACCTTAACATTCAATAAAGCAGACTTCTTGCATTCTACCAAAAAAAATGCACTTTTAAACCTGTTTTTGGCAAATATTGTTGAGTTTCTACATCATTTTCTTGAACTCTATAATTATTGTACACCCAAATTGTTCCAGCCTGCTTAAAGGATTCTTGCAAACCCTTGCCTTTCACAGATACATTAAATAAGGGCAGTCTCTGAATGTGGCCCAGGAGGAAAGAATCACTGGCATTGTGAGATTCTTTTCAGGTTGTACAGATTTGAAATGTTACAGTAATTACCCCAGCACTGGATGCCAAAGCAGAAAAAAGGCCCACAGCTTATTGATTTATTTAATTTCTTTTATCCTCAGAGTCCCCTGCCTCACCTCCTGTTCCTTGTAGTCTCCAGAAACAAGTATATCCTGTGCGTTCCACTGTGCCTGTGTGCCTGCTACCCCCTTTCTGAGTTCACTCCCTTTGTGTTTCATCTCACTTATTCTTTTCAACTTCCTTGGGTGTTACCTCCTACAGAATGCCTTCCCCAGAACCCCAAGAATAGGCCACTGATCTTTCAGGAGTAGCACTGGCAGGAGTATCCACTAGGGATTTATTTAAAATGCAAATTTGAGGGCCTGATAGTCGGGCATTTATCGAATCAGGCACACTGGAGTTGGGCCCGACAGTCTGTGTTAGACAACTGTTCGAGTGATGATTGCTTCTGACACATTAAAATTTAAGACTGGGTATATAAAGTCTTATATGGTTCTATGTATTTCAACACGTCCAACCTCAGCTGTGACAGTGTGTCCTCCTGTTATGTTGAACCCCACACCTGCCTCTCTGAGACTCAGAAGCTCCAACCATGGCTTATTTACCTGTTTCCACAGCATCCGGCTCATGGGAGACACCAAATGCTTACTAAACTATAGGAATTTAAATATTTTAAAGATGCACAGACAGCCTAGCATTTTAAGGCACTCATCACCCTGATAGACCTCCTTCCTAGGCCATTTCTAAGAAATGATGAGTAAGTTAAGGGAAAGTTTCTAATTTGAAATGGGTGGTGGGTGGGGGGAAATCAATGGATTTGTGACCTTTGGTTCTAAAACCAGTTGGGTCTGGCCAGAGATGTGGCAGGAGAATGACAATTCAGAATTCAAAAGGATTTTTGATTCCATAAAGTCCTGGGTGGTGCCTGGTGGCATGTCAGGCCTACTCCTATATATTTCTTCTGTCATTTCTGATGCCATGAGAACCTGGGAATCCTGGATCCACAGCTAGGAAACCTCTGCACTGACTGGAAGAGGGGATGGAAATCTGGAGATTGTCCAAGTCATGGTAGAAATTGATTGAAATTAGCTATATTGCTTAGGAAGATGTGGAAACTATGATGAGGCAATGTGTCAAAGTCTGATCAGGCCAGCATGAAGAAAGAACATTCTAGAAATAAAGGATGCCTATAAAATTCCACAGGAAGTATGAAGATTCTTGTGTTGGGGATTTTTTTTTTTCAGGAAACTTGCTTATGTTAAGGGTTTTACAGGCAAGACATAGAGCGGGTGAGAAATTACACCTGACAGAATCTGAGGTGGGATATAAAGACATTCTGGTCAGAGGCTGAAAGAATGGATCAAAAAAAAAAAATGAAAAGCTCAAGATTGATATTGGTACCTGTGGGTGGGCTAACACCACACCAGGAGGCAAATCTATGTTAAGACATTGAAATAATAGCACCTCAACAAGCATATTGACACTAACAAACCCAGAAATCAGATTGTGAATGTTATGTATTGAAGCATGAGATCATAAAGGGCAAGAGTTGTTTTCCATGTTTAGTATTATAGAATATATGCACTTTTTAATATTGGAGAAGACCTTAGAAGATGGAAAGATATCCCCTGTTCTTGGATAAGCAAAATTAATATTGTTAAAATGACCATACTTCCAAAAGTGCTATACAGATTTACAGCAATCCCCATCAAAATACTAGTGACAGAGCTTTTCACAGAGCTAGGAAGAAAAGAGATAGTCCTAAAGTTCTTTTGGAAGAATAAGAGACCCAGAATAGCCAACAGAAGGCTCAGCAAGAAGGATGATAGTGGAGGCTTCACGATACCAGACCTCAAATTATTCTACAGAGCCAGAGTAAGAAAAACAACATGGGAGGCATCAGAATAGACATGAAGACAAATGGAATGGAAGATAAAGAGACAAATTCACATAGATGTAGTCATCTGATACTTGACAAAGTATTGAAAACAAAGGTTGGAGAAAAGATAATCTTTTTAACAAATGATGTTGGGAAAATTGGATATTCATATGTAAGATAAATGTAACAAGATCCCTATATTTCAACCTGCACAAAACTCAACTCAAAGTGGATCAAATACCTAGGAATGAGACCAAAACTTCTAAAACTACTGGAAGAAAATGTAGGCACAATATTCCAACATATTGGCACAGAAACAGACTTCCTTGACAAGAATCCTAAAGCATAAGAAATAAAATCAAGAATACAAGTAATAATAAATGTTGATGAGGATATTGGAGAAAAGGTACACTTAGACATTGTTGGTGGGATTACAATTAATACAATCAGTCCAGAAAGCAGTATGGAGATTTCCCAAAAGATCAGAAATGGAACCATCATCTGACCTATTCAGTATATATCCAAAAGAACCAAAATCAGCATATTATAGTGATAGAGCAACATTAGTATTTATAGCAGTGGAACTCACTAAGATATGGAACCAGTTCAGGTATCCATCAACAGATGAATGGATAAAGAAAATGTGATATATATACATAATATTGTTTTACTCAGCCATTAAAAAGAATGAATCATAGCATTTGCTGGTAGTTGAATGGAATTGGAAAACATTATGAAATAATGAAATAAACTAGATGAGAAAGTCAAGGGTTGAATGTTTCCTCTCATGTGCCAAAGCTAGAACAAAATGTGGGGGGAGGGGTGGGGGGGAGGGGATGTTCTATGAAAATAGAATAGAAAGGAGATCCATGAAGCAGAGCAAGGGGATTGAGGGAGAGGAATGGGTAAAGAAAGGTGGAATAAAATTGAGCAAATTATGCTATGCACATATATTAATATACCATAGCTAATTTCACCTTTGTCTATAAAGCACTAATTTAAAAAAAAAAAAACCTACATACATTACTAGAAGGAAGACCAGTATAGGAAGTGGAACAGAAGAAGGGGGAAGGGAAAAGGGTAAGTACTGGGGACTGAACTGGAGCAAATTATATTCCATGCATGTATGATTATGTTAAAATAAATCATATTATTATGTATAATTATCATGCACTAATTAAAAACAAAAAGAATACACATTATATTATTTATTCAACAAACTTTTAATAAGAATTAAGTACATACAAGGTGTTATGGTAGGCACTAAGTTCTAAAGGACCACCTTGGATGTTGCTTTGCCTGGAAGAAGTCACAGACAAGTAGGGGAGATGGATACAAGGCCCACACATATCTTCACGTGGTTTGCTCCACATTTATCTACACAGTGGAAAGGCCTCATATACTGAGCCTTCTACCTGCTGTCCAGTGCTTCTCAAATTTGATTAAATTGGGATTCAGAATATTTGGACAAAATATCACATAATTTGGACAGAAACCACTAATTAGTTTTTTTTTTACTTAAACCTACTAGAAGCAAAATTTTGTACAATTCAAATAGAACCTTATATTAGCAGTGTGTGTTTGATCATTATTTATTCATTCAGCTAAAATTTATGAAGAGCTGATTGCATGCCAAGCTATGGACCAAGCATGAGATTCCATGACAGACAGAGACCTCTCCTGAGTCTTATGAAACTTCATCCCACGTATAAAAATAGCTGACCAACAAAGAAATGAAGTTTCAGAGAAAAGAGGAAGAACACCTGTCCTATTGGTAGAAATGATATGTGAGTCAGAACATGTTAGCAAAGAGGCAATTAATGAACCTAATCATGAAAAGTTGCTGCTCACCTGCAGACAATGAGGACAAGAAAAAGCATGGGAAATTACTGAACTGAGAGAAAGGTAGCCCTGTCAGAGAGAAAGGTGCCTTCAGACACTGCTAGTGGCTATGGCTGGAAGATCTGATGTTTACCAGACAATGAAAGATGAGGTCTCAAATGCAGAGGTCAGCTGAAAAGGACCTTGTAGTTCATGCTAGGAGTTTGACATTTATCTTGCAGGCAAGTGAGAGCAGTAGAAGTGCCTGACAGAGAAATGACCTGCTTAGCTTGGATTTTGGGTGCATCACTGAAGCACTGGAGATTTTTTATGTTGGAGTTTGGAGGCAGGCATTAGCTGGAGACCTGAAGGTGATTTAGCACAAAGAAGATCAATGGAGCTTTCTCAGGACTTTGGATGCCATAATACAACACTTTGGCTTTGGGTAAGAATAGCCACTCATAAGTGGGCACACTGAGCAAGCTCTGATTGGATTTCTGATAACACCCAGAAGGACAGAGTCTGGACCACACACCAAAAGAGTGATAAAGGGCAGGCAGAATTGTGTGCAATGCTGTTTTATAAGGAGGAAAGGGCAGACAGACGTGTTTCTCTGCACATCGTTTGTATCTCTGTGGACTGACACAGAAAGTCTCCCTGTTTATCACTTATCCACATTCTATACTTGTTGACAGCACGTCTTATTTCGCTCATTGTCTCCACCTGACTGACAGACACAGGCCCCATCAGTTGCCTATTTTAAGGTCTGGTAGATAGTTAATCAGACTTCCAATTTATATGGGGAGCTGCAAAATTCTGACAAGGCTCATGGAGTATCAACCTTTCAAAATCATCTTTATAACTTCCAAAACGATAAGAATAAAGAGGAAATCCTTGTACAAGATACCTGTGAAAACCAAGAAGAATACGCTTCTTTAGGGAAATTTTTTTTGATCACTCTTAAAAAAAAAAAAGAAGAAGAAAAAGAACCTACAACTCTATTAAGAGGGAGAAGGGGAAAAAGAGTAAAAGTACTTTCTCTTTTGAGAGAGAAATGTTTGCTCACATGTATATTGGTTTTTTTTTTTTTTTTTTTTGTGTGTGTGTGTGTGTGTTAAAAGGAAAATTTCTTAGAGCAACTAAATTTGGTAGATCTTATTTGAGTAAAACAAAAGATTCATGAGTCAAGCAGCTCCCAGAACAAGAACAGACTCTGACAACAGTTAACAAAGTGATCAGACCACATTTATAGAGATGAGGGAGGTAGAGAAAACGACTGTATGAGCTACAGCTTGGTTAATCTCTTATAGGGCTGGGATCTCCTGAGAAACCGAGGGAATGCAAAGGCTCCCTTCAAACCCTGAACCTTGTGATCAAGTCAGAAAGATTTCAGAGAAGTCACTCATTTATAGGCCAAAGTTTATTAGAAGCAATAGTAAAGGGGAAGAGGGGGACATATCAAGGAGAGAGGGGGTCCTCTCAAAGAGGACAGGGACAGTGTACTGCTCCTATTCTCCAGTTTTATTGAGGTCCCAGGGGAAGTTTCCAGAGAGTCTTCCCCAGGTCGACCTCTTAACTCTTGACTGACAGCAAGACAACATCAGACTTTCAAGCTCTCACTGCCATGACAACTCTAGGTCACTTTGGCCCACGCTGACCACGGTGTTATTAGGGTGTTATCAGGAAGCCAGTCAGAACGTGCTCAGTTCTTTCTAATTGGAACCTATTCTTATAGATTTTATAATTAGGAGGAACTATCCTTATCTCCCTGAGCTCCAGAATTTTGTTTATAAAAGAGTCACAAAAGTGCCCCACTTCAGGGTAACTTGTGTTCTTACCATGGTATTTTGGATCTACATTTCTCCCACAGATAATAGGTAGCTTGCTGAGGAATGTAATATATCCTGTCGACTTAAGCCAGACAAGGCTGCAGAAAAATTGCTAAGAAAGTATGTAGGGTCAGCACAGAGGGCCCATTTGATACAACGTTTCCCTTAACCTGATGTCCCCACTTCTCATGCCTATCTCCTATCAAATGGACCAGTCATTTGGGTGCAGATAGTTTATTGTTTACACCTTAGTTTATTATTTACAACTTAGTTAACTTGCTACAGGGCCTCCTGCAACCAAAGTTCAGTTATTATGGCTAAACCCTGTATTCTTCTGTCTGTTGAACCCAGTACAGGTGCCTCATGCAAATTCTTGTCCTCCCACAATTTTCATTAACACTAGTAAATATTATGAATATTTGAATTAACAAATTTAATTTCCAGAGTTCCAAATTCAACTTTCAAGTTAGTATGAGAAATGATTGTATCAATAACCACAAATTATTGAGTATAAAATTAGGAAAAAAAGCAAAGATTTTAAAAAGACCATCAAGTAGTCCAGAACACCAATGAGTAATTTAAGAAACACAAAAATAAATAGGAACAGTAAATCACTGACGTGTACCTGGCCCTGGAACTGAGTTTTAATCAGCTAAAACCCAGTTTACCTAGTGGAATTCAGCAGAAGAGAAATGACTACATAAAAAATCCAGTTCCTTTCTTTTGAAGACAACTGTTGTCATTCCTCACTCATCCCCTCTAAACATAAAAAAAAAAAACAAGTTTACCTGTATAAACATATTCAGAGAAGGGAAGATTCTTCTCTAGGGATATTTAAATTCTTACACTTGGCCCTTAATTTTCAGGTAACAGAAATCAAATGGTCTCAGGATGTCATCTGGATTAAGACTGATTGATGAAATATCTCATGAACATTCTTACTCCCTGTTTGACTTAAAGGTGAGAGCCCTTTTGCCTGTAAATTGGTGTCCGGCAATGTGAATATCATTAAGGGCAGCAAAGGCAGTGATTAGAGCCTTCTCAGAATCTGTGGTGTTGCAGGACAACAGTAGTTGGCATCTCATTCACTCTGATTACTCTTAAATATGTTCTGAATTCATTTAAATCTTTAATTTTTTTTCACAAGATATAAACTGGAAAAAATTCATTATCTATTTTAGCTTTCTTCTACTCAGTGAGACTAAGAACCTTGGATATCTCTACTAGTCACATTTGCTACCATATATCCATATTAAGGGTGGTTAACTATTGATTACCAGTGCTATTTATAAAAAAAAGCAATGCTTTGGGCAATTCTGCTGGTTTAATTACACAAAAAGTCTTACAACAGTTTTTTTTTGTTGTTGTTGTTGTTTTTAAACAAGTTTGGCATAACTTCATTCAGTTTTTCCCAATATATTGTGCTATAATTAAGAATTAATTATGATAGCTTACAGAAATAAGTAATCATTGGAATAAAGAAAATGCTGTGACCTACTAAGTACAACTTAAATATCTCAATTCTAATAATAAGAAAAACAATGCAAAGAAAAGATTTCTATTTATTAGGCAAAAGTAATGGTATTAGAAACAATGTATCAGTTGTGCTTTAGTCAAGCAAGACTAGATAATATATGACTACAACATCATCTATCATTGTCAGTTTCCAAGATAAATTATTTAATTTTAGAGCCCATGATTTTTATATGATCAAATTTCTAGGATGTAATTTAACAGCATGTTAGTGGTAAATATCAAAAGCAGCAAATGTAAAATAAGTAATTTAGAACACCCACATAACATTTGCAAACGTATAAAGTATATCTGTGTCTTGCCTTCTTTGAAATTTGTGGCCACATTGTCCTTGAAGATTGAACTAAATCAAATAAAGTCCACCTCAAAGATAAATTTTGTTTTGTTGAGGGTTTGGTAGGATTTTCTATTTCACTAATAATTTGCATAAATGTATAGAAATCTCCATTTTTTCTCCTTAAGATTCCTGAGATTTTTTTTTAAACCATAGAGTAGTACCAGTGGAAAAAGTATTGATCCTGATGCTAGATAATTTAAACAACCTTGTCTTAGTAGTATTTTAGATAATTTAAATCACTTGGTCTGAGAACTCGTTGCAAGTCCTTTAGCCTTAACTTCTAATTTATAACATATGTCTCCCAGTTTATTTTAAATAGGTGAGAGTGTTATATATTCAGACATTAATACCATAATGAGCAACTGATATTGAAAAGTTGACCATAATAGAAACAGTTCATTGAAGGGAGGAATGTGGGGAAAAGAAGAAGATATTTTTCCACAAACCACTAAAAACTGCAAGTTAATCCTTTGCTGTTTCATCACTAAAACAAAACACCTGAGATAACCAACTAGCGGGAGGAAAGATTTATTTTGACTCACTGTTTTAGTCCATGGACAGCTGGCTTCATTGCTTTCAGGCCTGGGATGAAGCAAAAACATCCTGGCAGGGAGTATGTGGTGGAGAAAAACTGCTCATCTCATGGTACCTGGAAAGAAGAGAGACAGGAAGGGGTGGGTCTTTTAAAGACACACAGCCCCATGACAAAAAGCGAACTTCCTTTCATTAGGCCCCACCACTTAAAGGTCCCACTACCTTCCAATACCTCCATAGGCAAAGCATCAATTCTTCAACGCATGGGCCTTTAGAACACATTCTGGGTCCAAACTGTAGCAATGAACTGTTGGAGAAACAGACATGGAATAAAAACAATGTTCTGCAAATGTTTCCTTGTTGGTAGCACAGCCAGTCAAAAATAACTTATTTATCAGATTTAATATCTAGCCGAAATTAAAAACTATTTGTCACTCAGATCTATTAAGGCCCAAAGACAAGATCTGAATTTTCTGTGAGATGGAATAAATGCATATAGTTAATCTCATTTTTTTTCACTGAGATTTACTGCTGGGGTTGAGGCAGAGAAGAGAAAGGAAGCAATTATACCCAGCACCTCTATCTATGCTGATGTATCTAAATTGTCATTTACTAAGTTTTTACTTCAGTGTGAACTGTTTAGAAAGAGTGCTCTGAAGTTTGTTAGAAGAGATAAGAAAGATGGCAAATATTTTTATTAGTTTTTTTATTATTTTTTACCACCCAATATTCATTTGGGGAACCATATTTTCTCCCACCTTTAATCCCATAAACACAGATGAATCTAGCTCAGTCCTTAATTCTTGGAATGGAGCTCATGGTTTAGGATTAAGCTAATCAGAGTATGTTTTCAATCCATGGTAATCAGGTCAGAAATGTTCTTGTTTCTCAGTGGAACCAATAAAATACAATGAAACTTTGACTGAAATTTCCAGGGAAAATGAACTAACTGCTAGAGTTAGTTTGGAGCTGAAGCCTTTTGCTTTCAGAAGAGACAACTGTACCTAAGAACACAGATCTGTCAGCAGGACAGATGACAGGAGAAAAGGGTAAAGAAACTGACATTTTTTGTCAAAGATATAGGGACTCACCAATTCACACCAGAATAAACCTTGTTGAGGTAACCACTAATCCAAGGGATGTGCTCGAAGCCTGGAATTTTCAGTAAAGTTCCCCTAATGTTTCAGCTGACAAAACTAAGTATATTTCTCTCCTTGTTTATTTTCCTGTTCCCCTCACAACCTCTTATGTGTAATTTTGTATAACAATGAGGGTCTCCCTCCATTACCATGCAATTTCCCTTTTTTCTCCCTTTCCCTCCCACCTAGTGTATCTGTTTAATGTTGATCTTTTCTTCCTGCTCTTCCTCCCTGCTCTGTTCTTAGTTGTTCTCATTATATCAAAGAAGACATTTGGTATTTGTTTTTTTAGGGATTGGCTAGCTTCACTAAGCATAATCTGCTCTAGTGCCATTCAAGGAGAGAAATGAAATACAGTAGATGGGGTAGAGAGAGAAGATGGGAGGGGAGGGGAGGGGGGATAGTAGAGGATAGGAAAGGTAGCAGAATACAACAGTTACTAATAGGGCATTATGTAAAAATGTGGACGTGTAACAGATGTGATTCTGCAATCTGTATTTGGGGTAAAAATGGGAGTTCATAACCAACTTGAATCTAATGTATGAAACATGATATGTCAAGAGCTTTGTAATGTTTTGAACAACCAATAAAAAAAACTAAGTATAAATAAGGAACATTTACAGATTTACTAGATATAAAAGATTAATCACATGCTTTCAAAAGCCAATCACACTAACCTTAAGCCATAAATTAGAAATTAGGCCAACCATGGTAAATTACAGAAGAAGCTATATAAAAAGGAATCTGAATACATGGATATCCAGGAACTGAGCAAATAAGACAGTAAAAAGCAGTTATAGATTTAAGTACTGATAGTCAAGGCCAGCTTAGAGTACTAGCTCTCTCTATATTTACTTAGCAAGCATTATTAAGGTTAAACCACATGACCAATAGTCACTTAATTTCCATGAATCAAAAGATGATACTGGGGAGTAAAACAATCAAATTATATTATGTGCATGCACAAATATATCATTATGAAACTCACTGTTCTGTATAATTTACATGGACCAATAAAAAAGAGATAATAATGGAGACATTTAAAAATCATAGTATCAATAATAATAATGAAGTCAATGATTAATTGTTGGCCACCATTAATTTTTTGCTATGCCAGATACCATCTGTGGTTTATGTGCATTATATCAGTTTATTTTTATTAGATCTCCATGACAACAATGTTCTCACATTTTATATACAGCCAGAATGTGAGGGGATGAGCTTTGAAGTTCATACTTCATAGGCAGAAACTGTTTCTCCATTATTCTCACCTCCTCTCTCCTGGCTATGCATCGGAATTATACACGCATGCTGTTGTGGTTTAGATGTGAGGCTTCCCCCAGAGCTCCTGTGTTAATGCAGGAATATTCAGAGGTGAAATGGTTAGATTGGGGGAGCTGTAACCTAATTAGTGCACTCTAGTTTGAATTGACTGGGTGGTAACTGTAGGCAGGTGGGGCATGGTGGACATGGGTCACCAGGGGCATCTTCCCTGAGGTCACTTCTTTCCTTCTCTATTTCCTGGTCACCATAAATGGGTCAGGGCTCTTTCATCACACCTTCTGGCATGAGGTTCTGCCTCACTTTGGGCCTAGAGCTATAGAGTTGGTCCACAATCAATCAAATCTCTGAAACCATAAGCCAAAATTAACTTTTTCTCCTCTAAGTTATTTTTAATTGGATATTTTGGTCAAAGCAAGGAAAAGCTGACTAACACACATGCTCTTCTGGTCAGAGTTTGCAGTGCATCCACTATGAATGGAGATTATGCTTCCAGGCTATTGGCCAATGGAAAGTGGATAGAAGTGACAGTGGCCAGTTCTAGACCAAGAATTTCTGAGCTACAACATGACATTGGTCTTCCTGGGAACATGCAGTCCTAAGATTTGTCATGGCAATAATACATTCAAAATAGTGAAGACGCAGACTTCAACTCAGTCAGAAAGCTGGAGTCGGGCCCAGCCTATCCTATCCTTGTCTGGATCAGCCAAACCACATACATATGAGTATAAAATGAGTGTTTATTATTGTAAGTCATTGGGATTTTTAATTATTTTTCTAACAGAATAAAAGATGGACATTTTTTTGTCAAAGACATATGGACACACCTATTCATACCAGAATAAACCTTGTTGAAGTAACCACTAATCCAAGGCAAAGTCAATTTTTGCTAACAGATGGGATCTGGAAAGTCTCTGCACCTGGTTGAGAGGAGCACTGGTCTTTATCCACTGATGCTCTCTGTGTCACCAATAAAGTGTAAATGCATCTATTATCAGGCACACATGACAGTGATTCAGGTTCCCATGGGGATGTACTCCAGAAAGAGGTGAGTCTTTATTGTCCAGGCAGATTCAATGTGAAATCCAGACTCTTTCACACTTTTAATTTTTTGCATCCATAGAATCCAAAACAAAAAGAAAAAACTAATTCACTTGAGTCTGGGCAAAGATCTGTTGATGCAACATTTACTAAATGCCTGGGCAATGCTTAGTCCAGAGGTAGCACTTCACCTGCAGAGACTATGCCTGGAGCAGTTATGTCTATCATCATTTGCTAAGGTCATTCCCAAACAATCTTAGCAAACAATTTTGACAATAGTGTCCTCCAAGTTAGTAAAGTTGAAAAAAATGTCCACAATGTACTTGCATATGAGCCAGATGATACATTTAGGAAACTTCAATCAATTTCCAGCATGGTTATTAAGGGAAAATTTTATTTCTTCCTTTTTTCTATTGCTTCCTTCTTAAAATGTTGGTATAAACATAAAATGAACACAAACATTAAGAGAGAATCAAGAATTTTTAATTGTAGCACAGAGAACTTTAACTCTTTACCTGCAGGGATATATAACTTAAGATTTTGAATGTGTGAATCATTTGCAGAGAAAGATGTGAAGTAGAAGCAGCTATTCATATAGTGATAATAGCAAATAACCTTGCACCAAAAACTCAAGTTTCTCCTTGAAGATGATGTCAAGTGGATTTTACAGATTTATTTTATTTTAGTTCTACTGATTCCCTGATTTGACTTCAACAATAAAAATACAACAAGGGATAGGCTGTATTTTTGTTGATTTTAACCTACAGCTTAGTAAAATAAGATGATGTATTGCAAAAAGTTCCGACAACGGACTTAGGATCCCTGCATTTCACCTCATGGGTCAGATCAGCAGGTGGTCACCCCACTGGCCTTTCTGGAAGTTGGTCAGTATCATGCTTTTCTCTCTGACAAAGTTCAGTTGCAGGTCTGTTATTCTTGAAGTGAAGTCACAATTTCAAGGGAGCAATAGGAGGAGCCGCAGTAGTGTAGCTCTGTGAGAGAATTTGCTATCGATCAGTACTGTGATAAACTCTTCCCAGTAATCACTTAGTCCATATGATCAGCCTATGATATTGCTTTTCCCTTGATTACACAGCCACTCGATTTTACAAATCCTATACCAAAGACTGTTCTGAAACACTTTACTTCTTTCCCCTCATTTAATTATCCTTTAAACATTTTTCTTCTAGTTTACTTTTTGAATTTTTTAAAAAATATTTTTTTATTTGCTCTTTATGATTATATGTGACAGTAGAATGTACTTTGACATATACGTACGTGGAGTTTAAGTTTCCATTTTTGTGGTTGAACATGATGTGGAATTTCACTGGTGGTGTATTCATATATGAACATAGGAAGGATATGTCCGGTTCATTCTACTGTCCTTCCCATTTTCATCTGCCCTCTATTCCTTCTGCTCCTACTGTCCAACCTGGTGAAACTCCACTCCTACCTCCCATCCCCCCCGGCCTACTATGAGTCAGAATCCACATATCAGAGAAATCATTCGGACTTTGTTTTTTGGAGGGATTGGATTGACTGCATCACTTTAGTAAGCTGATTTAAAGTCCTTTGAGTATATACTGAGAAGTGAGATAACTGCATCAAATGGTGAATCTATTCCAAATTTTCTGAGGAATCTCCATACTGCTTTCCAGAGTGGGTGCACCAATTTGGAGTCCCACCAGCAATATATATGTGTGCCTTTTCCCCCCACACTCTTGCCAATATTTAATTTTGCTAATATTCTTGACAATTGCCATTCTGAATGGAGAGAGATGGAATTTCAGGTGTAGTTTTAATTTGCACTTCTCTAGTTGCTAGAAATCTTGAACATTTTTTCAAATATTTGTTGACCAATTATATTTCTTCTTCTGTGAGGTGTCTGTTAAGTTTCTTTGATTGGGTTATTTGTGGGTTTTTTTGATATTAAGTTTTTTGAGTTCTTTGTATAGCCTGAAGATTAATGCTCTAATTAAGGTGCATATGGTAAAATTTTTCTCCCATTCTGTAGGCTCTCTCTTCACATTCTTCATTGTTTCCTGTGCTGTGAAGAAGATTTTTAGTTTGATACCAACCCATTTATTGATCTTGATTTTACTTCTTGTGCTTTAGGAGTCTTGTTGAGGAATTCAGTTCCTAAGCTGACAATAATGGGCATACTCTTTCTTCTAGTAGGCATAGGGTCTCTATTCTAATGCCTAGGTTCTTGATCCACTTTGAGTTTTGTGCAGGGTGAGAAACAGTGGTCTAATTTCATTTTGTTACATATGTACTTCTAGTCCCCAGCACCATGACCTTAGAAGATGGAAAGACTTCCATGTTCTTTGATAGGCAGAACTAATATTGTCAAATGGCCATACTACCAAAAGCACTATAGAGATTTAATGAAATTCCTACTAAGTTTCCAATGATGTTCATCTTAGAAATAGTAAAAATAGTCATTGAATTTATTTGGAAAAATTAGAGGCCCAGAATAGCCAAAGCAATCCTCAGTGAGGAAAGTGAACCAGGAAGCATCACAATACCAGACATTAAATTATACTACAAACAATAGCAACAAAAATGGCATGGTATTGGCACAAAAACAGACATGAAGACCAAAGGTACAGAAGACACAGAGACAAACCACATAATTTTTGAATTATTGATACATGCTTAATGCATTCAAGGTATACAATTTGATGACTTGATAAAATCTCATAATTCACTGATGGATTGGTCGTGGAGTCTGTCAAAAGGAGAGGATTCAAAGATTTCTCTCTGTGATAAAATTTAAGCTACTGAATAACATAAGTTAAATAGCAGAACAGTAGCTCTGCAGTGTCAAGCCATGGCCATACTTAATACAAAAAGCCTCAACGGCCCAAGATAGGTAAAAGATAGATGAAAGTATAAGGATGCAGAGAGCAGGATGAAGAGATAGGAAAGACAGAAACTGACACCATGGCTTATGTTCTTGACATTGGATTTGAAGAAAAGGTGCTTTGTTTTGTTGTGTTGTGACACAACCCTTAAAAAGATTGAATAAATCCCTTTTGTGTAGAACTCAGTGAAACCTTATTAAAAGCAGCTTTAAACTGGATGACATAATTTCTGTGTGAAAGATGAATGGGATAACATGGAAGAGAAGATTCTCATCTGTTTTCTGCCATTTTCAGAAGTGCATTTAAGCTGACAGTGGGCAAGGGGTGTGTTGGCTATCTGAGACCCAATCCTGCAGATGCCTACCATGGTAGAGCCAGGAGCACAGGTTAGCAATCCCTTTAGAGATCACAACAGCATTTCATTATAAATCATCACTGATCAAAAACCTTTGTTCTTCTCTGTGGGTACACAGGTTATTCTTATAAATCTTCAGAAGTTATTTGGAAACCATTGCTGGTGAGGACCATTCAGATCATAAAGGATGTGGGTCATAAAGAGAGATTCTCTGTCAAGGCTATGGAACTATTTTACCTTTGTGGCTCTGAAACTACTTCAAAACTTATCTTAAGCAACAAATATCAAGAAAATTAGCAATGCTCCCCAAATGATTTATTTAAAAGATAGCTCTATTGTAGATGCAGCAACTGATGTATTATTTAATAAGCCTTACACCACAGTTACAAATTTAATAAGATATTGCAATAGAAGGAGATACATTAATTAGTACTAGCTCTTCTTGATTTCATTTCTTAATTTATATTGATCAGTTTCTTAGGCAGTATTTTTAAATGGCTAGAAAGGGTATTAATGAGCACATTCATAACCAGGGGATGTCTGGGGATTTGTGTACAATCTAGGGTTTCATGTTTATCCTAAAAAAGATTTATAGAAATAAAGAAGACAAAAAAAGACATCATTCTAGCCAAAGTGATAATTTGTTTTTCACCCTTTGTAATATGAATACTTTTCCCCTTTGTCTTGTATTTCCTCTTTATTTTCCTGAGAGAAAACATTATGAAGAAAACACATTACTCAAAATGAGCCTGAGACTGAAAGAAAATAATAAAATCAAGTGATAGGTTACAAACGAAAAAAAAAGACTCCAGAAAATGAAATATCTAAAGACAATGAAGATGAAAAGAATGTGTAAGGGCAGAAAAAAAAGAAAAGGTAGTGGGAAAAAAGACATATAGATTCCATCACAGACAGGAATGAATTAAATGCCCCTAACAAAACTGGGCTTGCAGACAGATAAAAAGAAACTGGGAATTGCAGGCAGGGAGTGATAAGTCATACAGCCTATTCTTTCACAGAGCACAACCTGTATTTAGAGGGAACAGGTCATTAATATAGCTTATCCACTCCAGCATCATCAGGAGGAATCAACCCAACAAAATACAAGTCCAGCATTTGTGCAGTTGGCTTTGAGTCTCATAATAAAGCCAACATGTGGAAAGAGCTCAGGAGTGAGAAACAGGACACCTAGAATCCAATTCCAAATTGGTTAGAACTCACTGATGTCCTTTAGGAAGTCTCCAGGGATCAGCTTTATCATCTACAAAATGGAAGAATCAGGAAAAATGATTTCTAAGATCCCCATGTCTAGTGTTTAATCACTTATACAAAATCTTCCATTAAATCCTGGTATTTGACCCCAAAGTGATAGAAGGATAGATTAATAAATTTCAGATATTTACATCAGCCATTTCTATTTCTCTTCACTTATATTACTGGAGAGAATTATTTAATTGATTTTTATTGGTGCATTATGATTATACTTACTGGTGGGATTCATTGTGACATACTTGTACATGCACATGACATCATTTGCTTAATTTCATTACTCAGTACCTGCCTCACACTTCCCTCCTCCCTACTCATGGTCCCCTTCCTCTAATCTCTGGGGAGCAGCTTTTAAGAGTTTTTCAAACATATGTTCATTATCTTATTAATGTGGCATCTTTCAAGTCTCATGATTTATTAAATTACATCAGTCTGGAAACACCCATAAAGAAAATAACGATTATTTTACCCTGCAGTTTAGAATAGCATCATTAGATAGACAGAATCACCACTTACAAAAGTATATGTATAAAACTTCAGAGCCTTCCAGAACTGGAATTTCTTTACTTAAGCAAATGCTGGTACTGATAGATCTGGGTACAAAAAAATTAATGCTTATTTTATAGAGGAATATCAAATAACCCTTTGCAAACATTTAACTTTTTTAGTACATTTAAAATACACTGCATTTTAGAAAAATTCAGTTTACTTGTAACTTTTGTATTCCATCAGATATTTTAAAAGTCTATACTTTACACCCACATATTTTACTAAAATTACTTACACCTATCACTGGGAGGCATTTAATTTAAAAAGACAATGACTTGTTTACATGGCTAAAATGCTAGCAAACATATGATAATGTTGCATTAGAGTGGGAAGGATCTGGAAATCGATTTGTCATTAATTAGTTTTATTATTATTTGATGCAGTTATTTCAGTGAAAAATGCATTAGCAAATCCATGTTTCCACAAGAGACCAGGTCCCCTTTTCCTATATCCAGTAACTATCACCCTACAATTCATTGAGGTGCTTCAAAAATTGTGATATACAATGTGCTACATACAGGATATACAGATCAATTTCAAGAGTTGACAGAACTAAAAGTTTATACTGATTACATTTAAACACTGAGGATTTTTTTAAAATGTCAGAACTTAGAAATACAATCAACATCCATAAATCAAACATGTTTCTAAACAACAGTGATGAATCCTCTGAAAGAGAAATTAGAAAAACTATCCCTTCGCAATTGCTTCAAAAAATAAAATACAATACTTGGGAATCAATCTAACAAAAAAGGCGAAAGACCTCTACAATGAAAACTACAAAACACTAAAGAAAGAATTTGAAGAAGACCTTAGAAGATGGAAAGATCTCCCATGCTCTTGGATGAATTAATATTGTCAAAATGGCCATACTATCACAAGTGTTATACAGATGTAATGCAGTTCCTATTAAAATCCCAATGACATTCTTCATAAAACTAGAAAAAAACATCATGAAATTCATTTGGAAAAATAAGAAACCCAGAATAGCAAAACAAGCTTAGCAAGAAAAGTGAAGCAGGAGGCATCACAATATCAGACCTTAAACCATCCTACAGAGCCATAGTGAAAGAAGAAAAAAAAAAAAAGGACACTGAATTGGCACCAAAACAGACACGTAAACCAATGGTACAGAATGCATAAATACAGTTATCTCATACTAGAAAAAGGCACCAAGAACATTCACTGGAGAAGAGATAGTCTCTTCAACAAATAATGCTGGGAAAACTGGAAATCTGTATGTAGCAAAAACTCCCATCTCTCATCCTGCAGAAAAATCAACTCAAAGTGGATCAAAGACTTAGGCACTAGAACAGAGACCCTGCACTGAATAGAAGAAAATGTAGGCCCAAATCTCTACCATGTTGACTTACGAACTAACTTCTTTAACCAGACTCCTAAAGTCCAAGAAGTAAAATCAAGAATCAATCAATGGGATGAAATCAAACTGAAAAGCTTCTTCTCAACAAAGGAAACAATCAAAAATTTAAAGAGAGAGCCTACAGAATGGGAGAAAATCTTTACCACATGCACCTCAGATAGAGCATTAACCTACAGAATATATAAAGAATTCAAAAAACTCAACACTACAAAAACAAATAACCCAATCAATAAATGGCAAAGGAATTCTACAGACACTTCACGGAAGAAGAAAAACAACTGATCAACAAGTATATAAAAAATGGTTCAACATCCTTAGCAATTAAAGAAATACAAATTAAAACTACACTGACATTCCATCTCACTCCGTTCAGATTGGCAATTATCAACAAATCAAGCAACAGTAAATGTTGGCAAGGCTGTGGGGGGAAATGGTACACTCATATATTGCAGGATTTGACTGCAAATTGGTGCAACCATTCTGGACAACAGTATGGAGATTCCTCAGAAAACTTGGAATGGAACCATGATTTGACCCAGCTATCCCACTCCTCAGTATATACCCAAAGAACTTAAAATTAGCATTCTACAGTGATGCAGCCACAGCAAGATTTATAGCAGCTCAATTCACAATAGCTAAACTATGGAACCAACCTAGATGCCCTTCAACAGATAAATGGATAAAGAAAAATATGTGTGTGTGTGTGTGTGTGTGTGTGTGTGTGTGTGTGTATATATATATATATATATATATATATATATATATATATATATTTATTTTTTTTTTACATGACCAATGTGATTCTACAACATGTACAATCAGAAGAGTGAGATGTTATACTCCATTTATATATGATGTGTCAAATGCATTCTTCTCTCATGTATAACTAATCGGAACATATTTAAAAAAAAAAAAACTAAATATTCTGTTATCTGGGAAATTCACCTATTACCACCACTACCTACCAATCCAACACAAGAAAGCCAGATACAAACAAGGTGCTTTTTGCATTATTTCTTTTAAACTCCAGTTCAAACTCTCTACTTTTAATAATAATGGTTTGATGATTACATGGGTCTTGAAGACATTATTGACCTTTAAAATCTAATCAGACACTCCATCTGTAGGAAATTGATAGAGGAAATAATCACAGATGGGTACAAATAATGACACATAATGCTACATATAATATATGTATATATATATATATATATATACATAAAATTTGAGAATTATTAATACATTTTTTAAAAGTACAAGTAACTCATATATCAAAACACTAAGAGGAGAAATAGATATAAATACAATTAATTACATTCATAGTACATAATATTATGTAAAAAGTTTTTTCTCAAATAACAAATTAAAAGATGACCAGAAAATAATGTTTCAGGAGATAGAAAAATTGCAAGTGTATGAAAAGCATTGTTGCATTGTTGTTATTTTCTTTACAATTGCATATGAAGTAAAAATGTGGAATACCATACGGCAAAATGTAAACAGAGGTTACACAATTTTGAGATTATAGCTCCTTTTATTTTCTTCATTTTACAAAGCATGTAGTTTCTTTTTTTACATAAAGATGCATACATTTCAAAATAGATAGTTTAAAATGTATGGATTACTGTGAGTAATTTCAAGATGAAAAAGTTTCTGTTCTTGAGTAAAATGTCTTTAACTCTAAATGTGTTAATCAATGTGTCCCCGATGTGGGATGACTTTGAATGCAGTACCAACATCACTAGGCCCTAGAAATCCTGGTCATCTGTTCCCCCACTCTGTTCAACTTCCTCATCTACAAGAAAGGACATTCTAGCTAACATCTCCAGACCCTGTAGCTAAAAACCTCTTAAATGCAATGGGATTGACTCACCTGCCCAACAATTACAATTCATTCACCTCTGTCTTTGCAGGAAAACAAAAAAAACAGGAATAATATACAATATAGAAAATGTTGTTGTAATTTACATAATTAAGGTGCAGTTTAGAAACTATCTTTAAAAACTCATCTGGACTATTTCTACTTTAATAAATATGTAAATTGTTTTTCCCTATATTTTTAAAAGATCAAGCTCTACATAAAATTTTACACATCTAGATTAAAGAGGAAACAATTTGAAGGTAATATAAAGTTACCCTTTAGAATGTGATTTTTTAAAAAAGGCAAAACAAAAAGCAAAACTACCACCTCTAAATAACAAGTAGTCTATGCTTTCTAAAAATACACATTGAAATACACTGGAACTCTATTACTCAATTTTACTGTGAACCTTAAAATGCTCTAAAAATTAAAACCTATTAAAAATGATAGGGCTGGGGATGTGGCTCAAGCGGTAGCGCGCTCGCCTGGCATGCGTGCGGCCCGGGTTCGATCCTCAGCACCACATACCAACAAAGATGTTGTGTCCGCCGATAACTAAAAAATAAATATTAAAAATTCTGTCTCTCTCTCTCTCTCTCTCTCTCTCTCTCTCTCTCTCTCCCCTCTCTCACTCTTTCTTAAAAAAAATGATAGCATTGGTCAAACTGTGAATCTTTGTGATTTTTGTGTGTGTGTGTGACTTAATTCTGTTCTTGTTGAAAAGTATAATAGTTAAAGCATTTAATTCATTGGCAAAACCTTCGTTTTCTGCCTATGTGTATAAAGGCTGAGTCTATCTGCTTGAATAGCCTCTCTTCTATAGATCTCAACTGTATTATTCAAGCAGCTCAAACACATTATCTGGCTAAGACAAAAGTATACTTTTATGTTTTAGTTTCAATGCGTGCATGCGTGCGTGCGCGCGCGCACACACACACACACACACACACACACACACACACTTTACCTTTCATAGGAAACAAAATTCAACTTCAAATAGATCCTGAAGTTGAGGTCATGTTCCTTTCACTTGATCAGTCCTTTTCCCCATTCTCCATTGGTATTAAATATCTAAAACTCGAGAACCAACTTCATATAATCAATGAAAATAAGAGTAGTCCTTTTAAGCCTAGCAGATTTGAAGAAGATCATAGCATAGGTCAGAAAAGGGTAGGGCAGAGGAACATTTCAATGTGTCACATTCACAAGGATTTCAAGATTTAGAGCTGTTACATAGCTTGCCTTTCTCACCACCAGTTTTTTTCTGAACAGGAGAAAAAAAAATAAAAAATAAAAGTCATGTCTAAGAAGTGGAAAGAGCACAGAAAACGTAGCAGCAGCATCTTCTCCTTTTTTTCTCCTTCTTTTTCTTTTTCCCCTCTTCCTCCTCTTCTTCCTCCTACTGCTTCTTCTCTCTCTCTTTCTCTCTGGCTATTAGTTACCATGTTGTACAGTTCATTTCTGGGATATAAACTCTCAAGGCAGCAGTCTCATCATACCTTTTCTATGTGGGACATTATGTGGAAAGGAGAATGCTGTTTGCATTGGTACCTATGCTATTAAAAACCAGTGGTCTTTAGTGTTTCCAAATCTGTTTCCTCAATAATGCCAGCTTCACAGGATTATGGTGAACCATGCATGAGTTATGATTCCACAGGGCTTAACAAAGTATGGAAGAGATGAAGCTCTCAGAAACGTCATGTAAAGCCAGCAGTATTTAGAATGCGGATGTTATAAGGTAAGATAGCAATCCCAGTGGTGTTTCTTGTGGTCATGGCAGTTATAGTGAAGAGCACAGGTGCAGAAATGGCAGGAATAAGAGTATGTCCAGCAGTCATTACTTACTGATTGCGTTGATGTTTCTGAAAGCCAAGGGAGGACTAATCCCATTGTGCTGTATATCAGGGGCCAATGAACTCCAGGTTTTATATGCCCTGAGAATTGAGAACACTTCATATATTTTAATGGTTACATCTTAAATGATTATATTAGTACTTAAAAATATCCTTAACTTTGCAGTTTGGTTAATGAAGTCCAAAATACTAACTATATAATCCTATAAAGGAAAAAAATTGTCCACCTATATTCTTAATTACCAAAAGCCACCTAGGACACCCTTGATCTCTTGTCCATGTATTCCTCATATTGAAACTGAGGGAGGGTAATCTGAAAAAAAAAATCTCCTTGTCTTCACTTAATCCTAGTTGCTTGCTTTTGGTTGACCTTTAAAAATCACTAATTTTGGAGGTCATGCAGCAAAGAAATAAATTAGTAGCCATCCACTAGCCTTGCTGTAGGAACCGCCTCTGATGTATATGTCATGATGATACCAGTTGCCTAGGTTCTTTTTCAGGGTCTTGAAGGCTAATTTGCTAAAATTTCTGACTCTTAGGCCTGTGCAAGGATCCAATGGGTGACCTTTTGACAGCAGAGGAACCAAAGCTAACACCAACATTTTCTGAACATGTGTCCCATGAAAAGCCATGAGTTTGAATTACACATGTGCCTAACACTGATTAATTCACCTCCAATCACTTCCCCCATGCTCTTGGATAGAGAATCACCCTGTTCCTCTATCCCAAGGATACCCTAGGAGGCAGATTTGAGCCTGGATCTCCTGTCTCCATACCTTGGTTGCCTTTTTTTTTTTTTTAAAGAGAGAGGAGAGAGAGAGGGAGAGAGAGAGAGAGAGAGAGAGAGAGAGAGAGAGAGAGAGAATTTTTAATATTTATTTTTTAGTTCTCGGCGGACACAACATCTTTGTTGGTATGTGGTGCTGAGGATCGAACCCGGGCCGCACGCATGCCAGGCGAGCGCGCTACTGCTTGAGCCACATCCCCAGCCCCCTTGGTTGCCTTTGGAATAAACACTCTCTTACAAAACTCTTGTTTCAGTGATGGGCATATAGTAAAATGGGCAAAATGAGCCTCATCTGGTAACAATATTTCCTAATCTGATCCAATTTAACCTCTTTTGGATGTTCATACTTCCAGAAAATATCCCCTAAATTTTCCTTGTTTTCTCACCTTCTGAAGACAGATTCCCCTGGGATTTTTTTCCCCCTTCCACACAGTTAGTACATTTATTAAATGAGAAATAAAATCTTCCTTGCTCTTCACTTCCAGTCTATTCTCTTTCCTGAAGATTACAAGTTGTTTTGGAATTCATACTACCAAGTTAAATATACTAATTAAGATCTCATATTAAGTGGAATAAGCTAATCCCCCCAAAACCAAAGGGCAAATGTCCTCTCTTGTATGTGGAAACTAACCTACAATAAGTGGTGGTGGGAGGACAGGAGTTCAGAGGATTAGACAAAGGGGAACAAAGGAAAGGGAGGGGAGTAGGAATAAGAAAGACAGTGGAATGAATCTGATATAACTTTCCTGTGTACATATATAAATACACCACAGTGAATCTCAGCAACATGTACATCCACAAGACTGGGGCTCTAATTGGAATAAGATATATACCATGCATATACAGTTTTATCAATTGGACTCTATGTCATGTATAACTAAAAAGAACCAGTGAAAAATAAATTTTAAAAAGAAAATAAATGATGGCAATAATTATTATAAATAACCCACTCAGTATCTTATTGGCTTAAAACAGCAAAGTTTTATTTCTTATTCACCTCATCTGTCCATCTCTGGTCAGTGGAAAACTTTTCTCCACGTTACTCTCATGTAGAGATCATGTAAACAGAACCTGCATCTTCTTGTTTTTCCTGACAAAGAGAAGGAGACATGGAGAATCCTATGCTGGTTCTTGATGATAGCCTTTCAGAAGTGACATTTCACGCTCACATTAATTGACCAAAGTGATTCATATAAACAGGAATAATTTGCTAAGGGCATTTCTATGACTTGAAAAAAGAAAATTAAAAAATTATTTCTAAACTTTACTAACTCCTATCCTTTGCTACTTAATGTCTGTTCTTATTTTGCCATCATATGTGAATCTCAGGGTCATTTTCTCTGACCCCTTGAAATTTTAGTCTATGGATCATCTCCCTATCTTTCTAGCAGTTTTTGTCCCAATTCTCAATAGCATTAATCATCACATGAATTATCTTTCCAAAACAATCAGTTGACTTCATTACCTCAGTCAGCTACCCATGGTCATAATCTAGACCTTGAAATTCTTATAGGCCAGTCCTCCATGATCTAAAGACAGGACATCCTCCTACAAACACCTCCCAAATTTCCATCTCAGCTCTTTTTGTCTCCCAACACTAATGTTCTCCCATCTGAGACCTTCATTCCTGTGACCCTACCAAATCTCCCACCCCCTGATGTCTTCATTTCTTCCTCTATTGTTCTCATATTTCATAGTCCATCATTATAATCATGACCGTAACACTGTATCAGCTCTCTCATCTCTCTTTCACTCTTTCTTACTCATTTAGCAAAATGTATCTCAGATTAAATATTGATCTTTTCCTGCTCCATACATGGATGCAAACAGCTAAGTGAGCATAGAAAAACACACAACCTTGCTGTCCAATCTCACGTTAAATTCATGATCGTGAATTTCAAGTGGATCCTTAGAACTTCCCAAATATATAGAATAGTCCCATCATCCATATTCTGTGACTTTTTTTTAGGTCCTTGCTACTCAGCATTTGGTCCCAGGGCCAGGATTTTAGGCATGGCTTTATGCTTGTTATCATAAATGTAGAATCACAGACTGCACCCAGGTTCAAAGTGTCAGAATCTGCTTTGTAACAAGACACTCAGGTGATTCACATATAAAGTCCTCGAAATTTCATTCTGGATAATTCTTTCACATTGGCTGTACCTGCTTTTCCTCCCTTGAGGATTCCTGCTTGTCTAACTTCTAACATTAGGATGGTTCAGGGCTCAGTCTTCAGAACTGTCCTCCATGTCAACACCTTAGTTTAGATCATCTAGTCCCATCCCTTTAAGTGCTTTGTAGAACTGCCATAGCCACATGTGTATCCAGTCACATTCTCTCCCCCACACTTCATACTTTTCTCCACAATTGTCTCATACTGTATATTACACTGGGATGTTGAAGAGCTTCTTCAAATTAAACACATAACAAACAAAATTCTTCAATCTCTGTCCATCCCTCCCCAATCTTCAATCTACTCCCTCAGGATTCTCTGTCTCAGGAAAAGGCAATCTCATTCTTCATGTTTATTAAAACCCTAATTTTGTCATGTTGCTGACTCTTCTCTCCTTTGTGCCTTACCTCCTGTCCATCAAAAACTCCAACTGGTTGCATTTAATTATCTCCACAATCTGATCTTTCCTCACTTTCTTCATTGTTACCATCCTAGTTAGACCATCATTATCCTTCAGATGAATTACAATGAAAACTCCCAATGTGGTCCTCCTTTGTACTTCATGGCCCCTGGACAACCGACTTATTCACTTTGTAGCTAAAGTAATCTCTTTGACATGAGTCAGATCAATTCCTTTCCTTAGAATTTTCTAATGGCTTCTCATTCTCACTCAGAGGAAAATATATTTTTTTCCATGAATCACAAGGTCCTGGCTTGACCTTCATTTTCTGCCTTCTATTCCTACGATTTCTTGCCTTGTTCCTTCCTCTCCAGTCACTTTGTCCTTTTAGTACACTCTCAACTAAAGGACTAGAGTCCTTGAAACTTCTCTCTATTTGGAATATTCTTCTCTCAGATACTTTATGACTAATTTCCTCATTTCCATCTCTTCTGATTTCTATGACTTCATTTCTTGTATTCTATATTTACTTCTTATAACATTTAGCCCTACCCTGTTTGTCTGTGTGTATTGCTGTGTGCTGTGCTTAGCACATAATAGGTACTCAATATATGTATGAACTTTGTTAGTACATAAGTAAATCACGGGCCTAGTCATGGTATTCCTGCAGATATTTTGGTGAAACTTTTAAAAATAAAGTAGCATGTGACTTATTATTTTACATGTTACTATTTTATAAATATTAGAAAATAGAGAAGAGACATATATAGGAAGATGATACGAAGCCTATCACTTATTAATGTTTATTAATTAGAATTAATTATCTGCATTTTGATGTGTCATATTCACTTCCAATGTACTACAAATGTATTTTATGTATGTACACCCAAAATTGATGTTCTGTGCATAATATTCTATCCTGCCTTTCCACGTAAATTTTATACAAATTTTATGTAAAAATAATTGGATAGCCTTATAATGTCTCCACCTTATAAGCACCATAATTTACTTTACCATTCTTTTACTATTAGATATTCAGTTTTAAGTTACTTAGCTCTTTCTACATTTCTAAATTTATAGTATTTTAATAGTGAAACTGCCTAGTACATAGATCTTTATTCATACATCTATTAAAATATTTAAGAGAAATTACAATAGGCTAAATTACTGAGTCAAATAGAATATTGAAAGACCTTTGATGAATGCACTGGCCTTTATAAAACTTGTAGTAATTAAAATTCTTTGAAGTACAACTTATATAATATCACACTATCTATAGTCCAAAACTATTCTTTTATTAAAAAATCACCAATATACATGAAAACGATATTTTGTTATTGTTTTAATGAAAATGTCTTCCTCAGTAATATAGTTGATTAGTTTTCCATGTATTTGAGACTAATTCTTACATCCATGTTCTGTCCAATATTCCTGATGCTCAACACATCATGGAGATACAAATCCTGCCTCGGCATTAAGAAAGAAATCATTTAATGTTTATTAATTAGAACTGGTCTTTTGCCAAGTAACTTATCACATTTTTGAAAAATGTTGACCTGACCCAGTGCTGTCTTGCAGTTGACCCAGGAAATATCTAATTAAGGCAGTATGTATTGATGGTAAATAAACCAGACCATAATTTATAATGACTTTATTTCAGGAATTGTTTGCCTATGGGAAAAGAATCCTTCTGTGTGAATTCAAAATGTCACTACCAGAATCTTCAAATCAACCCAGATGAATTAGAAAAATAATTTCCTATCAGCTTTTCCAAGAGAACAAACTAAAAGAACAATTTAGACACATACATAATAAATTGTTACTTATTCCAATGTGATTTGCAGGCCACTGTTAAGTTTTTCCCTCAAAAACAACAACAACAACAACAAAACTACATTTAACTTACCTTCCACAGTATCTTAAATTTCACCATTATGGAGATCCTTTGGCTAAGGAATCCCAATGTTTTCATGTGCATCTATGTACCCATTAGTGACATTAACATATTAGGTTCTTTTAATTCACTTTCAACCAGGTCTTTTTGATCCATCTCTGAAGGAAATTTATAGCATAAGAAGCTAAAGGTTGTAAGGAAAGATACATCAGAATATAAAACATTACTCTAAGAAGAGTAGGCTTTAGTGAGAGTCCAAATTTGGAGCTGAGAAGTTGGAAGTATACTCAGATTAATAATACCTTGGAAAGTAAACTGGTAACATCTTTTTAAATGGCTGTATTAAAGAGATACTCTGAGACAGATCTAGTGGGAAATGATAGAGCCAAGAAATGAAAACTTGAAGCATGGGCAGGGGAGGAGGCAGTAACACTACAGTTGCTCTATGTTCAGTTGCACGAGGGCAGCACTTTGCAAACAAGCATGTGCACTAATGTCCTGGGGGGGGGGCGGGGTTACTGAAACACAAATTATTGGACCCCAAAGTGGGCTTTTGACTAAGCAGGTCTGGGGGCAACTTGAGTATCTGCTGGTGATGTTGATACTGCTAGCCTGGGGCTACACTTTAAAAATAACTAGTCTGCACTGTTGGACGCTATCTCTTTATGTTGAGATTAAGAGAATATATAGTTGACAAGCCTATTACCTCGAACTCTTTGATGCAAATTGGACACTTTCATCCCGTTCTTGGATCGATAAAGTAGAAAGCCCCATATAATAATATAATTGTGCTATAGCACAAGGAGCTCTGAAATGTTTTACAGAAATTCTTGGACTACATTTGCCAGATTTAGCAAAATAAAAGTAAGTCTGTAAAAGTATAGCTAATGAATCTCACCAATGTGTACATCGACAAGAAATTAATTTGAAAAAGTAACCATGGGTAAATAGCAGACAGATCTGTAGAAAGAAGGGAGCAGAGAGTGAGGGAAGGGGAGAGAAGAAGAGGTACTGGAGTCTGAATTAGAACAAGATATATTCCATGCTTTTATAATTATGTCAAAATGGATTCTACTGTCATGTATAACTAAAAAGAACCAATAAATAAAAATAAATAAATAGATAAAATTATATCTAGCTATATATTATATAAATACAGGCAGGGGAGGATTGTAAAAGAATAAACATGAATAGAGTAAAATAGTAAATATTTATTGATATATCTTATATAGATATGCATATCTAGATAGATATAGATAGATATGTATATATATAGAGATATATCTCAAAGATAAATTTATTCTGAGTATGTGCCATGCAATATTTTACAATATTTAACTGAAATTCAAATTTCATGAATCATTCTGCATTTTGCCTGTTAAATCTATCTGTCTCTGACTTAAGCAATGTGAGAAAGCCTCTGGAAAAATAGAGGCCAATGATTCCATGGCCTTAATCAGAGCTATAGAGAGACTATAACAATGATTTCAGAAACACAATAGGGCTGAATATGAGTACTCTGAATCTATCTCTCCAAAATAAATGGTATTCAGTTCTCTTTAGCAGGATGATATAGTAATAAGGCCATGAGAGACAGTGGCCCGTAATTCAGTAGAAAGAACAAAAGAAATAAAGTGATTGGGACTAAATCCATGCCACACCTCCGGCACTCCATCACCTTGACCGTGTTCTATAGTAGTGTTAAGAAATCCAAGTAGCAGAATAAGGGAACAGCGGGAAGCTGAAAGCATTCCCTATTATAAGCCTGCATTATCCTTCACACAGTAAGCAAAACTCTAGGTACTTTTAAAAAAATGAATACACCACTGTGAGACTCACCTTCATATATCTCCACAAGACACTAATTAAAAAATAACTATAAATGAATAAAAGAAAGGTCAGTAGAGCAAAGAAAAAGGAACAGGGGGAAGCAGGAGGGAAGGGAAAGGAGAAGTACTGGGGACGGAATTAGAGCAAATTATATCCCATGCTTGGATAATTATGTCAAATGAACACTAATATTAGGTATAACTAAAATGAACTAATTAAAAATTAAGGTCCAAATCTGCATCATGTTTGAATAGGCCCCGACTTCCCTAATGAGACCCCTAAAGAAATAAAATCAAGAATTAATAAATGGGATGGACTCAAACTACAGAGCTCCTTCTCAGCAAAAGAAACAATCAATGAGGTGAAGAGAGAGCCTACATTTGGGGAGCAAGTTTTTGCCACACACACACATCAGATAGAGCACTAATCTCCAGGATATATAAAGAATTCAAAAAAACATAACACCAAAAAACAAACAAACAAATAACCCAATCAATAAATTGGTTAAGGAGCTGAACTGTGAAACTGTGGTATAAAAAATGTTTAATATCTCTAGTAATTAGAGAAATGCAAGTCAAAACTACTCAGATTTCATCTCACGCCATTCAAAATGGCAGTATCAATAATACAGATAACAATGAAAGTTAGCAAGGATGTGGGGGAAAAGGCCCACTTATACACTGCTGGTGGGACTGCAAATTGGTGCACCCAATCTGGAAAGCAATATGGAGATTCCTTAGAAAACTTGGAATGGAACCACCATTTGACCCAGCTATCCCACTCCTCAGTCTACACCTCAGTCTATGACTTTCAGCATATTATCATGATGCAGCCACATCAATGTTCATAGCAGCTCAACTCACAACAGCTAAACTATGGAAGCAATACAGATGCCCCTTAATAGATGAATGGATAAGAAACTGTGGTGTATATATACAATGGAATATTGCTCAGCAGTAAAAGAGAATAAAATCATGGCATTTTCAGGTGAAGGAATGGAGTTGGAAAATATCACGCTGCGTGAAGTTAGCCAATCCCCCAACACCAAAGGCCGAATGTTCTCTCTGATAAGTGGATGCTGATCCATATGGGGAGGTGGGGAGGCATGGGAAAAATGGAGGAACTTTGATTGGGCAAAGGGGAGGAGGATGCATAGGGGCAGGAAAGATGGTGGAATTAGATGGACAACATTATTCTAGGTACATGTATGACTGCACATATGGTGTGACACTACATCGTGTACAACCATAGAAATGTAAAGTTATGCTGCAATTATATACAATGAATCAAAATGCATTCTGCTGTCATATATACCTGATTTAAATAAATTAATTAATTAAAAAAGAAAAGGAAATGAAAGAGAAAGGAGGAGAAAAAGGGGCAAGGTATGTTTATCCCAAAAATTCATAACTGAAGTGGCTATACCTCCTACTGAACTGAAATGCTCCCAGGCCCATGGTCGCTGCCCATTGGAAATATTGTCATTGGGTCTGAACTACTCCATCTGGAACCAAGGACACAAACTGTGGTAGTTGTTGCTCCTGTCTTCTCTGCTTTTGGAGTAATAACCATGGCTACCTTGGTAAGCACTGACAGAAACTGAAATAAAATTACTTTTTTTCTCCTTCTAATTTCACTTTAATATTTTCCATTGGCCGGTCATGACAGGAAGCTAGCTAGCAGGGGAATTTGGTCTCTAGCCCTAGGAGGTAGGGAAAGAGTATAAAAGAGTAACATGAAGCTAAGAGAATATAGATACCATTTGGCACAGTGTATTCTCTGCAACTCATTTCCCTACCTCCATTTCTCCCATATTTAAGTTTTCAAACAATAATCTTCAAAACATTGGATTTCCAGCCCACAAAAAAATTTATTTTATAAATATCAAAAGAAATCATTCATTCCTCCCCAAAAGAGCACATATGTAGTCAAATAACTGGCTCTACTATGTTAATTCCACTTCTAGTTTAATTACAAGCCCATTTAGATATATTATTACCTAAAATTAGATTATACTTCACCTTTCATAATATAGTAAGAAAAATAATATATAAATTACATTACACATTATATTATAAAATATATATAATATCTAAAATATACATATATGCATACACATGTAGACAAACACACACACACACACACATATATATATATATATATATATATATATATATATATATATATATATCACAAGCAAATAGGAAAAATACAAGTACTCACTACTGACCTTATTTTTGTAACTAGCCATGAGGACATAGTTGATTCTCATGACTTGCAAAGTCTATGACCTCTTCCATATTCCTCTGCCCCAGCCAATACATCAGCCAGTTAGTGTTTGTTAACTGTGCATTATGCTAAATGTTTATTTCTGAAGGTTCTGATTACATATTGTCCCTACTTTTATTGGGTTTATATCACCATCTGGTAAGGCTTAGTGCTATACAAAGAAGTATTCAGACACAACCGAGAGAATTTCCTAGGTATATTAGTTCTTTCTGCCTCTCTTGTGCAGCAACATCCTATTTCTACTTGTTTCAAAGAAAGTAAATGACAGCCCATATAGTGATCCTATCGCCTTCCTCTTCATTCAATGACATGAAGAATTCAAAATAACCAGGTAGGATTCTCAACTTCACTTCTACTGAAAGTAATATTATGATCCTTACAAGTCTGCCTCCAGGGATCTAATATACCTAAACCAGAAAATCTTACAATTCTAGGAATGAGAAGCCAACATTTGTTTGTTGTTGCAGGAATAAGGGACAGCAGCCACTTTAATTCCACTGTTGACTTCTAGGCTCCTGTGTTCTTGCTGTGAGGGAAAAGTATGATATATTCAACAAAGGTTCAAAACATCTGTCTTACCTTATAGTAGATCATCAGTCCAAACTCAAAAAGGGATGTCTACACTGGTGTCGAGTGACTCCTCCAGTCCATTCTTCCATTCCATAAGGCCAGCTGGCTCAGAATGACATGCGGCAGGCTATGCACAGTGACTTCCATACAGCAGGGGGACTGCCATCTGACTGCCTTTCTCATACAATTTATTTCTGTGCTGAAGATCTGACTGAGCCCATTCTCCTACATAACACTGTTATTTCATGCTAAAACACCAGTGCCACCACCATTTCTACTGCCATCACTGCGGGGAGATGCCTTCTTTCTCCTCCTAACTCCTCCTAACTCTTAACTCAGTCTCCAGGATTTCTATTGGCAGAACCTAACAGAAATCGGCTAAAATGCAATAAGCAGGTTTTGAGCCCCTATGTTTGAGAATAGTCTATGGAAGGACAGTGTGGAGATGCAGAACAATAAGCACCATATGACAGGGGGTGAGTCCCCAAAGAGTATAAGGATGGCAAAAACAGAGTTGTGATAATGCACTCCTCATCAACCTCACAATGATGATTGATGATTCAAACTAATTCTTTCCTACTCTATAGACCCAGCCCTTATCAAAGAGAAGGAAATGTCCAATTTCTTATATGAAGAGCAAAATTGAGTGTTAAGGATAAAAAAAGATAAAAACTATCATCAGTCATCTAAACCTTACCTAGCACTTAATATGGGCCAGAAAATTTTTCTAGTCACTTTAACCTGTATTATCACATTGAACTCGCCGTCCTGTAGCTAAGTACTATGATGGTCCTCATCCCAGTGATGAGGAGACTGGAGCATCCAGAGGTTAATCTGTCCAAGATCACCAACAAACAAAAGGCACAGCAGGGATACCCACTTAGCCTGTGTTCCTGTCCTCAGTAACACCACTGCCCTGCCTCTCTGACCTGATCTCACTTTAACATCCAATGGCTCTTGCAGCCTAGCCGACATGCTTTTAAAGCAGTTAGATGGGACTGAATGTAGTGTAACTATCCCATTAGTATTTATTAGCAACAAACCCCAATAAATGAGTTAATTAAATTTAGCATGTACTAGATTCATAAAATCAACCTCAGCCTGATTTCTTGTTATGCAAAGCTGACTTAAAACTCAAGTTCCATGGAAGGAATGCAGTGGGCGAAGTAGTTCTCTCAGCAAAGCTGTACTATGTACCTACTGTTTGATATGGAATAAGCCCACTCCTTACAATATGCTTTCCTAAGAAACATCTTCAAATGTGAGATCAGGGGCCTGTAAATTAAACTTCATCTTCCATTCTGTCCCATATGAGGGGAAGCTACCTGAGTCTAATTGTAGAACAGAGAAAGCCAGAACTTGCCAACATTTTAAAGGAAAATAGACAAGGTCATTAGCCTATGAAGTCCAAATGATGTTACAGTGACATTTTCTGAGGTCAGACACACATGGAAGTGATATATTAGGGAGCCCTAAGTAAGGGTTTGACTTCTGGTGCCCTCTGTAAAGTCTTGAACACACTTTAATTATCTTTGAGTTATGAATAATATTGAAGCCAATTAGAATAAGGTTACCGTTTCAAGGGTGGACCCATAAAAAGGAGCCTCTGGTTCTCCCAGCAAACACCAAGAGAGCCTTTAGACACAAGAGTTGCTGGTCCTGGACCTATATATAATCACAAGTCTCGGCTCTCCTTGTCCTCAGCTAATATAAATTGAAGTTGTAATGTGGACATTATTATCCCTTCATGGAAAAAATTAATTAATAATGAATGTCCTGATTGTCCCTTATCTCAGTAATGTATCTGGACCCAAATAAAAGATAAAGCAGTCCTCTGATGAGATCAGTAAGATAGAAACAACGTCCCAAAGGCCCCCTCTCCGAACTAGGTTGTACCTACTTGTCATTCTGTTCTCCACAGCCCTCATTTGCCTTTATGCTGTTAGACTGAAAGACTACTTCACTTCTGCCATTAGAAGGGAGTTACCGAGGACACTGGCTTTTATCCTTTTCTCCATTCTTTCTCATCAAATTCCTTCAAGAACCACTTTGTCTTTCCTTGCCCTTGCCCCAAACCTACATAGCTGCCTCCAAAAGTGACTTCAAATGTGTCATCCGATCCCTAATTCATTATTCTCCTTCTGGACCTACAATGCAAAAGGGTCAGGCTGAGAGAGTCTGTTCATGTGTCAGCAGAAAACTTTCAAGGTGTGGGCTAGTTACTCAGGTGCTGATCTTCATCTGTTCTACTCCCCAATGTGCACACATGTTTTGATTTCTTGAGTGAAATCTTAAGGCACACCCTTCAAACCTAACCGCCATCTGCATCCTCACAGCCGGCATCTCTGTGGTGTGACAGGCAAGCACATTATGCTAAGGAGATAATCACAACAATTAACTGAAAAGGTTATAATTCCATCCTGTTTGGTACAGTTGGCCTGTCAAAAATAATTAGGTGAAAATAGATCTCAAATCCCCCTTTTCGGAATTGATGGGGAGAAAAATTAGAACAAGAAGAAAGAAAAAGATGACAGCGAAGAACTTTGAACTTGGGCAAATTAAATGTTCTGAAATTTCACCATGGCTCAAGCACTACAGAGATATTTAGGTTAGTCTTTCAACTCAGTTAAAGGTGGGTAGCTACTGAATATAAATATTGAAAATAGAAGTATTGAAACACTATATATGGATGAATTTCAAGGCTCAAGGGCTGATCAAAAAGATAATCTCTCGATATTCACAAGGAAATGAGAAAAATAGAGAAAAAGTTTCTGTTAACAGTTCTGGATCTTAACCTCCATTCTGCTCAGCCCTGTAATTGATCTGGATCTAGGTATTTGCATTCTGGCATCTTGTCTCTGTTCACCATCAAATTTCCTAAGGAATTTAGAATAACTCACATTACCTTTTTAGTCACCACTTTCATTACTAAAAACAAAAGTCCAACCTAAAGTGATATAGTACTAACAAGTTGTAATAAGATATGATCCTATGAAGAAATTCTCTAAAGCAAAGACGAACAGTCTTCAGCAACAAAAATTTGATTCCATCGCAGCATGATTAATGCCAGGGAAAGAAAGATTTTTTTCCATTTGCCACTATTCCTTTTTATTTTCTTTTATTTGTACTGTATGTCTTGCTTTTTACAGATAACCATAAATGGTTGTTATCTTTAAATGTTTGCCCTCAAAAAGCTTTCAGTCTAGCTGTTGATTCAGAATCTACATGCATGACCCAATTAGAGAAACAAAAAGAATGAAGTGGACAAAAGATGTGGATCCAAAGACCAGGGTCACAAAACCTGGCTCATCCAAGAATGAAAAAAATCTCTGCAGGTATGTCATGAAAACTCAAGAATTTCATACAATGTGTGTTCACACTCTAAAGCAAGCTGTATGTATTTTATTCAGATAAAATTGGACTCCCTGAAAGTGTGGAAGATCATGAAAATACAGGATAGACATTGCAGACACAAAATGTGTCAACAGCATCTCTCCTTATGTGATATTTTTTTTATATCACCATAAAACACACCCCAAATTTTCCACAAAGAACCTGAGATTTCACTGTTGCTTTTTGAATTTACTCTTCAAAGATTTCCCCATCATGCTTTTTATGGATTTCTTTCTTCTTTTTTTAATCAAATAACTATTGACAGAAACATATTCTCTTATTTTCACTCCCTGAGCCCATTTCTATATTTGAGCTGTTTTATTAAACTGTTTCTCATGATCACTACAAAAGTAAACACTGCTTAGCACAGCTGCACTCCATGGCACCCTGAGTCGCTCTGTGCAATGTCTGGCTCACTCACACACCTTCCCAGGAGGCTGGTATCCTGTTGGCACAGGATGGTTACATCAGAACAGTAGACACTACTAGTTTTCTATTATCAAAATTAATATTCCATCTTTCCCTCATTGGTATTTCTCATAGAATACAAATTTCATTTAAGTATCCACCTTTCTCATATAACTATATGCTTCAGAAGAGGGGGACCCTCAGCTCAGTTTCAGTGGGTGAATCACATTGCAGTGGTCTTCTTTTTTCTTGCAATTGAGGTTTGGTAACAGTTGGAAAGGAAAACTTATTTAACACAATGCAAATTCCAGTAGAACAGTATCTCTTAAATTTATACATGCAATGATGTATTCAAGGACCCAGGTTCTTTCCATCTTTCCTTTCTGCAACTCCCAGCAGGTGCACATCACCCCCAGATTGGATCTGCTTCTGTTTGTGAGATGGAAGCCCCCAGTTCCTAGATGACACCTACAAACAAGAAAATGCAGAACAGAAATTATAGCTAAGGAGTTGTTAGGAGAATTTTTTTGCTATTATTTTAATAGACTTTTTATTTCTTGCTCATAATAACAGATGCAGAAATAAAGAGTTGATCTCCTCTGCTTCATGTTCTTCACATGACATCTTGAAATTTGGCTGCTATGTCAGAGCCTTAAGTAGAGCTCCAGTTGGAAGAGGTAGCCCACATGTTGAGGAGGGAGAAAGGGAGCATAATCCCCAATCATTCTCACCAATATTGGCAACTGAATTCCCATAAAACTTTTAAATTTTCTCTTTCAATTTTATTGTCTAGGATTCTGTCTTAATGTCAAATTCTCACAAAAAATAATGATATTTTCCTAATAATATATGAATTGTTCATACTCTAAAGGAATTATCAGTATTTAGAAAGAAAACAAGACATTTTTGTTTCAACCAGGGTATCACAACTTTAGTACTATAGACATTTTCACCCAGATAATTCTTTGTCATGGTGTGTGGCACTATGCAGTATAACAAAATATTTACCAATATGCCTTGCCTCTATCTACTAGATGCCAACAGTATGCATCACTCAACTGTGACAACTATGTGACAATCAAAACTTCTTCTAGATTGCCAGGTATCCTCTGGAAGACTATATTGTCCTCATGGGAGAGCTTATGTTAATCAGCATTTTATTATTGTGACCAAATACCAACAAGAACTACTTCAAAGAGGAAAAGTTTATTTTGGCTTATGGTTCCAGAGTTTTAGGCTCTATTGGATAAGCTCATCGCTCTTAGCCCCAGGTGAGGCATAACATCAAGGAGGGCAGATGTGGTGGTCGAACACTGCTCCTTCTATGGCAGCCAGGAAACAGAGAACAGGGGTGGGTGAGAAGGGGCCACAGAGACGATGCACATTTCCAGGGAATGCTCCCAGTGACCCACCTCCTTGAGCCACACTCCACCTGCCTACAGTTACCACCCAGTTCACCCAGGACGGCCTCATTAGGCCTGATTACAGCTCTCACAATATCTTGGCATTAACACAGAAACTTTAGGGAGACGCCTCATATCCAAACCATAACAGAACTTCTGGTCCAAATCTATCATTTTATAGACATGCCAACTTAGGCTCAGAGCATGAAGTGATTCTCAAAAACACACAGCTATGACATAGTAGAAGGGAAAAGAAACCCATGTGCACTAATTTTCAACATGTGTTCACTATGTAGCAACTTTGTATCTATGGACCACTGTGATTGATGAATTAATGATAAAGCAACAATATATTGATGAAATAATAAAAATATTATATTAGGTTTAGCTGTGAGTGACCAAAACTCAACATAAGAGAGTTTCAAACAAGATGCCTATTTTCAGTGTAATTCCAGGCCTGATAGGGTGGTCTGATTATCCAGACCCAGTCTTCTCTCTCCCCGTTTTATGAGGCTAAAAATACAATTTCTGCTTCAAAGTTCAAAATAATGTCTCTAGCTTGCCATCATATCCTTATGGAATCAGAAGACAAAAGAGGCAGGAACTATGTGAGGTGCTTCCTGCCCCTAAGGATGTACCACATTTACTGCTCCATTTCTCCTTCCAGGGATCAGAATCTAGCTACAAGGAAGGACAAGGATGGTAGTCTTTACTGGGGACAGCTACCTGTCCTGCTAAATTAGTTGTTCTATTACTGAAGCAAATGAGCAAGATACTAGGGGACAATCGTTGTCTCCAATACGAAGACCCAAGGACGGGAAAGAGGACAGGAGAAAGGAGTGTGAAGGATACAACAAGGGAAAGGAAAATCATAAATGTAAATTTCCTGACATCCAGTAGATGACTCAGTAAAATGAGTGTTCTTTCCTCTTTTAATCCTCCTTTCCCGACTGTGTAAGTGGTTACTGAAGTGCAGAACAGATGCAAAACCTAAATGCATTAAAATTAAGTGCAACGTTTCTGGTATTTTTATTTAGAGAGAGAACTAGAAGATCTATCTCCTCATTCTATTTCTGATAGAACTTCCACGTTGAGACATGAGTACTAGTTGGGGTTTTTTTTATTATTATTCTGGAATTGTATTCTGCTGCTGTGTGATATTAATTGATCATGTCTGCTGGGTTTACAGCTTTGACTTCTAAGCTGGTTACCCAGCCGAGCTGCAGGAGCGACATATTATTATTATTTTTAAAATTTCTTGTTCATTTCACAGCAGATGGGTTAGGAAATATGTTGCCTGACAGATGGCTTATTAAAAAAGTTTTCTGGTCAGTCACAACCAATGTGGATTTTTGTTTACAAGACTGATCATGCCCTAGAAGTTTGAATTTGGTGAATTTCCTGAACCATTTACATTGTTTTCCACTACTACAACTATTTTTTTTAAGTTTCACGTTTATGATGAATAATTTCATTTAAATTTAAGATACACAAGGTATCAAGTAAAAACTATTCATTCATTTATTTATTCATTTTAAAAGTTTTCAGTGTCAGGTGTTGCTCTAAATGTTGAAATATATTGCAAACTACTAGAAGCAAAAGAGAGAATAAGACTTACCTATGCATTATTTCCTATAGAATATGCTCCCCAGCAGTCTAGTCAGAGGATGTCATCTCCTCTGAATGCACTTGGCACTATACACTTAATTTTATATCATACTTTTCTCTAGAGAATCAGAAATGCTGGTTCCCTTACCTGTCCCCCTCTTCATTTGTAAGCTCTTTGAACAGAAGAATCAGTTTAGTTACCTTCAATTCTCTGAATATTGCATTCAACAAAAGTCAGTGAGTGAATTTAAAATAAAAATAACCAGAAAATTCCAATTGTATTTTATTTAATTTGACAAATCCATAAGCAATTGGAATTTACATTAACTTATTCAAAGAATGGAAATAATGTAGATTAGAAAAGCCACAGAAAGCATCAGGAAAAAAAGCAATGAGAATCTTTATCCAAAAAGACATTGATTGTCTCAGCAGGAATCCTTCTTACTACTATAATTGGCTTCAACCTGAGTGTTAACATGAAATGTCACGGAGGAGATGACTCTGAGATAGTTCATTCCATTTTCAACTAGTGAAATTATACAACATTTGCAACTTTTAAGTGTTGGCTCTTGAGAAGTTACTGTTTTCTAAAGAAATGCCTGTGCAAGAGATATCTGCTTGAGTGACTAATGCTTTCTTTTTACTCTCTTGGCTACGCCGTCCTGGGATGGATGAATTCACCCTGGCTGACAGGCTGGCAGTTCTACGGCTGCAAATGTCACTGTGAGATAGATTTGATCAGCCGAGACTTCACAGTGACCTAGTAGGAGATGAATTAGGAATATGAAATTGTAAGTTACTTTGTCTTATAACAAAACCCGTATTTAAGCCAGCTGAAATATTTATGCAAATTTAGCACATTTTGCAGACATTAAGTTTAGCTGATGAAATTTAACTTAAAACGGCTTCAAAACCCAGTGCTCCTATTCTTATTTTCTAGAAAACTAGATTGTTTCACTCCGTGTCATATTTCTAACAAAATATTATTAAAAACATTCAGAATTGGTAAAACTCTATTGTGCACTGTGATTGTATGGATATGTTTTAGAGTGCAAGCATTAGAACATTAGAGCAAGCCAATATGAACATATGCCTTCTTTTCTTATTTCCATAATATTCTCTTTGAATTTTACTTAAAATTGACTATTAAGATAGACCTTGGGGCTGGGATTGTGGCTCAGTGACAGAGTGCTTGCCTAGCCTGTGTGAGGCACTGGGTTTGATCCTCGGCACCACATATAAATACAAAAAAATAAAGGTCCACTGATAACTAAAAAATATATTTTATAAAAAAATAAAAAGATATACCTTGTACTTTATCCGTTTAGGTGACATTTCCAAGGAAAATTCTGGCACTGTTCTATAAAATGATCTACCCCAAAAAGCTGACCTACAGTCTTCCTCATTTATTTCCTCTCTCCTAATTTCTTTCCTACCACTCTTTCTCTTCAATAGATATTTATGGCACTTTTCTGTACACAGCCCTACCTTGGCTCATGAGAAAACAAATATAACACATAGGTAGCCTTTCTGAGTCAATCTTATCCAGAATATTAACTAAAATATAGTCTTTTGCTCCCAAAATAGTGAAGACAAAGAGACTCAAAGCATTCACAATTCTAAGAGGCACACAACTGACCCCGGGGAGACATCATGTATAGGGCACTTTGAAAGGTCATGCACAAGCTCTGCTCCTCCATCTCTGTCACTGCCCATCTCCCATCCCATTCTTTATTTAAAAAACTAGCATAGATAGATGAGCAATAAAATTGTAGCAATGTGTTATCAGCTATGTGCAACTGCTAGAGCTTTACCCTGCTCTCCCCAAGGGGGAGAAGACAGAGTGCTTCCTTCACCAAGGGACATGAGAAAAGCTCCAAGAAATTTCATTTGCAGAGACTGGTGCTATCCTCAAGGTCGGTGACTGACATCTTATTCCCCGATTTGATATTTATGCAGCAGACTTGCTGACCTTCCTTCTAAACTTATGTGAGCAGCAGAAGAGCAAACACAGAGAAAAGCTGACAGGGCAGAGATGAGATTGACCCTTTGGACTAATATGTGTGGGTTTCCAATGTCAAGTGGACCCTGTGCAGAAGTATAGCTTGAGTTGTACAGCTACACTTAAGAGCTGAACAGCTGTATAGAAGAATCTTGATGATGAGGTGAAGTACTCTGCAGGAGTAGAAAAGGCTCAGCAATGTCAAGCCAGGATCTCCCTGGGACCCGTGGAAGGGAGGTGGCTTCTCCGAGGGTTCCCTGAAGAGTTCCTGTGTAAGCCCCACAGGATAGCTAGCATTTAGAATTTAGCCATACAAAGGGCATTCTAACCAGTGAGGTTCAGCCAGAAACATAGCAACCTTTAAGTGAGAAAAACTAGTAGATGGCCAGTTACCTTAACTAAAGCACTGCCATGTCTTCTATTTCTTCTTCCACATGGCCAACTACAGAGGACAGATCAGAAGTGAAAATAAAAGAATAATAAAAGCAGAGGTGATTTCCTACACTACAAAGGGTAAAGTGGAAGAATGCTGAATGAGCAGATCATTCCCCCATTTCCCCTGAAGTCTCTTGGTCTATAAGGCATCCCAGAATTCCACTGTAGATGAAATAGAGGAGATTGGAATTTAAATTACCCTGGGTGATTTTATAATACCAAGACATTTTAAAAAGTTTATTTTTTTTTACTTTAAATCAATAAGCCATTCATATGTTGCAAAATCCCAATGACAAGATATTATCCCATTCCATCCCTTCCATTCCCTATAGTTACAACTTATATTCAATTCTTATATGTCTTATAGAAAAGGAAAAGATTGCTGTATCTTTGATAAAATATCCATTTGTCTATTCTTTCATACACAAAGTTATATTTGGTATGACAGCTGTACATCTTGCTCCTTTTCTCATCAATTTCTTATGCAAATTTTTTCACATTGGAGCAGAAAGAACACTCTCATTCTTTTATGTTTGTGTGATATTACATGGAATGGATTTGTGAGTTTTTTTAACTACACTTAAAATTTTAAAATTTACAAGTTTCTAAAAAAAGTATTAGATCTATAAGATATTATTTCAGATTTGACAAATCATGATTATATATGGTTATTTGAAAAAAAAAGTGAAGTTCATATTTTGCCAAGTTCTGGCATTTAGATATTGCATAATCATCTCCAACAGAGCAAATTTAAAACTGAAATAATTATTTTCCCCCAATAACATGTATATATTTATCCTATAATTTCCCTTTTAAAACAAGGAAAGATTAATATTGATACCTACTGAAGAAAAATGTCATGAGTCCATCTAATTCTCCCTGGTAAAATCTGTGCTGATAGGATGGTTGACTTTGAGGCAAGTAAGTCAGAGGGCCCCAGTACTAGGGGGTATGTTTCATCTCTCTCTCTCTCTCTCTCTCTCTCTCTCTCTCTCTCTCTCACACACACACACACACACACACACACACACACATACACAAAACATCCTGAAAATTTCTGCTATAAATCATGTAGAAAATCATGGTAAACAAAAAACATACAAACAAGCAAAATAGCATTTTCTCAAAGAGGAAGTTGAAAAACAAAGCAACAGAGTGGTAAGTGTGAACTGTACTAATAACAAACCTTTTCTGAGAGAATTTTGCAGATATCAGTGACAAACATCAGCAGTTCTTGGGCTGGGGATGTGGCTCAAGCGGTATCGCGCTCGCCTGGCATGTGTGCGGCCAGGGTTCGATCCTCAGCACCACATACAAACAAAGATGTTGTGTCCGCTGAAAACTAAAAAAAAAAATAAATAAATATTAAAATTCTCTCTGTCTCTCTCTCTGTCTCTCTCTCTCTCTTTAAAAAAAAAATAAAATAATGAAATAAATAAAGCATTGCCAAAGGCAAAAAAAAAAAAAAAAAAAACCATCAGCAGTTCTCAAACCTCAGTGTACACCAGCATCACCTGGATAACTTTTAAAAACATTCATGACTGGGACCCAAGGTCAGTTTCTGTTTCAATAGGCCTGAGTAGGGTCCATAAATTCCCATTTCTAACAAATTCCTTGGTGACATAGATGCTACTGGTTCAGGCAACATCCATTGAGAACCAGTGAAATCAGAAATGTTGGATTAGATGATTCTCTCTCTGTTACTATTAATAAAGTACATGTATCCCTTGGAGAGATTGGTTCTAGGACCCCCATAGATATGAAAATCTAGACACTTAAGTCCCTTATATAAGAAGAATAGTATTTGCATATAACCTACACATATCCTTCATTATATTTTAAATCATCTCTAGATTGCTTATGGCTACATACAACATAAATGTTCTAAAAATTGTTTTTGTACTATATTTTTCAGAGAATAGTTATTTTTAAAACTTATGAGCATGCTCAATACCAATGCAAATTTTCTTTCTGAATATTTTTTACCTACAGTTGTTTGAATCTACAGATCTGGAACCCAATGATTATGGGGGGTGGGGGGCTGGCCACACTGATTACTTGAAAAGATAATAAATCTTAACCTAGGAGACAAACGAGTCTTAACTTAGGAGATCTTAGGGAAGAGAACTAGTATTTAGAAAAAAGTATTATGTAAATTGTAAGTTAGAAACTTCACAGAAACAAATGTTGAAGATTTTCACCAAAATTGTTTTAAAAATATTTATTTTCTATTTTTATTTTATTATTAACTATAGCCTTCAAGCTATACATTATTTCTCTAAACCTATTCATTCTGAAACTGTTAATGTCTATCTTCCTATGACCCATTTTCCCCTAATCCACCACTACTAAATTTTGTCTTAGTCTCTGTTTCCGTGGCATTGTTTTTTTTCATTCAACATATAAATAAGGCAGTGTTTTCTTTCTATAACTTGATTATTTCACTTAGCATTATGTCTTCTAGATTTCTTCATGTTGTTACAAATTTCAAGAACTCCTTCCTTGTTAAGGTTGCATTAGATTTAATTCTGCATATAAAACATGGTTTCTTTATTCATCCACTGATGGACACTTCAGTTGTTTCCATATCTTGACTATTGTGATTGACTATGAAACAAGCCTGGGTGTGCAGATATCTTTATGGTTGGAACTCTATTTCCTTTAGGGTAACACCAAGTAGAGTGATTTCTGGGTCATACATTAGTTATATTTTTAATATCTACAGAAACACTTATTCTATTTTTCATAGTAGTCGTAACATATATATTTCCACCAACAGTGTATGAGGATTCACCTTTCTCTGCATCCTTATCAACATTTGTTAACTCTTATTTTGTTTAATTAGTCATCCAAAATCAAAGGGAGATTAGAAGGGACAAGAGGGTAAGAGGAGGGAAGGAAGGAGGGTAAGGGAATGACATTGGACAAATTATATTGTTATATTGTGTGTGTATACAGATATGTAAAAACAAATTTCATCACTGTGTACTGCCGCAGCCCGGCTGGCTTGGCAAAATAACCGGGGGGTGACGAACAACTTGTGTACATTGATACAGCAGGAGTGGGAGCCGTTTATTGTAGGACAGGAGGGGTATATATACATTACACACAGCTTATCTTAATTAGCATAAACTAGATACAGCATTCAACCAATAAGGAATCTCCACACTTAATGGCTTGCTGGCATTACTTCACAAACCACTCCCTCTGGCAAAATGCCAGGCGCCATCTTGACTTGTTTACAGACCCTAACAATGTACAACTAATGTACCAATAAAAAAAAATATGAAAGAGGGGGAGAGAAATCAGTCATTCAAGTAGGTATAAAGTGATAGCTCATTTTGGTTTTTATTTGTGGGTTTTTTTAAAATTAATAATAGTGAGCATGTTTTCAAGTATATACTGGTGGTTTGTATGTTTCCTTTGGAGAAATATCTGTTCAAGTCCTTTGCACCTTTTAAAATTAGATTATTTAGATTTTGCTGTTGTGTTGTAGGAGTTCCCTGTTTATTTCAGAAGTCAATCTCTCATCAGATATGGACTTTGCAATCACTTCCTCCCATCTTACAGGAGGCCTCCTCTTTCTATTGATTGCTGCCTTTGTTTCTCCTTACACTCATCTGCCTGTTTTATGGCATCACTCAGGTCCCTGATGATCCTTTCATTCCTCTTCAATCTTTTGTTGTTACTATTCCTCTAATTAGCTAGTTTGAGTTCTTCCACCTGAGATTGTGCTGTTGCAATGCTGTGCTGAGTTTTTTCAGAACAATCATTGTATTCTTCATCTCCAGAATTTGTTTGGGTCTTTTTTATTGCTTCCATTTATTTATTAAACCTCTTATTTTATCAATGCATTATTTTCCTGATTTCATTTAGTTATCTATCTGTATTTTCTTATGTCATTTTTTTTAACTTTTTAAGATGATTGTTTCCAATTTTTTTTCCAAGTAATTCATAAATATGCATTTCTTTGGCTTAGTTTCTGGTGAGTTTCCTTTAGTTTCATCATGTTTTACTCAACTCTCCAGTCTCTGGTTCTTTTTTATTTGTGTATCCTCACATTACTGTCTATGCATCTGAAGTATGCAGTCTTGGGTAGATTTCATATCACTGGATATTAGGGTTAGGACTAAGCATCTTTTCCAGTCTTTAAAGAATGGTTAGGCACGTTGAGCTTCTGGTAGGTCACTGGATAGTTGAGATTACGTTCAAGATCAGTCAAAAGAGATAAGAAATGGTCCACATGGTTGGAGCTGTGTCTGCAATGGGGATTGTGATTTGTGGGCCTCTTACCAGGGGATCTAGTGGGCATGGATGCTGGTCCCTTGGTGGACTAGACTATCTTCAGGACCTTGGTCTATAGGGCTCATATTGGGATGAGGGGTTTGTTTCAGGGCTGCAGATAACAGGACTATAACTAAGTTTGTAGTTATGATGGCTCCCTCTGGGTCTTTGGAACCCTCTAGGATTTTAGGTGGACCCATTGGCAGATAGTAATCCCCAGCCCATGGCTGAGCAGGACAGAAGCTGAGCTGCAGGGCTGCTTCAGGCTTGCAGTGGGGACCTACCCAGATGACTCAGTGAGTGTGCCTCTTCTGTGTTCCTGTATCACTAAAGGGACACAGTCCACCCCTAAGATGGGTTGAAGTCAAGTTTCAGAGCTGTTTCTTGGCTCACTTCTAGGACCAAGTTCAGGTAATCTAACCCAAGACATAATTGGCCAAGGCTCCTCCCAGGGTCCTGAGTGGGTAGCTCTGGTAGCAGGACCCATGGTAAAGGACCTGTGGCTGAGTCTACAAATGGATGCACTGTTTCCAAGTCTACAAGTAGAGAGCCTGTCATCTGAGTGCATTTCTTTCCTCTTCAAAGACCCTTCTAGGTCTTGGGCTGCATCAGGATTTCACAACCAAATGTCAGATCCTAGTATCCCACAGGGGTACTTTTGTTCATAGATAGACATGAAATTATGGTTGCTGGGTGAGAGGATACAAGCAGAAGACCTTCAATTCTGTTCCTTTGCTTCTGGGACTTTAAGGAGGGGACTTGAAGGCTCTCTGTTGTCCTGGTCCAGCCTCAATCTTAGGTAGATTTCATATCACTGAATATTAGGGTTAGGACTGAGTAATACTGCATTTTTGCCTGTGGCAAACAAACTACTCCCTGAGGTCTTAGGCTAGTCCTCTGCAAATCAATATTTCCTGCTCTTCCTGAGCAGTACCAGACTTAAATTGACATTATCCCAGGAAAGTTTTCTGTTCCTTTTTTCACCTTTTTAAAATTATACCTAAGAACAGACTTGGTTTTCTTTTATATAGAGAGAGCGACGTATTTTCTAGTTGCTGGAAGTGAGCCCCAGCAATCTCCGTTTTAACAAGCCCCCTGGGTGATTCTGACACACACTGGGGTAGATCATAGATTCTCAATGGAAAAATATTGCCTAGAAGGATGTGAAAATTGTTTCTTGGAAGAGAAAAAACCCTTAGATATTAAAATGCTTACATTAAAGTTATATCAGAGCTAAAAAAACAATCTTGTTCTTTAGTAGTTAAATTTCATGAGAAAGGGAAATTTAAAAAAAAATTTAAATCTTCTTATGGGAGCCTAAGAAAATAAGGAATATTAAGGCACATCAAGGAGGCAAGGAATCATTGAAACCTTTTGTAGATGAAAAAAAAAAGCCTTGATCTGGGCTCTTAAAAAATGGTTGGGACTTGGAAAAGCAATGTAGACAAGGACATGAATTCCACATGATATGCCGGTCCACTTCCATTATCACTGACCGGAGCAACCAACCATCCTATGAGAACTGGGTACAAGAGTCAAGATGGGGCAGAATCCTCATTTTAAAAGTTATGGGGTTGACACAAAAGACTAGAAGTAGCCAGATGCACTGGTGGACTCCTGTAATCCCAGGCACTCAGGAGGCTACAGCTGGAGACATACAAGTTCTAGGCCAACCTCAGCAACTTAGTGAGATGCTATCTCAAAATAAAAAATAAAAAGGGCTGGAGATGTAGCTCAGTGGTAGAGTGCCTCTGGGCTCAATCCTCAGGACCACAAACAAACAGAAAGACCAATAATAGTTGCCTTCTCAGGAGTGAATACTCCTGTAAAATTCTAGTTTAAGTAAAATTCTAGTTTAAGCAGATCAGTGAATAAGGGTAGCATTTACCCAAAGTGCTTATATGAATCCCACTACTGAAATCAAGGCACTACTAGTTCAGGATTTAGAGAAATCAGAATAAGTTTGGGAAGTGAAGTCCAAGAATAAGTGAGGAAAAAGGATTTGGAACATATGAGAGGGAGAAGCAAAAGTTATTTGGGATACTAGTTGCCTGGTATGATGGATATGCATATGTATGATGTATGTTCAATGAGTGCAGAAATGGACTTGCAGTCGTTATTAGTGTTCTATTCCATTCACAAGGGCAGAGTTCACAGGGGACTTATTTATTATTACATCTCCAGCCACAAGCAGATAATAGGTATTCAGTAAATATTTGCCAAAAAACCTAAATCTAACTCTGGGTAGAATAGTTGTTGCTATACTTTAAAAGGATATCTTCTAAGTCCATGTATGTTAACCTTGTGGGACATAGTACATTTTACAATATAGTGAAATTTGCACATGTATATAGAAACATCTGGTTTATGTATAATTTCAAGGAATCCATGGTTTCCTAGAATAACCACTATTGCAAGCAGTAAGAGGCTTTGATAATTTCCAAGTAATGGTTTCCAGTTGGTTAATATTGAAAACAAATAAATAACAACCCCATGGACTGATTCTGTCTTTCAAGGAGTATTTAAATTTGGTGTTCATCAGGCCATTTCCTTGCCTATCTCCCAGAATAGTAGTTTGTAGGCTAAACAACAGAAAGCAATATCCAGAGTTTTTTACCAAAAAAAAAAGAAAGTAAGAAAAAATCAGGGGCTCAGAGTAATTTTTGACAATCAGTGATCACCGATTTATAAAATCAATTTTGTGATCAGGCTTTCCTTGAAAATCCAGCCTGTCTCTCCTTTCCTAGAACAAAATGATGTCCTAGAATTCAACCAGTGAAATTTCTATCCTAGAGTTTTACAACCATATGATTTTTTTTTAGACAAGCCTTCCTGTGGTAAAATTGATATATAAAGAATTGCACAAGGGCTGGGTCTATAGCTCAGTGGAAGAGAACTTGCCTAGCACAAGTGAAGCCCTGGGTTCAATCCTTAGCACCACATAAAAATAAACAAATAAATCAAAGACATGTTATCCATCTACAACTACAATTTTTTTTAAAAAAAAAGAATTGAACATATTTATTGTGTACAAGGTGATGGTTTGGACATATGCAAATGCCTGTAACCCCACAATCAACATAACAGAGATATCCAACACCTCCTTGTATCCTTTGAGATTTTGTGTTTGTTGTGGGGGAGTTAAAAAAAACGTAAGATGAGATACATCCTCTCAACAGATTGTACACTATACTGTATTAAATGTAGAAATTATGTTGTAGAGCAGATCTCCAGAACCCATTAAGCCTGCATAACTGAAACATTATACTCATTAAATAACATCTAACGATTTCCCCAAATCCACTCCCTGGGAACCAATTTTGTTTTGCCTATTTCTATGAGTTTGATATTATAGATGCTTCATATAAAAGGAATCATGCAGTTTGTCCTTCCATGACTAGCTTATTTCATTTAGCTGAATACTCTCTAGGTTCATAATAGATGGCCAGGATTTCCTTCCATCTAAGGCTGAGTAATTTCCTGTTGAATGCACATCACATTCTCTTCAACAATCAATTAATATTTAGGTTTTTCTATATCTGAGAGACAGTGAAGAGTGCTACCACAAACACAAGAGTGCAAATACTTCTTTGAAATATTGATTTTAAATCTTTTAGATGTATACACAGAAGTGAGATTGTGGAATAATAGAGTAGATTTATTTGTAATTTTTTGAGCAACCTCCATACTATTTTCCAGAATTGCGGTACCAATTTACATTACCCACCTACCAGGGTATCCTTTTCTCCACACTTTCACCAACTCATGTTTATCTGTCTTTTTCATAGTAGCCATCATAATATGTGTGAGGTGATATCTCATTGCAGTTTTGATTTGCAACTTCATCATAACTAATAATGGTAATAATCTTTCAAGGATCTGCTTTCCATTTGAATGTTTCCTTTGGAGAAATATCTGTTCAAGTCCTTTGCTAATTTCTAACTGTCATATAAAAAGTCTGTATTTTATGGGGTCCCTTGTGATGCTTTGATACATGTATACATATGCGATGTCCAAATTATCTTGCTAAATTTTAGTTAGATTATGTATTTGATATTCAATTTTAGGGGTTCTGTATATATTTTGGAAATTAATTTCTTAGTAAGGTAATTAGTTAGTTAATATTTCTTTCCATTCTAACAAGTTTTTTTCTGATAATTATTTCCTTTGCTATGCACCACTTTTAAAAAATGATTTATTTCACCATACTCATGTAATTTTGCTTCTGTTGCCTATGATTTTATTGTCCTATCCAAGAAATCATTGCCAGCACCAATGTCAAGAAGCTTTTCCCCTATGTGTTCTAGGACTTTCAGAGTTTGAAGTTTGTGTTTAAGTCTTTATTTTATTTGAGTTTACTTTCTTTTGTGTATAGTCTAATAAAAGAGTTCAATTTATTATTTTGTATAAGGATGTTCATGCTAGTGACAAGTTGGAAAAATTACAGTAGCCTTTTAGTATACTTTGAAGTCAGGAGGTATGATGCCCACAGCTTCATTCTTAATAAAATCACTTTGTATCCTATGTGACTTTTAGAATGTTTTCTTGATTTCTGCAAAAAAAAAATTAAATGCTATTGAGATTTTCTTGAGTATGGAATTGACTCTGTAGATGTCTCTGGGTAGTATGGACTTTTTAACAATGTTATGTCCTTCAATGGACGTGGAAGTTTTTTTTCATTTATTTGTATCTAATTTCTTTCTTGTGCTTTTTATTGTTTTTCTTTCACCTCAGAGTTTTAGTTTATTTTTAATATTGTATTCTTTGTAATACCATAATAAATGGAATTTTCTCAATTTTCTTTTCCAATGACTAATTGGCAGTATATAGGAACACTGCTGATTTTTGTATGCGGATTTTGTATTCAACAACTTTATTAAATTTATTAGTTTTGGCCATTTTTAGTGGTGTCTTCAGAGTTCTTTACATATTGTATCATATTACTTGTGAACACTGATAATTGTACATTTCCCTTTTTGACTTGAATTCCTTTTATTTCTTCTTCTTGCTTATAGAGTCTGCTAGTGTATGGAATTCTATGTTGTTCACTAAATGTGACAAAAGTGAGAATACTTGCATTCTTTGTGCTTATAAAAGAAAAAATTTTCTGATGTTAGGTGGACATGTTTATTATTATCTTTTCCTGATGAATTGTCCCTTTAACATCATATAATGTCCATCTGTGCCCTTTGTAACAAAGTCTATCTTATCTGCTGTGAGTGTAGTTTTCCCTTTTCTCTTCTGTTTACCACTTACATCAAATACCTTTTCCCATCATTTCATTATCATCCCATGTATGCCCTTTAATCTAAGGACACATCAGAGAATCTAAATAAAAAGCAAATACTAGCAAAAAGATCTGAAGAAAGAGACAGCAACACAATAGTGGTAGAACACTTAGTACCACACATATTAATGCATTTGACTACTCTAACAAATAGCATAAATTTACTGGCTTACTAACAACATATATTTATTTCCTATAATTCTAGAAGCTGAAAAGTCTGAGATCAAAGTGCCAGCAGATTTGGTGTCTATCTTCCTTTGTGACTTGTTATTTTTCATAGTTATTTTCTTTGATTATTTTCTCTTTTCCTTGTTTGTATCTTTGGTATGTTTTTTGTGGTTATCATGAGATTTACAAAAAATATACTTTAGTTATATAGCATATTTTAAGTTGATACAAACAACTTCAATTATAGACAAAAAAGAAATTTACACATGTGGAAAAATAAGAATTTATACCCCATTTGAATCAAATGTATGATGTGTCAAGATCATTGTCATGTATTGAGCAACTAATAAAAAAATAAAAGAGAAAAAAGAAAGAAATTTACACTTTTACTTCTCCTGTACACTTTATGTTAGAGATATCATAGTTTGTAACTTTTTTACATTGTGAATCCATTAATATTTTTTATAAATTATTTTAATCTTAATATCTTTGTCTTTTAACTTTTAAACTAAGTTTAAAAATTTTACATACCATCATTACTGTAATATTTATATACTTACCTTTAGCAGTGACTTTCATAATACCAAAGCACCTTGTCTTATTGTTTAGCATCCTTTCAGTTAAGTTTAAAGAATTTCTGTTAGCATTTTTGACACTAACATTTATAACACAATGTTTAATACTCTACAAATTATATATTTATAGAAAAGTTTGTGTTTGGGCTATTATGATATATAAGACAAAATTAATGTCATTTTAAATGAGATAATAAATAGAGTATTGAACATTACTTAGGAAGAAAATATGTAACAGGAGGAACCTAGGAACAAAAACATTTCTGAAAGTTAATGCAGTTCTGTTTATCACTTTTTATTGCAGGAAAGCTTGTTGAAAAAATACCATTTTATTAAAAATGTTTTGTTGAACATTCCATTGAATTGTTTCATACCTCTGTGAGGTGTAATTCTGATATCACCATCTAGGATTTACATTTGGCTTTATATTTATTTTTCAAGCTGAATTTGCTTAAAAACTTGAGACTAAACTGTCATTTTTATTAGTTCTTTATAGTTACACATAATTTTATGCTTCATTTTGACATAACTAGACAAGCATGGGATATAATCTGCTCTAATTCAGTCCCCAGTTATCCTTTTTTCCCTCTCGTCCCTCCCCTGTTCCCTTCCTATACTTTAATGATCTTTCTGCTATTTGTTTATAGCTATTTTATTAGCATTTTTCATTAAGCAGGTCTCATGGTGAAGCACTCCTTCAGCTTTTGTTTGTTTAGAAAAATCTTTAATTCTCTTTAATTTTTAAAGCACAGTTTTGCCAGCTATAATATTCTTGGATAGCAATTTTCTTCTCCCGATATTTTAAATGTGTCATCCCACTTCCTTCTGAACTGCAAGGTTTTTGCCAGGAAATACACAGATAGTCCATAGGGGTTGTCCTGCCCATGAAGAGATATGTTTCTCTTTAGGTTTTAAAAATTGCCATTGTTTTTAACATTTGACAATTTTATTATGTGTCTCAGTTTAGACTTCTTTTGAATTAACATGTTTATATTTGGGGGACTTCAAAAGTGTGTATATCCAGACCCGTGAGGGAGTTCAGGCCCAGCGTAGGTCTGAGTCCATCCTGTCACTAGCAGACACCTGCTAGGGCTCAGGAACATCCCAGATCTGCCTCACTGAACTCTGTGGAGCCAGGGACCAGGGTAGGCCTGGGTCCACCCCTCCATCACCACCTGGGAGCCCAGGTGTAGCCCACTTTCATCTTGAGACACTGCAACTATCCCCATAGTTTTCTCCATGCAGTAGCCTCTACCTTGGGACAACAGACAGGGCCTAGAGGCAGCTGCATCTTGAAGCAGACATCCCAAAGCCAGTTAAGGTCCACCCTTACAGCCCCATCTCTGAAAGATGTTGCATCCATCTTGGGGCACCTCCACTGCTACCTCAAGTTAACTCCTATTATTGCTGCCACCGCCCATAGTTGCAGTAGCATCCATCCTGGGATACCGGTAGGATATGGAAGCCCAACACCAAAGTGAGATACAGATACTATATGATTATAGGGTAAAAAATATAATACCTCAGATCCACATTGCAAGAAAGGAAATCACATAGACAACATGAAAAAACAAGGGAGGAAAGTGCACCAAACAAAACAGGATACTACAATAACAGAACCCATGAAAAGTACAGTTGATTAAATGTCAGAGAAGGAGTTCAGAATGTTCATAATTAAAATGATCTGTGAATTAAAGAATGACCTATATGAATGAATCCAGGCAAAAGTTGATCACTCAAATTAAAAGATAAGAGAGCAAATACAGGCAATCATTGCTGACACCAATAAACAGATTACGAAGAAAATACAGGCATCCATTGATCACACCAACAAATAGGTAAGGGAGCAAATACAAGTAGCAAAAGATCACTTCAAGAAAGAGAGAGAGATTCTGAAAAAAAAAAAAAATCAGAAATCCTTGAAATGAAAGAAACAACAAACCAAATAAAAAACTCAATAGAAAGCATCACTAACAGATTAGATCACTTAGAAAACAGAATGTCAAATAATGTAGACAAAAGTAGCAATTTGAAAAACAAAGTTGACTGCACAGAGAAGATGGAATGAAACCATGAGCAGAACATCCGAGAATTATGGGAAAACATCAAAAGACCAAATCTAAGAGTTATTGGGATAGAGGAAGGCACAGAGTTTCAAACCAAAGGAATGCACAATCTCTTCAACGAGATAATATCAGAAAATTTTCCAAACATGAAGAATGAATTGGAAAATTAAATATAAGAGGCATACAGGATAACAAATGTACAAAATCACAATAGATATACACCAAGGCACATTATAATGAAAATGCCTGGCATACAGAATAAAGTTATAATCTTTTTTTTAACATTTTATATTTTATTTGCTTTATTTTTTTTATTTGTTTTAATTAGTTACACATGACAGTACAATGACCTTGTCATAGCATATATTTGAATCAGATAGGATATAATATCTCATTTTCTGAGTATAGAGGTTGCAGAATCACATTGGTCATGCATTCACATATATACACACAGTAATAATAATGTCTGTTTCATTCTACTATCCTTTCTATCTCCCCAACCCCTCCCCTCCCCTCCAATCACTTACGATAGAATCTTAAAAGCCACAAGAGAGAGAAATCAGATCACATACAGGGGGAGATCAATTCATATCTCAGCAGATTTTTCAACCCAGACCTCAAAGCCAGGAGATCCTGGAACAACTTATACTAAGCTCTGAAAGAAAATGGATACCAAATCAAGAATCTTATATCCAGCAAAATTAAGCTTTCAATTTGATGATGAACTAAAAACCTTCCATGATAAACAAAACTTAAAAGAATTTACAACTAGAAAGACTGCACTACAGAACATCCTCAGCAAAATATTCCATGAAGAGGAAATAAAAAACCAACAGTGAAAATCAGCAAAGGGAGATATTACACTAAAGGAAAAACTAGTCAAAGGATAAACCAAGTCAAGTTAATAACAAAAATGGCTGGGAATACAAATCATGACACAATAATAACTCTGAATGATAATGACCTAAACTCACCAATCAAAAAACATAGACTGGCATATTGGATTTAAAAAAAAGACTCAACAATATGCTTCCTCCAAATGACTCATCTCATAGAAAAAGACATCCACAGACTGAAGGTGAAAGGTTGGTAAAAATAATACTACTCACATGGACTGTGGAAGGAAGCAGGGATTTCCATTCTCATATCAAATAAAATAGACTTCAAGCTAAAGTTAATCAAAAGGGATAAAGGAGAACATTTTATACTGCTTAAGGAAACCATTCATCAACAAGACATAACAATAATAAATACATATTCCCCAACAATGGAGCATCTACACTCATCAAACTCTTCTAAAGGTCAAGAGTCAAATAGACCACAACACAATAATTCTGGGTAGCTTTAACACACCTCTTTCACCATAGGATAGATCTTCCAAACAAAAGCTGAAAAAAGACACTAGAGAACTCAATGATACAATCAATAACTTACACTTAACAGACATATATAGAATATTTTATCTTTCAACAAGCGAATGCATATTCTTTGAAGCAGCACATGGAACCTTCTCTAATACAGACTATATAATATGTGATAAAGCAACTCTTAGCAAATATAAAAAAGTAGAGATACTACCCTGCATTCTGTCAGATCACAATGAAATGAAATTAGAAATCAATGATAAAATAAAAAATAAAAGCTGCTCCAACACCTGGAGACTGAATAATATGCTACTGAATGAACAATGGTTTGCAAAAGACATCAAGGAGGAGATTAAAAAATTCTTAGAGGTGAATAAGAACACAGATACAGCATATCAAAATCTCTGGGACAGTATGAAGGCAGTACTAAGAGGAAAGTTCATTGCATGGAGTTCATTCCTTAAAAGAAGAAAAAGTCAACAAATGAATGACTTAACATTACATCTTAAAGCCCTAGAAAAAGAAGAACAAATCAACATCAAACCCAGTAGAAGACAGGAAATAATTAAAATCAGAGCTGAAATCAATGAAATTGAAACAAAAGAAACAATTTTTTAAAATTGACAAAACAAAAAGTTGGTGTTTTGAAAAATAAATAAAATTGACAAACCCTTAGCCATGCTAATAAAGAGAAGAGAAAAACTCAAATTACTAACATGTGACAAAAAAGGAAATATCACAGAAACACTTCATAAATAAAGAAGATAATTAGAAATCATTTTGAAAATGTTTACTCGAATAAAATAGAAAATATTAAAGACATCGACAAATTTCTAGAGTCATATAACTTACCAAAATTGAATCAGGATGATAAACACAATTTAAATACATCAATTTCAAGCAATGAAATAGAAGACACCATCAGAAGCCTAACAACCAAGAAAATCCCAGGACTGGATGGATACACATCCAAGTTCCACAAGACCTTGAAAGAAGAACTAATACCAATACTCTTCAATTTATTTCAGGAAATAGAAAAAGAGGAAGCACTTCCAAATGCATTCTATGAAGCCAATGTCACTCTGATTCCAAAACCAGGCAAAGACACATCAAAGAAATAAAACTTCATACCAATATCTCTAATGAACATAGATGTAAAAATTCTTAATAAAATTCTGGCAAATTGAATACAAAAACATATCAAAAAGATCATGCACCATGATAAAGGGGACTCATCCCAGGGATACAAAGTGGGTTAAACATATGGAAATCAATAAATGTAATTCATCACATCAATAGACTTAAAGATAAGAATCATATGATCATCTCAATACATTCAGAAAAAGCATTCAGCAAAGTACAGTACCCCTTCATGTTCAAAACACTAGAAAAATTAGGGATAACAGGAACATATCTCAACATGATAAAAGCTATCTATGCTAAGCCCCAGGCCAACATCATTCTAAATAGAAGAAAAAAATTGAAAGTATTTTCTCTAAAATCTGGAACAAGACAGGGATGCCCTCTTTCACCACCTCTATTTAACATAGTTTTTGAAATACTGGCCAGAGCAAGAAAGAAAGAAATTAAAGTGATACAAATAGGAAAAAAAGAACTCAAAATAACACTATTTGCCAGTGATATGATTTTATACCTAGAAGACCAAAAAAATTCCACCAGAAAACTTCTAGAACTAATAAATTAATTCAGCAAAGTAGCAGGATATAAAATCAGCACCCATAAATCAAAGTCATTTCTGTACATCAGTGACAAATCCTCTGAAAGGGAAATAAGAAAACTACCCTTTTGCAATAGCCCCCCAAAAAACAAACAAACAAAAAATTTGGAAATCAACTTAATAAAAGAGGTGAAAAACCTCTAAAACAAAAAACTACAGAACACTAAAGAAAGAAATTAAAGAAGATCCTAGAAGATGGATAGATCTACCTTGTTCTTAGATAGGTAGAATTAATATTGTCAAAATGGCCATACTACCAAAAGCACTATACAGATTTAATGCAATACCAGTCAAAATCCCCATAACATTCCTTATAGAAATAGAAAAAGCATTCATAAAATTCATCTGGAAAAATAAGACCCAGAAGTAGCTAAAAGCAATCCTTAGCAATCCTTAGCAGGTGGCATCACTATACCAGACCTTAAACTATATTACAGAGCAATAGTAACAAAAACAGCATGGTGTTGGCACCAAAATAGACTTGTAGATAAATGGTACAGAATAGAGGACACAGAGACTAACCCACATAATTACAGTTATTTTATATTAGACAAAGTCATCAAAAAGGTACATTGCGGAGAAGATAGCCTCTTCAACAAATGTTGCTGGGAACACTGGAAATTTGTATGCAATAAAATGAAATTAAACCCTTCTCTCTCACCATGCACAAAACTCAAAGTGAGTTAAGGACCTAGGAATTAAACCAGAGACACTGTGTCTAGAATAAAAAGTAGGTCCAAATCTCCATCATGTTGGATTAGGCCCCAACTTCCTCAATAACACTCCTATAGCATAAGAATTAATATCAAGAATAAATAAACGGGATGGATTCAAACTAAAAAGCTTCTTATCACCAAAAGAAACAATCAATGATATACATACATACAATAGAATATTATTTAGCATTAAAAGAGAATAAAATCATGGCATTTACAGGTCAATGGATGGAGTTGAAAAATATAAGTCTAAGTGAAGTTAGCCAAACCCAAAAAACCAAATGCCAAATGTTTTCTTTGATTTAAGATTGCTGATTCATAATGTGGTGAGGGGCAGAGGGCATGGAAGGATTAGATGAACTCTAGCTAGGGCAAAGAGGAGGGAAGGGAAAGAAGTGGGCACGGGGCTAGGAAAGATTGTGGAATGAGATGGACATCATTACCCTAAGTTCATGTATGAAGACAAGAATGGTGTGACTCTACTTTGTGTACAACTAGAGATATGAAAAATTGTGCTCTATATGTGTATGAATTGTAATGCAATCTGCTGTCATATACAACAAATTAAAATAAAAAAATAAATAAATAGAATTTTAAAAATGTGTATATCCATTTCTCTCTCTAGATGTGGGGAGTTTTCAGTCCTTTTTTTTTTTAAATAAGCTTTTTCAACCTTTCTTTCTCTTATTCTGTAATTCTCATGATACCATATGGGTTCACTTGACTGTGTCACATAAATTGTATAAAATTTCTTCATTCATAGTTTCATTCTTTTTGCTTCTGCTTCTCTTGATTAGACAATTACAAATGACCTATCTTTAAGTATATTGATTTTTTTTATGCTTGGTTAAGTCTCCTGTTGACAGTCTTCATTGAGCTTTATATTTCAGCTATTGTAGTCTTCAATGTCAGAATTTCTTTTTGTTATTTACTGGTTTCTACCATATATCATAATTTACATTGGGATTTTATGCCTGTTTTCCTGATTTCATTTAATTGTCTAGTTGTGCTTTCTTATAACTCATTGAATTACCTTAATATACATACTTTGAATTCTTTGTCAGACAATTCAAAAATCTATTATTAAGACACTTATTGAAGATTTATTTTTGTAGCATCAGAGTTCACTGCTTCTCCCTGTTCCTCACAGATTTGCATTAGTATCTGCATATTTGAAGAAGCAGCCACCTCTTTCAGTGTTTATCCAGTGATTTCAGCAGGAAGAGACCTCTGCTGAGTGCCAAGCTAAATTTCAAGCTACAGATTCCCAAATGTTTTCTGTGGATTGGGGCATGCTCCATTCCTCCCCTTTCTCATGAGAGAAGTCTCAGGGTTATGTACCTTCCCCAAATGTCATAGAACCATGCAAGCCTCTGTTAATCTTCCCAGCCCACTTTCCCCAAAGGGGTGCATTGAAATGTTGAGATGTTAGGTGAAAGCTCCACTTCTATTATTTCTTTCTGAAGAGATCAATTCTGGACTGTTTGATCTCTTCCTGTTCTCCAGATGTCTGCCAGATTTTGAGAAGTGACAACCCATTTTTGCCTAGGGCAATACTTAGAGTTCTGGGAGGCTGAATACAAGCTCCCATTCTCTACCTTCAATCTAAAGGAGAAGTTTCAAGGTCACGTACCTTCTCTCTTATTGCACAACACCTTGAAAATTATTTAACCATCTTCTTTTAAATAATTTAAATAACTTCAGCTGGAACAATGGAAATTCTAAGAAAAGACAAAGAACCTTTTCATTCTTTTTAGAAATCACACTAAAAACATATCCAGACATACCCATTTTCACTAGTTACAGCAACCTAATAAGATTTTACAAAATTTCTAATTGGTTAGCATGTCAAAAATGACAAATTTTAGGCTCAACAATCTCTTCATATAATTCTTTTTTTAAAAAATTGATTTTATTTTTTTAAATACATGACAGCAGAATGCATTACAATTCTTATTACATATACAGAGCACAATTTTTCATATATTTGTATATAAACTCTGTTCATGTCAATTCATGCCTTTATTCATGTACTTTGTTTTTTTTTCATTACAATTCTTATTATATATACCACAATTTTTCATATCTCTGTTGTATATAAAGTAGTTTGACACCCAATTCATGTCTTCATACATGTACTTTGGATAATGATGTCCATCACATTCCATCATCATTGCTAATCCCCTGCACCCCTGAATATAATTCTTGAAAAAAAACCCTACAGAATTAAAAACATGAAACACAAAGCTTTTCTTTTCTTTCTTCTTCCTTTCTTTTACTTATCCCTCAAATTACTAAATCTTTTTAGAAAAAGTAATTTATGAACTGATAGCTTCAGAGGTGCAAAGCCAACTGTACTCTATTTTTTGTTGTTGTTGTTTATGTGGTGCTGAGGATCAAATCCAGTGCCTCATATGTGCAAGGCAATCCCTCTACTCATGAGCCACAACCCCAGGTCTGTACTCCACTCTATTTTAAGACAAAGTGAGCTCAAGTGTCACACTCCACACACCTGCATATGAGAATATGTATTCATCACCCTCATTCTGGTGAAAGGAAGCAAGACTTTGGAGCATGAGAAATGTTCAAATGAGCCTCTTGTGGTCCTATTTCTGGAAGTATGTGTCTACATACAACAGCAAGAGGTACAGAACTGTGTGATATAGCACTTGTTCATGCATTTAACAAGCTTATTTAGCACCATCTGCATGCAAGTCACTTTGTGTATGCTGGATGATTTAGAATGTTAACTTATTAAGAGCTGCTGACCAGAACTTATGCATAAACAAAGGCAATGGTTGCTTACACAGCACAATGTAAAGATGCTGCTAGGCCTCCTCTGTTCAAAACTATCCCTTATCATAGTTTGGTATAAATGTATCTATTACTCTGTTTGTCCTTGTGATAGTGCATTAAAAACTCTGGTTAAGAAGCCAAAAAGAACATTTTATTTTATCTTTCAGTATAATTATAACCATAATATTATGTTTTAGATATGTGATGTTCCCCTTTTTGAGACAATGCAAAAAAAATTTAGAGGTGAAATGATGGGGTTAAGAGAGATTTAACCTAATCTCCTAATCAGTGCATTAATCCTCTGATAGGGATTAACTGGGTGGTAACTCTAGGCAAGTAGGGCATGGCTGGAGGAGGTAGGTCATTGGGAGCATGACTTTGAGTATGTATTTTATTCCTGGTGAGTGGAACATGTACCATGTCCTGTGCTGCTTTCCTCTGCCATACCCTTCCACTGTGACATTCTAGCTATACATGCCCACGTAGCCTTTAAATATTTTACTTCACTTTTGTAAGAATCATCAAAGCAACTAAAAGAGTCCTAAAAGATACAAGTAAAAATCAGTTTAGCAGATTACCGATTATTTCCCAAGACTCTTCAGATCTTAGATGCATCAGATACAAGCAGCTCATTTACACCATCTCTACCAAGAGAAATTTTGACTGATTGGGGGAAGAGTTTAGAAAGGCCCAACTACCATAAGGTGAAAAAACAAACAGATGGGAGCTAGAATTAACAAAATTTGAGTCTACACTTATTCAACAAATTTTGATTTAGTACTAGTCTTTGCCAGGCCTATGATAAGTGCTAGGGATGGATCAATGAAGGTAACAAACATGGCCACCAATATCATCTCAGTGAGAGAGATAGAGTGAGACAGAACAAGAAAATATGCAAATAATAAAATTAATATGATAAATACTGCTACGAAAGAAACAAAGCAGATGCAACAGTACAAAGATACATTAACATTGTCCAGCCAGAGAGTGACATTGAACATGGGAGTTCTTTATCACTTAATACAAAGTAAGCAATGCCATGAGAGGTGGTAGCAGGCAGCTATGGCAAGATAAAGAAAACAAGAAATGCAGGAAGAAAAGCTGTTTAAACACACGTGATATCACTTAGAAGTGACCTTGGACCTTAAGGGTATAGTTTCAAGGCTCTATGAACTAGTCTCAAGGAATCTGATAAACACAAGTGATTTATAATCCATATAGTCCAATAATTCATTGAGGGTTTGTCTATAAAAATTTTGAAGAATTGCATGATGGGGCAACTCAACATCAAATTCATGAACTGTGGGGAGTGAGTTGAATTAAATTCCTAAGTACGTCTACATATCATGATGGTTCGAGTGCAAAAAGATGAATGAGTCAAGTTATACCACCATTACTGCCAAGGCAGTATCTATGCCAGGATATATTCACTTGGCAATTTATACAGCATAAAATTATTCTGGATTATTAGCTGTTTAATGTGGAATGAAATAGTGTGCTGCAATTAAAAGTGTACTAGGTTTAAATGGAAGAATTTTTCACATTATCAGGATCTGTTACAACCATAGGTAATACACATAGGTGCCTGTGTTGTCTTTCTTCCCATATGGCCTCTCTCTGTAAAAGAGACTATGATAGACCTAGCCAGGCCCACCTTCCTACAGGATCAAGTTGCCCAATGATGTAGAAAGAAACCATTTTAGAAGTAACAAACTCATATAACTGCCATGCAGGTCAAAAGTTATGCCATTAAATTTGGATGATAGTTGTAACACGGACTTATTTCTACACAATTCTCAAACCTAAAAAAAGGAATAAAAATGCAGGGAACTTTATTTCTCAGACCTTCTAACCAGGCAAATTCTTAACATTTCATAAAGCTGAGGCCACCATGCTTTTTCTGCATCTCCCTGAAAAATAGGCAGACATATATACTGCATTACATATTCTCTTGCATTGCTTAATCTTTAATTAAGTAATCAAGGAAATGAAAATACTTTCAGTCGACAATTAGTCATTATGCTCCCCAGATAATAAAATGGTAAAAGTGGTAGACTGTTCTAGCTCAGTATGATAAACATGAACTCTCCCCTTAGAAGATTGTTCCCTTAATCAATGTAGTGCTTGAAATTTCTACAATTAACCAGGATCTTAATTCCCCATCATGTCTTATAAAGTAGAGCCATTATTAAAAAAAAAATCACCAAAAGATGGATGATTTTGTTAATAAAAGAGAATCAGTGAGTTCCACCAAAGGGTGAAAGAATTTGGCCAATATTTTGATTTCACAAAAATTGAAGGAAGGATTGAACTATAATCTAAAATCTTAGGCAGCTTGTTTCTATGGCTTCATTGACTAGGATGTCAATTTCTCAGGTTTAAAAAATCTCATCTTGGCAGAATTCCATAGCAGAAAGAACATGAGTCCTGTGATCTGGTACTTCTCAGTTTGACTCATAGTAATATAACTTTACTTACTTATTTTATCAGTCATTCTACAATTATTTATCAGGCTCCATATGGATGAGCTAGAGATAGAATTAAGCAAGACAAACTAGTTCCTACCTTAATGGAACTCACTGTTCAGTGAGGAAAAGGGGCCATGTATTTGTAAATAAGACAAAAAAGTAAATACAAACATTTATAAAGCATAATACAAACACATGGTGATCTATGAGCATTAATGGGGGCATCTGGTTAAGACAGAAGGTCAGAGAATTCTCTTTAAAGGATGTCTGCGTGAGGTTGAAATGATAAAAAATTAAATGGGCAATTTTAGGAGTGAAAGAGAGGGTTACAGACAGAGCAGACAGAGAGAATGGCCATTGGGAAATAACCTGGATATTTTTCATCTGATTGGCAAATATACAAAGTTTGATGATATCCTGTGGTGTGCTTATGGTGACAAAAACCTCTACACTGATGGTGCAAATAAAAATTGGCAAAGTTTCCATAAAAGGCAATCTGGAAAAACCAAACAAAAGGAATTCACATGACTTTTGATCCATTAGTTCAGCATGTAGGACTATGTCAAAATAGGTAATATGGCAAATATAGTCATAACAGTATTTAGGATGATAACTCAAAAAGATTGAAAACCATTTAATGGTTATCAATTAAGAGATGAATCAATAAAATACAAGAGAATACCATGGTATAAAGTATCATATTTTTAAAAAAATAGGAATGATGAAGTGTTACGTGTATTAACATGTTGTTTTCTCTTTTGGACACACAGTTGGGGTCCTGCCTAAAAACTCTTCCCTGGGATGGTGAACATATGCCCAAAATATGACGAGTGTCAGCTGCTAAATAATCTCAGTTGCACCCTTCCCTAGAGAATCACTCTTAACCACTGAGATCTTCCACCTCATCCAGGTAATGCCTCATCCAGACTAACATGTGGTCATCTGTAGCCAATATCTGATGTCAGCATATAATGGCCAGACCTCTGGTCTCAAGATGGGACAATCTGTGATGCGATTACTATTCACAGCTTCTCCTGGGAACAGGATGAATCTGTCCTGGCTCCCTTCCCTACTTTTAGGTTTTCCACCTCATATTGCTACTTAATAACTAATTTAAACAAAAATCCCCACCTTAGAAAACAGACCTAAGGGATGTTTGTTCATTTGATTATTTTCTTTCAAGATCTCCCTAGCTATAGATATACAGAACCACATTTTTCCCTCCAAAGATTGAAAGTAATTGAGAAGAGAGGAAATGGTTTGAGCTGTGTTCTGCTAGGGTATGATGATCCATCTGCTTTACCAAAAAATGGTCAAAACCAACTCCGTTTATTTTGCATGATGAAGAATCAGTTCTGATCCTTAAAAGTCTAAATAAAAGAATGCTTATCAGCTCAAAACTATCACCAAGCTTCCTGCAATAATTCTTGGCAGCTCAATACCCATCCTAAGGGAAAGAGCAGGGCTAGAACTTTCATAGAAAAGAATTAGGGTGACATGCTTCCTGACAGAGCACACAACCAGAATAGACAGACAAGCAATCAAACCAAAACAAGCCAGAGCAAACACAAAACTTCACCCTGAAAAAAATATCTTTAGAGCATACTCTGAAACAAATGACTTGAGACGACATGCCTACTCGTTTCCATCAATTCTATTCTGATTTCCATTCCATTGTTAAGTCATCCTCCATCCATCCTTATAGGTCTGCAAGCTAATTTTGTAGAATGGTTATTTCAAGCTTTACATAAACATTCATTAAATATTCTTGCCTATTGGAAACCTGTAACTGGAACAATCATTTCAACCCTGCCAACCTGCTTTGTAGTTTGCATTAGGCAGTGGAGTAGAGCCACCGCACATACAGTTCACATTTTGGGGGTACAAATTTGAAAATTACAAACTATACTACAGGGTATTTGATGATCTGCTCCCTTATCAGTGTTTGAAAAACCTATTTCATGAAAGTCCAGAAATTTTCTCTCATATCCATTTAATGTTGTGGGTTCCTAAACAATAGTGATTGATTTTGTTTGGTCTGGCAAACACAAATTATCCTATAATCATTTTAGCCTGCCAGCCATGCTTACATTGACTTGTTTGTGTTTTAGAGAAGAAAATGCAATGACTGTCATGAAAAATGGAAAGGGTTAGAGGCAAATAAAAGATTTCTCTATACTGAGAAAAAAATCGCAGCTACTTTAATTTTCTACAACAAATGGGTTTTATTTGATATCAAAGTGAAATGAATCTGAAAATAGAGGAGAACACTCCAGTTTCCAAGTAAACTGATCCTTTAGACATCCCTTATGAGTTTAGATTCACAGGCTTGCTCTGTGCCAAAAGGAAAGAAAAGCTACTATGGAAGATAACAGTTTCTACCTTTCCTATCCTGAAAACACTGATACTTATAAAAATATCACAAAAAGTATGAATTTAACACAGAGAAATGCAAATATTCTCATTAGCTCTTTGCAAACCAATAGTAAGATGGACATTAAATAAATATTATTGAAGAGAAAGAAAGAACAGAGGGAAGACACAAAAGAAAAAAGAGAAAGCAAAGAAAGTAATGTCTTCTCATTTCATAGCTGACTGTCCCTCATCTTATAGCATATAAAGGTAGCACAGAATAGTGGGAAACTAGAGCTTTCTTCTTTCACTAATTAACTGCATCTAAGACATTGAGAGCACTGGTATCGTTTACTAGGTGTCTATTTCCTTAACTGAAAATGAGTAGGTAGGACTACTTCTTCTCTAAAAGTCTTCCTAAGGTTGACCGATGCTTCTAAAGTAATTTCTACAACAGCAGGCATTTGATAAATGCCCCTACAGTACCAGCTGGAAGGTTGATAAAAGCCAATAGGGTACGAAGTTCCCAGGGAACTGTGCATAGTTGGAAAAGTAATAGTCATTGAAATGTGCCAACAAAAAAAAAAAAAAGAGAAAGGTGTCAAGTCAGCAATCTGGAAATACCCTTTTGGATAAAATAAGAAACAATTATACTTCATCAGAGTTTTCTGAGCAGTTCACCTTGACAGCCTTTCCCTTTTCTGCTTTGTCTCTCCAGCACACACCTCCCACGTTCGATCTAATCGTTCCTCCCCTTGGATACACTCTGTTCCTCTGATTTGGCTGGAAAAGTTTAATGGTAAACTATTATCAACATTCACAATGTTCATTTTCATTGTTTGATTCACACTTCACTTAATGATAGGGATAATATTGTCAATTATGAATTTTTTTATAAACATCTCTTATTTTATCAATAAAACAAAAATAATAACCCTTTCCAAATTCTTTTTGTATACTGTGTTGTTCAGGTCATTTTAAGAACCAAATATGAGTAGGTACCTGATAAGAAATTTATATAAGTATTCATTTCAGCATAGTATCCCTAGTAACATAAAGCATAGTAAAGACCACTTCAGTTTCATTGAGAACTGTGCATATATTCAAATTAATTCAACTTCTATCAAACATTTCATATTAATAGGACATTCATCAAAATTCTGCATAACAATGGGGTGGAGGATTAAAAAATAAAGGCATAATATTCATGCTCTAGTGAGATTATAATTTTTCTGTATTTTAATTTTCAAAGATGAATTGTATCCAACAGCTCTTTTGGTCCTTTAGGCAACTTTCTGTAATAAGTAGTGTAGAGATCTTTCTCTTTTCACAGGCATTAAAAAAAAAAACTTAAATAAATCATGAGCCCAAGTTGCTGCGAATCTGTGGAAGAATAAGCACTAAAACATAGACTTCTTGTAAAAGCAAAACTTCTTTTTCACACTCCAAATTAAACTCATGTGCTACTAAGCTTAGGTTCAAGAAGACAAGAACACAACAATGTCATTAAAGAGAATAAAATACTGCACACCTATGGCAGATTAGACATTTTATCTAATGACTCAACAAATCCTATGTCAGGTGTTAAGGTTTAGACAGGAAGGGTCTCCCAAAAGCTCCTGTATTAATTCATGAATATCCAGAGATGAAATCATTAGATTATGAAAGCTTTAACCTAATCAGTCCATCCTAGTTTAAATGAACCGATTGGGTGGTAACTGTAGGCAGATGGGGCATGGCTGGAGCTGGTGGGTCACTGGGAGCATCCCCTGGAAGGGTGGCTTTTCCCTGTGGCCCTGTCCCCTCTTTCATGGAGCAGTTCTCCCCTACCATGCCTGTCCACCATGATGTTCTGCCTTACCTTGGACCCAGAGCAATGGAGTTGGCCCACCATGGACTAAACCTCTGAATCGTGAATCAAAATAGACTTTTTTTCCCTCTATGTTGTGCTTGTTGGGTATTTTAGTCACAGCAGTGTAAATGTAACTAACACACTAGGCATTAGAATTAAGTGATGACTAAACATCTTTAAGCTATTTCCATTATGAAAGGCAGAACAAATCAGAAAATGACAGGAATTTCATAGTCATATTTCCTTAGCGAACACTTAACATCTGCAGCTTTAATAAAGTACCATATTTCTTCTCCAGATAATTTGATAAAATGTATAAAACAACTGTATTTTTTAAAATATTATAACAATGGCCATATGGGGCTGTGATCCCTTAGACAAGGGAAACTAATGAGGTGATCCCTGTGATTTTTATAGCTTTCTACCAAGAGGCCCTTTCTAGATAGTGGAGCACAGATATATAACTAAAGAAGATATTGGTTGTCACATTGTGTTAAAAACAAAAAAAAAAACATTGCCAACATTCAGGGAGCTGCTAGTTGGAAGGTGGAATACTAGGAAATAAGTCCATCAGGTAAAAATTCCAATAAACTTTCTAGTGAATACTTGACTAAATAGCAAACTGCACATACTAAAGTCAAACTTGACAAATCTGAGGATAGATAGTGATCAATTACCAGAGATCACAAAGAGCTGGGAGAAATGTGATTTCTTACTAGTCAGAGTAAAGAGATACCAGTGAAAACCTAAGGCATGGAATACAGACCCCAGAAGTTCATATCTTATTAGTAGAGTTAAAGCTTAGAGTGAAGTTTTACCTTAAAAACTTAAAAATGAGATGTGAAAGAATCTGGCTAATATATAAGTAACTTAACTGCTTTCCAAAATGAAATTTAATAATGTACAAAGGAGTACAACAAAATCCACATGCTTAATAGTCATAATATGCAGCATTCAATCAAAAAACTTTAAACAAAAGATGGGAAAATGTGACCATAGCTCAGAAAAGCTGATAAATGGAAATAGAAATATATAATAATTTGTTAAATTTAGTTAGAAGAATTTTATTCTTTAAAATAGACCCAGGAAAGATAGAGATGATGAAATTTGCTGGCAAGAATTTCAAAAGGGTTATTAAATAACTTAAAGAAAAATAAATATATAATAAATTTCCATCGTATGGGTTGTCTTTTTATTTTTTGATAATATCTTTTGATGTACAAAAAATTTAATTTTGATGAGGTCCACCTTATTTTGTATTTTGTTGTTCATACATTTGGTATCATATATAAGAATCCAATGCCAAATCCAAGATCATGAAGATTTATTTACTTTATGTTTTCTCCTAAGAAGTTGATGGTTTCATTATGTTATATTGGTTTCATTAGTCCATTTGGAGTTTACTTTTATATATGTTATAAGGTAAGGACTCAATTTCATTCAAACAAAAATCCAGGAGTTCCAGACCTAGTTGTTGAAGTTATTCATATTTCTTCAATAGTGTTGTCATCTATGTAAAAAAAATCAACTGACCTTAAATTTATGAGTTTAATTCTGAGATCCTAATTCCATTCCACTAAGTTATATGTCTATTATTAATGCTGGTTGCACATTATCTTAATGAGATTATCTTTGTATTAAATTTGGAAATTAGGAACTGTCAGTCTTCCAGCTTTGTTATGTTTCAAGACTACTTTGGCTAATTAGGATTCATTTCAATTCCATATGAACTTGAGGATCATCTTTGCTATTTCTGAAAAAAAAAATACCACTGGTATTTTGATATAGGTCTCAAAAGATTTGTATATTTCTTCAGATAGTATTGACATTTTACCAATATTTAATTCTCCCATTCATTATCATGGGTTGTCTTTCCACTTGTTTATGTATTTTTTAATTTTTTCCAACAATATTTTATAGTTTTCAGGGGTTGTCTTTGACTTGCTTTGTTAAATTTAGTTAGAAGAATTTTATTATTTTTTATAAGTAAAACTAATAAATTCCTATGTCATCTTCAAATAGAGATAATTTTACTTTTTAAATTTCCAATATAGGTAAGTTTTATTTCTTTCTGTTGTCTAATTGTACTGGTAAGAAATCCAGTACAACATTGAATAGTAATGGTAAAAGCAGTTTTTCTCCTTATCTTAAGGGGAAAAATTTCATTCTTTCACCATTGAAGTACCTATTATAGCATCATTTATTTCACAAGTATGGACCTTGCAGACACCAGGCATATCCTGGTAGATAATAAGTAAATAATCATTCTAGTAAGCAATATTCTAAATTATTGGAATCAACTTGAGCAACTCTTGTTACCACTTTGCTTAATTGTTACTTTACACAGACACTTATGATATCACTGGCCTCCAACAGAGGCTTAGTGATCCCTGTCTATTTAGGGTGGGGTTCAGATCCCCCATATGTGAATCAAACTATGAGGTAACTACCTAGGCCAGCAGAGGTGATAGCTGAGGGTGAGGAGACTCCAGGATTGACTGTGTAGAAAGAAGACAGTGACTATTAATTGTAGACAAGAGACCTATTATACACTTTCTATTGGGATGATAACTTCATTGTTCTACTGAAGAAAATGTTCCCTGGATATATATAGAGAGAGACATATAAGATATGGAATGAGATAGGTCTATAAATGTGCCTCCTAGGCCTACTTCTGGGATATATGGGCTACCCAGTCTCAGCAGATGTAACCAGCAGTTTCAGATATTAGTCACTTCAAGATCTGCTTCAGATGCAGAGGGCTACCCAGCTGAGTAATCATGTCCCCAGGGTGGCCCACACATACAACTGAACAAGGAGGCATATGAAGTCCCAGGCATATATTTTAATTAGAGTAAAACTCTGACAAGCAACATAATCTAATTCAATCTCTTCTGAGAACCAAACCTATGACACTTAGATATTTCCAATGGAAAAGAACAAAATAGCTTTTAAGCATTGCCTTTCAGCTCTAATACCTATGCTTAAGAAACAAGTTTGAAAGTATTCTCATGTACTATTGATGTCTCTGAGTATGAAACTTTCATGTGAGGAGACATGTTACTCATTACACTAAGGAGATTCTGGGTGCGCATATGTTTTATTTTAATAAGTGAAATTAAAATGGAGCTTATTTTTATTTTTATATCACAGAGTGATTTTATACTTGATATAATCAACTTTGTCAACAAACCTCCTCTCCTAACTACTCAATTCTATATTTTTTGCTTTCTGGTCTAGATTCCCCATGCTGTATAACCTCTATTATAACAATGAGAAGCAGTGGCCTTCCCACACAAAAGAAATCCTTAAACAGAGTTTTCTGCTGCCAATGGGTTAGAGAATCCTTTTTTTTAAAGTCTGGTTGGGGGCACCAATTCATGTCAATGATTTCAGAGAGAGTTCTGATCTTCACCTAAGGGGTACTATGGTCTTATTTTGGCTCTGAATGATCTCGAATCAATTTCATCTCTCTGTCATTCAATAGTCTTATCTTTTCCATGGAGACAAGATTTTCTGCCCTATGTCACCATGCTATTTTGCCTTAAAAAGTTAATAATACATGACACTATAGAGTGATTTTATGCCTCAGACATAGCCTTGAACATGTCTGAGATATCAAACCCATTCTCTAACTATATTATTATATTTTCAATTAATTTGATCCTAGAGATAGAAGTGTTGATATGGTTAGAAACAGGTAAAAGTTAAAGACAAATAATAATGAAATATGAAACACTAAAGAGTTGTTGTGAGAATTAGCGAATGCTCATGCTGAAATGTTTGGGATTCCTTAATCATAGAAAAATGTACAAATAATGGGAATAATTAAGGCTTTATCCAAAACAAAACAGTATCTAAGAAATCACCGCTTAATAAATCCAAAGTTAGTCTGAGTTGTTCTGTCACATTATAATGAACAAGGCAATAAATAAAGAGGAATCATTAGGTATAAATTGCACAGGATTCTTCCAAACAAATTATATTCAACAAACTCTATGGCTGTGCCACTCTCATTTCCAAAGTAATGAAGAAAAATGCATCATGAACTGTGTACTGGGATCTTCCCAAAGTATTTGACTACCATGGCTCATAAAATTTTACTAGGAAAAAAAATTAGTAAAATTAATTTTCTATGAGCAGATGAACGTGGCCTGAGACCTTGGCAGAAAATAAAGGGAGTCAGAGAGGAGGACAAATTGGGATGTGCCCAAGAACTCAGTTGCTGGCCCTCCTCAGTGGCTGCTGACATTTTCCTGGGCCTTTGTTAGTGGATAGGACATACATATGCACACCTTGCCTAGAGCCTGCTCAGGCCTCCCGTGGGGTCTCAGTAGTGGCCCTACACAGATGTCTCAGGTGATGCTAATTAACAGCCATGCATGTGGATCACTAGCAAGGTAAAGTCTTGCTGGAAATGTGATAGGCTAAGCCCAACCAATAGCCAAACACGAAGTTAATTTAAAATGGCATTGCGAGTGTATTATCTGTAAGCAAAGGGTAATATAATTGGTCTGAGCCAGTGAGCAGGATTGTGTTGCCAAAGCCAATCCAGGGAACACTGGACACAGCTCACTTCCTGTCTGCCGGTGAACACACCCCAGCAGACTCGTACCTGCATGTGAGCTTCCGGGTGGTGCCAGTTAAGCACTTGCCAGCACCTTCTGTCATCCTCTTATATGAATTAGGATTCTATTCAACTAATGTTTATTACTGTCCCTAGAATGATTTTGGGATGTACCCAAAATCATTCTAGGGACAGTAATAAACATTAGGTGAATACAAATGTGGGGTGATTAAATAAATATGGGAAACTTGGGTTAATAAACTTAAATCCATTTCCTGCAGGGCATTTCAGAACCTGTGCATAAAAATGTATACTCTGGACCCTGAACATATGCTATAGGGTGCAATGTTTCAAAAACGCATATGCCCAAGGAACAGTTCCAAACCTCACCAAATATACTGTCTCTCTTGGGTTTACCCTTCTGTGGAACACACTTTGGGGATCACCATTTTATGCATACCACAAAAATCCTACTTTTGATTGAGGAGAGCACAGGAAGAACCATAATGAGACTTGTATTGTATGAGAACCACATGTCATTATTCCTTTCAGTAGTTAAAGTACCTGATAGATCTACATAAAGTAATGAAGAACACTAGAAATGGCCACTGTAAGATACCTGCTTTAAAGATGGTTATAATTATTGGAATCTCTTTAAAAGACAACAGGCTGGTAGGAGCAAAAATAATAAAACCATTTTATGGGATTTATACCACATTATAGAAGTGAAATGTATGGCAACAGCACAAAGAAAAAATGGAAAAACATTCTTATAAGTTTCCTTTACTGTACAAGAAACAAGACACAATCACACGAAGAGAGCTTCAAAGTAAGGATGTGTACTCTAAGACTTAAATGAAATAATAAAACAATATTCAGAGAGTTATAAGTAATAAACCCCCCCAAAAAAATAAATAAATTATATTCTAAAAGTATTCAAACTGAAAAGAACAAAAAATAGGAGATTTGGGAAGGGAAAAATAATAGTACTAAAAGAGAACTAATATCAAGAGTCAAGCTCAAATATATCTATAATTAGATTAAATTTGACCAATATGCTGACACCAATGAAAAGGCAGAGATTGTTGCTTTGGATTAAAAAGAAACACCCAAATAGATATTGTGTACAAATACATTTTATACATAGAAACATAAAAGGTTAAAAATACAGGACTATATGTGCCATACTAACATTAATTTTTTAATATAAAACACTAAAGAGATGTTGTGAGATTTAGCTTATGCTCATGCTAAAATGTTTGTGATTCCTTAATTTAGCAAAATGTACAAATAAGAAGATATGTTGATGATAAATAAGCACATGAGAAGATGATCACCATCATTAATCACTAGGGAAAAATAAAATAAAACCACAGAGAAATATATAAACAACTGGCTGTATCACATGTTGACATGAATATGTAACAACTAGAACTTTCAAACACTCTGACAGAAATAAAGATTGACATGAACCATTTGGAAAAAAAATGTTTGATAGTTTCTTAAAAAGTTAGAGATTCTCTTACCATATATACCACTTATTTCACTCCTGAGTATTTGCCTAAGCAAAAAAAAAGGGGGGGGGGGCGTTCAAGGCACAAGGAGATGTCTGTGATTGAATTATGTTACTTATGTTGATTTTTTTAGTGACTTCATTAGTGAGTACCAGGCAGGTTTCTGTATACTAATTTTATCTCAGAGAAGCTCTATAGGGGGGAAAAAGCATACTATCTTATATTAAACTCTTGAGAGAGGAAAACTATCCTGAGAATTTTTAGCCATAACTTGTCCTGACATAGATTAGGTTTACTGAACTACACTGACTATAAGTGCCTCTGGAAATCTCAAAATGAGAAGGGAGTATAGTTTCCCCACATTGGTAGCATCTGAGGAATTCTGATAAGAACTAAAATAAATTTATCTTAAGGAAGACCTTTCAATTCAGACCCTGCAGCATTTCTACAATGAAGTCAGGAAATGTGAACAGGAGCCCATAATCCAATATTCCCAACATTCAAGAAAAGAGATCACCATGAGTGAAAGTCAGCTGACATACTCCACAAATTCCTTTAGGATATAAGAACTGGATTTATCATACGTGAAATATAAACTCAATGTTAATATTTAGAGTTTGAAATATAGAATAAAAACCATGGTGGTTTTCAAAAGAAATGAATAGAAAAGCTACAATCACTGATGTTACACGCTAAAGGGATTGATTAACACATCAGAAGAGATTCATCAAAAAGAAAATCAGTGATCTGAAAGGTCGGTCTGCAGAAATTACATGATATGCAGCAACAAGAGTTATAAATTTAACAATAAAAGAGATTAAGAAATGTGGAGGATATAATAAATTCAAATGTGTTTCTAATCACTATTTTAATAAGGAAGAATCATGAGAATGTCAAAGTAAAACTAATAATGGTCAAAATTTTCCTATAATAGTGAAAAGTATGACTATTTGTTTTCAGGAGCTCATCAAATCCCAAGTGGCATAAATAAATCCAAGAGTTACTATATGAGTCAGGTACCTGTCTACAGCATAAAAATATTAATAATAATTTTCAATATTTTATATTTAAATTGCTCTGAAGCATTTTCAGGACATTTTCTCTATGAATTAGCCTGCTGAACACCTCTGTGAATAACAACATTGTCATCCATTTAAGAATATGTAATAATTCATGTAAGAGTACTCAGAAGTGTGGTGATACAGCAGCAAGAAAAATAAAGCCATACTCAGGAGACCTAGACTGAAAGCTCACTTGTGCCTCTTGCCTCTTCTAAGCTGTTGTTTCTCATTTAAAGAAGGAGCAATCATCAGAGAAAGGAGTTATGAATTTCTGTCCCAACTCTACTATAATTTATAATCTGATCATGAGTAAATGACTTCATTCTTCTATACTTCAATTTTCTTTTAGAAAATTGCACTTAAATTACAATTGTTCAGGGATGTTAAAAGGCAAGATATTAGAAGATAAATGCTAAAAACACTTTGGAAAAGTGCAACACACAACTGCTACCTATTATTTGAGAACGTTTTTTAGTCCCGTGTTCTAGTCTCAGGAGCCATCCCACATAAAGGCAGAATCTTACATCATTGCTGCTGTTTTGCAAGTATGGGCATATAGTAGCAGATATGGATTCAAGGGACTGCTTTCGGGGAATATTAAAAGGTGCCTGGAATCAAGAAAGAGAATCTCAAGGCTAGACAGTAAAGGTCATATTTGGGGCTAAGTATTTATTAGTAAACAATGTAATCACTTCTATCACTGTCTGGTGAATGTGACATTAAATTTATGATTAAATAGATCTGAAGTTAAGAAACACATAACTACCTTAGGAAACCAATTCTCTGAGTGTTGAAAGTTACCCCTAGTGCTGACACATTGAACCTATATGAAATTTATTTCCCCTTAAAAAAGAATGGAATGATAATAAAATCAACCATTTATTGATTTCCTATTGTATGTGACACAAGGAAGCACTTTATATAGTTATATTCTAATCATCAAAATAGTCCTGAAAGATAAGTTTAACTATCCTTTGTCAATCGAGGAATCAATATTCAGATTTATGAGGCTTAACTAAGGTCATCCAATTAGTCATTAGAAAAATCTAACTTTTGCTTTCAGTGTGCTTAAGGCTGCAGTTCAAAACCTAACCGAAATTATATTAAGACAGAGATTCGTAAACTCAACTTTTTAAAAAATACGAACTGTTCTTACATAATTACTGGAAATTCTTACATGATAGGACCAAAGTCCAATTTCCTAAAGCCTAGCACAGTTTTTAGAGTGAAAAAAAAAAAAAAAAACATTCAACAATGGTTTAGTTGTGTTTTACATACAGAAGACCACACTGTTAAACATATTCAGTACTGAGGAAGTCTACCAAAATTCATTCACCCAAAACAAACGAATAAACAAAAATAATTGGAAATTTGAAGGGCAGAATTTCTGTGAAAATACAGTTCTTTGTGGAGGAATCAAGATGGTGGAGTGGAGGTAAGCCATAGATTTTAGCTCCTCCATGGTTTGGAATTGAAACGCTGATTGGCAAGGTCAGAAACAGAATGAACTGGAAAACAATTATTAACTGTCAGGGAGTTGGAGAAACTCAGAATTTCTGAGTTAACTGAGGGGGAAAAAAAGCAGCAAAGAATATATTAGCCCTGAACCTACTGCACCTGAAGCATCCGGCAGGGCAGGTCTGGGGGAGGCATCATAGAGAGGAGAGAGAGGGATGGGCAAAGCAAACAAGCTTACTTAGGAAGCAGTAGTGGAAGAGAAAATGAGAGGTGGTTATGCTGGGGCAAGAGCTGTAAAACCACCTGGTATGTGAGAAATGATCTGCTTCTCAATTTGTTGGTGGAGAGCTGTGGCAGGCATCTATTTTGTAAAGACCACACCTAAGTTTTCATCTCTGGAAAGAATTAAATCCCTACAGCTTTATCCTACCTAATCATATCAGCAAATATTGCCATAGGGAACACCTTTGAACACGGCCATCTGACTGCAGCAGGTTTGCTGGGAGTTGAAAGCTGCTGCCAATACCCACCCCCGCACACTCACACACACATACACACAATCAGCGACAGGCAGGAGTGGAGCAGAACAGGCAAGTCGCATAATACTTCCAGGAGTACAGGAGCAGGGCTTCTGCCACACACAGTGTGCCTCCACCTTGAGTGCCCCTATGAAAACTATGTGGGGTCCTGCTCACACACCCACAACAGCCCAACACAGTTTAATCTCCCCTAAATAGGGAACTATCAAGTAGCTGGATTCATAACAGAATGTTCTGAGCCACATGGGCCTCACCATAAAAGGATAGAACAGGTCTGTTTGGATAGCCCTGGGCACATGTGGTGTCTTTACAAGCAGGCACATAAGTCTGCAGTCACAGCCAGGTGGCTACTGGGCCACAGACAATAAGGGGCCATTTACCCCGAACCTATAGAGATCCCTTAGGCACTTTTCCTTGGAGCATGCCAAGGAATTATGGGACCACCTAGGTTCATGCTAGAGTTGAGCAGGATGAGGTCTGTATGGACAAGTGCCAGGACCTGAGTTCTGTGCAGTTTTTGAAGCAGAAAACTAAGTTAAACAGAGGGAATGCTGAATGTACCAGTCCTCCAAAATAGTGTGGAAATAGCTACTACTGTCAGTACCTCCGTGCCCAGAGATAGGAAGAGTAGCTGAGGCTTGGATACCTACTACACTTCCCAACATCTGGTGGAATCTGTCTGGAAAGATCAGTAAGAAATATCTTTATTTTAGTCAGCTTTTTCACTGACCAAAAAGACCTGATAAGAACAACTTGAGGAGGAAAATTTTATGTGGGGGCTCATAGTTTCAGAGGTTTTGATCCATATATGGCTGACTCCATTCCATGGGCCCTGAGATGAGGCAGGACATAATGGTGGAAATGTGCAGCAGATGAAAGCAGCTGGGTACATGGCACCAGGAAGCAGAGAATGAGAGAGAGAGAGAGAGAGAGAGAGAGAGAGAGAGAGAGAGAGAGAGAGAGAGAAGAGAGGCGGAGAGAGAGACTCATAAACAAAATGTAAACCCCACAGGTACTTTCATATCCCCATTGATCCCCCTCCTCCAGTCACACCCTACCTGCCTGTAGTCACAATTCAATTAATCCCTATCAGGGAATTAATTCACTGATTGGTTAAGGCTCTTTTTAGAAGTATTGGGGCCCTGGGAAACCCAGGAACCAAATAAACACTCAGAGACTCATCAGCTTTATTGGCAAGGCAAGATTTTTACTTGAATGCTCAGAAGGGCACACAGGCATCAAAATCTAAAGCAGACACATGGAACAGACAGAGATTTGTTGAGATTCGTCAGTGACTCAGGGTACTAGGATTTTGTCCATTGGTTGGGGCTGACCACACAATCTTTGGTGGGAATAGATATTAAAGAAAGAAGGTACTTGACCACTGCTCATTGGTCAGGGCAGACATCACTATCTCCTACTGTCATTAAAAGAGACACATAGACCAATGGAATGGAATAAAAGACTCAAAGACAAAACCACACAGAGTTCTGTGATTTTGAAAAAAAAGATTTCAAAAACATACAAAAAAGAAACACACATTATATAAGAAACATAAAATTCCTGAAAGACTGAAATCCATATGTAGAAGAATGAAACTAGATCCTTATCTCTCAAACTGTACAAAATTCAATTCAAAATGGATCCCAAATCTAATTGTAAGACTCGAAACTTTGCAACTGTTAAAACCAAATATAGGGAAAAATACATCAGTATTTTTGCACAAGCAAAAATTTCTTGAATAGAACTTTAGTAACTCAGAAAAGAATAGCAAGAACCAACAAATGGATGACATCACATTAGAAAGCATCTATTCAGCAAAGGAAACAATTAGTAGAATAAAGAGACAACTGTAGAATGGGAGAAAATCTTTACCAACAACTTTTCTTACAGAAGATCAGTGTCCGTAAAACAATTCAAAACTTTAATGGTAGCTCTCCCCAAATAATTATGTATTCAATAAATGGTCAAAAAATATATGGACAGTTCTCAAAAGAAGCATAGATGACCAATAATTATATGAAAAATGTTCAACACTGAGTTTCCATCTAATTCCAGTCACGTGGCAAGAATGCCAATAACAATAAATGCTGGCAATCATATGGGGAAAAAAGGAATTCTTCTACACTATTAGAGGAAATAAAAAATGATACAGCCTTTATGGAGTTTAGTATGGCAGTTCCTCAAAATCTACAAACAGGAGTACCATATAACCCTATAATACCATGCCTTGGTATTTATGCAAAAGAATTGAAGTCAGCATACCATTGAGATACATGCATATCATGTTTATCACAGCACAATTCACAAAAGACACATTATGGAATCAGCCAAGATGTCTGAAAGCAAGTAGGTATCTGTAGAAAATGAAGTTTTATTAAGTCATAAAGAAGAATAATTAATTCATTTGAAGGAAAATGGATGGAAGTAGAGATCATCATGTTAAGTAAAGTGACTCATACCCATATGTGGAAGCTAATGAAAAGAAAAGAGAATGATAATAGAGGAGGAAAAGAGAGACAAATAGGATAAAAGAAGAGGAATGAGGGAATGGAGAAGAGGAGAGTAAGGGGAAGTACTGGGGAGTAAAATTAATTAAATATGTTTTACACATGCACCAATATGATATAATGAACTCAACCATTCAGTATTATCAATATGCGCCATTGGAAAAAAAAAGAGGAAAACACTGTATATCTAAACATGAGCAAGAGATGGTTTTGCAGAGTAATTGTGATGGTACTATATATTATTATATTACTATATTTTTAAAGATATATTATATATATATATATTATATTATATTTTCTATTCTGATTTGAAACTTGTAAATTTGGGAAAGAGTCCAAGAAAATTTCCAAACTTCCCACAAAGACACACAATTATGGAAAACCATCACACTTTTTGAACTTCTGGATTTCAAAATATGAAAATTTGTCAAGAAGACGGTTTAGTTTTTAAAAAAATATTTTGACTTTAATAGACTTTTATTATAGAATTCTCTCTCTCTGCTGTGGCATTTACTTAATGAGTTCTAAATAAGCTCTAAGATTATCAAATTGAAATTTCTTCAGAGAAAACACTAGAAAAATAATAAAATATGGAGTCCTCAGTCTGTCTTTATTCTTCAATCTGAATTCAGATGCATCTGCAAAGAGGGGGATATATTAATGGATGCCTAAAGTCAGTAGGTGAACTTTATGATTCCCTCAGATTGCCCAGGCCCCCATCAGATTCAGAATGATGAAAGATAAAAGAATGGAAAAAGATGTACCTGGGAATTATTATTATAGAGAATAATATTAATATATGGCAAAAGTAATTCAAAAAAGATGTGATGAAAGTTTACAATGTATCTCATATGGGTAAGAAACAATAAATAGCTCACAACATAAAAGTTATTATGAATATTATGCTGAATATTATGCAGTGTACAATATGGTCTCAAAATGCACCAAGCAGTAACTGAAAGATCTTGGAAGGAAATAAATCAATAAAATGTTGTTTTAATATTCTCCCCTCAAAATACAGTAGGTGAAGCAGATTAAAAACTAGCAAATTTGTAGCCAATCTGAATACTAGAATATTCATACTTAGAACAATGAGAGTATTCTCATTGTTTGTTTCTCATTCTTTGTTTTTTAGCATTTATCAAACTCTCAAAGAAACTCCCCACATACTTGGTAACAAAAAGCAACCTTAATAAATCACAAAGAAAAAAATCACAATTACTATATTTTCCATCCTAATTCCAATAATTAAAAATTAATAGCAAAGAAAAAAAGAAAGTTAAAAATCCTCAAGGTCTCAAATTAAATAACACTGTTTAAAAATCATTGGATTAAAAATAAATTATACGATACTTAGAAGTAACCATTGCATGTTAAAATGTGTAGAACTCAATTAAAGCAGTACTTAGAAGAAATTTTAGTTTCTAATATGCTCTTTGTGAAATGAAAATGATTGAAAATAAATAGGCTTAGTATTAAATTTTTAAATGGGAAAAATGCATTAAAATATATCCCAAATAAAAGAAGGAAATGAGTGACTGCAAGACAGAAACCAATTATGAAAAGGACAAAAAATAGATAAGATCAACAAAACCAAGATGATTTGTTGAAGTAATCAATGGCCTTGGAAAAATATCTATTAAAGAATTCAAGAAAATATGCAAAAAATAAAGTGAAAAGGGGAAAATGTTACAGTCTAATTTTTAAAACCCAATTGATGTGGTGGGCAACTACACAGGAATAAAATTAAAACATGAGAAAACTAATTATAAACCCATTTTTCCTATGCACATAGGCCCCAAAATCATGAAATTACTTACTAAAACCAATTATTAGCTAATTAAATTCAAAACTGATTACATCACAATCAAATGGAATTTATTCCAGGAATACAAAATTGGTTCAACATCAGAAAATTTATCAATGTAAATAACCTCATTAATTCAATAGATACAGTGATAGCATTTGATGAAGCTCCAACACATTAAAAGTTCAAAGCAAATTGGGAATTCAACTGACATTTCTTAACTTTAAAAGGTCATGAAATAAGAAAAATATATATACATTGAAAATCATACTTAAGATGAACTGTAGATCTCTTTCCATTCACATCAAAACAAACATGGATATCCATTTTCCACCTAATGATCCAGATGTTTCTATAAAGTTAATAATCACAATAAGTAAAAGCAAACTGCATATGTAAAAATACGACATGAAAATATTAAAAATTCATTTTTATGATTATCTGCACAGAGAAATCAAGAGAACGACTAAAGTATTCAAACTCATGGGAGTGCATAGCAATGTTTTTGTACTTTAACAAAGTATGAAAATCACTAAGTTTATCTGCACTATATTTTATCAACTAGAAAATAAGATGTCACTTATAATAGATAACAGGTAAATTATCTAGAAATTAACGATAAAAATGCATAGGTTTATATAGAGAAACTTTTCTGAATAATCAAATATATGTGAGGGTCTTCATATATGAAAGTTTTTTTATTCTTTTGTATAAAACTACTTAAAATTAAGAAGATGACAATTATCTCCAAATTCAGGGTGCTTTTGAGAATAATTCCTACCAGATTAGGCACTGTGATGTATACCTGTAATTCCAGGTACTTGAGAGACTGAGGCAGGTGGATGGCAAGTTCAAGGTTAGCCTCAGCAACTTAGCAAGATCCAGTTTCATAACAGAGAAAAGGCTAGAGCTGTAGCTCACTGGTAGAGTGCCCTCATGTTCAATCCCCTGTACTGCTAAAAAAAAAAAAAAAAAGAAGAAGAAGAAGAAGAAGAAGAAGAAAAGAAAAAGGCACAGCTGAATTTTTATTAACTGGATAAACTTATTCTAAAAGTTGTATAAAACAATAAAGTTTTACAAAAGCTTATCTAAGAAAAATAGAGGAAAAAAGGTTTTTTATCTGTTTTGAAAACAAATTATATGTGTATATTTAAAAAATGGTGTGTTTCAAAAAAAAGACAAAATGCAATACAAAGTGTTACATGGGTCCCCTCCAGGTTTGGAACATAAACCCTGCTTCTAGTCCCTGGCAGATATATATATTTTTTCCCCCTCTTCTTGTCTTTCTCCCTGCCTCCATATAGCTTACTGTGAACAGGAATGAAGTCCAGACTTGGGAGCTGGTATCAAAGGATATAAGAAATAGTAGTCTCATAGTAGTCTCCCGTGGTTACTGCTTGGATATGAATTATAACAACTTCTGATACACATACCTGGAGTTTAACCTTCATATTCCCTCTTGAAAAGTTCAGTGATCACCCTGGCAGTTAGAATTACAACCTCTGGAACATGAGTCCTCTGTGTGTTCTCTTTTCTGGCAAATCAATAAAACTTTCTTTTTCTTTTCTCTCAAAACCTTGTCCTATTACTGGATTGGCATCATGAACAAGAACTGAACTTTCAGTGTCAAAAAGAGGGGAGTGCTCAAAAGTAGACTCATGTATATATGGGGACACAAAGATAAATGTTGCCTCCAAAGAAAACTGGCTCACTCTGTGACAGAAACTAAATACAGATATCTACTTTACATCAATGATGGAATCTAGACAAATGGAAAATCTAAGTGTGAAATTTAAAACTCTAAAACTAATAGAAGAAAATAAAGCAGAATATTTTGTTTCCTAGAGATGGAGAAATATATCATATATACAATCAGCAAAAAAATCAATGGATTTTATTAAAATTACAAGCCACAGTTTAGATAAAGTTAATATGTGGAATGGTGACTAAGAAAAGATCTTTATGATACCTGACACTGATGAGAGGTGCGAGAAAATCATGCAAACCAGCAAAAAGATCGGAGACAACATAAGAAAAAGGAAATACAAATGGTGGAAACTTTATTTATATTCAAAGAAGTGAAAATTAAAAATACAATAGGACATTCACAGCAATCATCTTGGCAAAAAATGAAGTGTGATAATGCAATATTGTCAGATATTGTGGTAAAAAAATAATCACATGGGCTGCTAAAAGGAGAATTTACTAGAGCTGACATTTTGGAAGATAAGCTCATTTATAATAAATCTATGTGTAACTCATGACCAGCATCTTCACTGTCACACAGGACCAAAAGTGGATATATTTGAAGTTGCTCATCATGATATGACTTGTATGGTGGAGAGGTAGAGGCAGTGTAAATGTTCAACTTCAACATATGAGTATGATATGTGAATGAACATCAGGAGAAAATTAAGAGACAGCAATTCAGAGATACATTACATACATACACACAAAAGGGAGTTCTCAAAGTAATGGAGCTGGACAAGGTCTAAACAAACATATGTTTGTGTTAATTTCTTATATATATATATATGTGACATCATTTTCAAGAATACAAATAAATTCAGAATACACAAATTAGATAAGAAATGAAAACAAAATGAAATACATAAATAACTAAAAAGTAAACATATAGTGAAATATATACAGTTGTCCTTAAGTGTCTGTGAGAGGTTGGTTTCAGGACCCTCAAGAATTCCAGAATCCATGGATGCTTAAGTCCCCATATAAAGTGGTATATCATTTGCATATATATATGCAAATATATATATACACATCTTCCTGTATACTTTAAATCATCTCTAGAAGACCTATACCACCTAATACAATGTTCTAGTCAGCTGCTTTGCTGCTGTGGCTTAAAGACCTGACCAGAACAACTGCAGAAGAGGAAAAGTTTAAATGGGGGCTCACAGTCTCAGACATCTCATTCCTTACATAGCCAGCTACATTCCTCAGGGCTCAAGGTGAGGTTGAACATCATGGCAGAAGAGTATAGCAGAGGTAAGCAGATCACATGATGATCAAGAAGCAAAGGGAGACTCCACTTGCCAGATACAAAATATATACCCCAAAGCCACGCCCCCAAAGCCCCACCTCCTCCAGCCACACCCTATCTGCTTCAGCTTAATCCCATCAGGTAATCGATTTGCTGATTGGGTTAAGGTTCTCATGCCCCAATTATTTCTTCTTCAAACTTTCTTGCATTTTCTCACACATGAGCTTTCAGGTAACACCTCACATCCAGACCATAACATATAATATAAATGCTATGTACATAGATGCTATACTATATTATTAGGGAATCATAAAAATGCAAAAGTGTGTACATGTTCAGTTCAGATGCAACTTTTTTAGAATATTTTTGAGTCACAATTGGCTGAATCCACAAACACAGAACCCCCTGATATGAAAGGCTGACTGACTATGTATCTGTATTAAGAGAGGTGTCTCTCTCTCTATATATATATATGTATGTAGAGAAGGAACATGTACAGCTCCTAGCAGGAACTAGAGAGTTTAATTTGCTCAGTGCTCTGCGTGTAGATGCAAGCACAAGTTTGTGTCAACACACACATGCTTCTTGGTTGTGGGAAGAAGAAATAAACACATGAGCGGACCTAGTGACAGCAGCAGCACATTTATTTCTGAGTGTGCTGAAAGCTTCAGAGAACCGAGATGGATTCTATAGCACAGAGAAATGTTCTTCATTCAAACTCCATTGGGAAAGAATTCAAGGAACATAAAAGCATGTTGTTTGAAAGAACATGAATTTTAGGATAGATGTCATCACATCTGTCTACCTAAGCGATGCTTCCACAGGGCAGACTATTTCTGCTGTCAGTGCTGCTGCAGGCTAAATAATCATTGTTGAGCAGGAGCAAAGATCTAGGGAGAAGGCCCAGTGAAAGAAACCATAACTTAGCTGTGGGACACTGTCCATAGCAGAGGGAAACCTTTTAGACCGGAGCTTTAAAGGTTTGGAGGCAAGTTCAGCACAGATTTGAAGCCAATGCCTAGTCTCTCTCTCAATTGACTTTGAACTTTGACATAAAAGAACATATCGCTTTAAATCTTATTTGTGAAACAACAAAGTGGCAACATTGAAGAGCATTCTCAATATGGAAAAATGATCATAAAGTCAGCACTCCAAAAGAGCCATCTTCACCTTAACCATATATGAATAATGAATATGCACCATATTCATATTCTTCTCCAGAACAAATTATAATCTATCTTACTGTCATGCTCAGGGATCTATTGAACCTTGTAATAGACATCACTTTGTGATGAGTTTTTTTTTCTCTGTATATTTTCTAAGCCACATATTTTTTTCTTTAGGTATAGTAACTCTTATAGAGGAGGTTATTTTGCCTGCCAACTGGAAAATGCATTCCGAGGTGGACACAGCATCTTTCCCATAACACAATATCTAAAACCTCTGTTCTTTCCACTAACATACTGGTCCCAAAGAACAGTAGCACTCAATTCCAATCCACCCCTCCACCAGTTTTATTCCAGTTCCTTTCAGTTCTCTGTATGCAAAAACACACTTTCCAACAATTCCTCTGGATTCCAGAGATTTGTCCAGAGATTCCTCCATTTCCTCTGGAATCAGCCTCTTGCTAGATGTGGGGACAGACTCCAAATGTCTACAGTTAGGTGCTCCCATGCTGGAGTTTTGGGCAGGCTATGTTATGCCGTTAGTGTGTAACCAAGGCTATGTTATAGTCAGTGTGCAATCAAGGCCAGATTCAGTGTCTGTACTCAAGGTCATAAAAATTTGGTTGTGAGCATGCACCCACTGATGTAACCTGTTTGGCAGTGTGGCCTGAAAATAAAAAGATCTACGGAAAAAGGTCAGGGGGCAAAATGGAACAGGCTGGAGGCTGAAGCTAAAATTGTAAGCTGGAGGCTGTTGAACCTCTGAATGAAACATGTCTACTATCCGGCTTTTTGCATCTTCTTCCACTTACTGAGATCCTGAATCTGTTTTCCTGAGCCTCACTCCACCCATGTGACAGGAGAGTAGGAGGAGACAAGAGATGAAAGAGTGGTAAGAAAAGTGAATAATGCAATGCAGAAGAGGGTAAAGCTGAATCTGCACCACCTTCCCCTGGCAAGTCAGGTTACTGGTTGCGATTTCAAAATGAACACTGTGGACAAGGTGGGTATTCAGAGTCTTCATGATTTTCTCATGGCTACCATTGGAAGTGATAGGTGGGTTCTACTATTAGGAGAGATGAATTTCCTAAAAAATGAAGCAAAGATAAAAGTAAAACATCCCATCACCAATATCTCCACACAAAAGAGAAATATTTTGCACATCTTTCCCCAGAGTCTCTGAGATAATATTGGAAAACCAATGAGCAATGCAAGCACCAGTATTCTGCTCACATCCTAATCAGTCCTTCTTCTGAGTAGCTTCTCAGGGCTCCCAGAGCCTATGCCCAATTCTGGTGTAGCAGGCTTCTTTCTATCCTAAAGGAGTTGAAAAGAAACTCTGAGATTTTTTACAGAGTTTGGTTAGAGCTAGTTCTTCACCCAGCTGCACATCATTTTCACTGGGAGGGTAGAGGAAGTTAGGGAGTCTTTAAAAACTAATTAAGTTTAAGTCACACATCATGAACCAAATCATGAAGATTGGTCTCAGACATCTCCAGATTTTTAAAAATTCTCCAGGTGATTCTAACATTCAGTCAAGTTTGAGAACCACTGAGTTGAGTTAAAGGTAATGAAGTCACTCGACAAAACAGGAATAGAAATCAGAGTTCCTTAGGCTGTTGACAAATGTACACATAGCACAAATTCATTTCACACAACTCGACCATTCTCTTGTTGCAGATTGTTTTCCAGAAGATCAGTTCTTCTGATATCAGTCGTTTTCCCTACCTCACGCTCTTTTCATTGATTCTGCCTCCTAGCAAAAATCTTGATATGGTCAATTCTACTTAAATTCAACCATTTGTCATTTCAAGTTATACATAAGCCATAAGCTGTGGATTGAGGTCACTTACTTTTCTTTGGTTAGGGACTGCATCTCCAAGGAAAGACATGCAGAAAATAGAGCATCAGGACCCAAGCTGACCTGTCCTAAGATTCTCTCAGGTGCAAAACTGTCCTTTCGTGGACTTCAGTTGTAAACCTCCCCTAGCCTCACTAAAATATTCTGAGCTGTTACCTGCAATCTTGTGACCCTCCACTTTTGCATGATGACATCCTTGGTACAATGGTGAGCAGACTCCTCTTGCTTCCCTATTTCCCTTGGTCTCCTCTTCCTCCTGTTCCTCTGCCCCTCCACTCCCCTCCAGTCCTTCTCTTTTACTGAGTGCTAGGAGGCCTGGGTAAAGTTTAGCTATTATTTTGGATAAACTGACACCTCTATCTTCAAGGCCTCTTACCCTATCATTCATACCTTTACCTTTGTTTCCTGGAACAAACATGCAAGATGATTCCTGGCCAGAGTTCCAGATGGGAAGAGGCTACAACTCCATCCTACTGTACTTCACGTTAGCATGCGGGACTTATCCTGAGGTTTGTTGCCTCCCTTGGCTTCACTTAAAGGGAAAGTCATGGGCTTTCTCTGCACTTGGATCTTCAGAAGTTGGTACAGCCTCTTCCCCCAGAATTTGGCCAAAGTTAGGAGAGTGCAGAGTCACTGCCCTCCTTCATCTCACTGAATGCTTCTCCTTCAACTTTTCCTCCTCTCCCCAGTTGGAATGATTCTGTCTAGCGTGGTAGGAAAGTGGAAGAATTTGCCTCAAAATAGCTTTACCAAAACAGGCCTGGGTATCATTGAGATCAGCTTTTTAAATTTAAAAAAACAAGAATGACATTAAATTGAAGAGAGGTGGGTGGAGAATCTTGCAATAATTAATGTCAAAAATTGTATTTATTGTATGAATTATTTACTTATTTATTTATATTGTGCCGCTGGGCAGCAAACTCAGGGCCTTGGGCATGCTAGGTAAAAGTTGTTTTACCAATTAGCTACATCCCCAGCCCAAATTAATTTTCCTATCACCTATGAGTATTTTATAGGATTATTACCCGGTACAATATTTACACAGCTTGAGTTATCTCTTACTGAGTTCTAATTGTTCTTATCTTTTAGAGCACAATGCCAGGAAGTTAAAAGCTACTCTTTGTGATAATCTGCTGAAACTGACCAAATCCAATGTGGCCACCTCCATGACCTCTAACAGACCAAAACCCATTTTAATTCCATTTGCATGCTAAATGACACATGTCAGCCCTATGACAGTTTATAATCACCAAGGCAGAAACTAGGAAGAACCATGTAAGGAAATAAAACAGGTGATGCCTGTACTGCTAGAAAACTGCCACCATTTCTTGAAAACCAAATGAATATTCCTTCCCCTCTTTTCTGCTGCATATTATCTGTGACTGTACAAACCCCAGCGGGTTGAGAAACTGAATTGTGAACTAAGTTCTCACTTCACCATTTGTTGGCCATTGAATAAAGCTGGTGCTATTCACACTGAGCTTGAGTTTTATCAGTTGGCTTTGCAAAACCAAACAGGGAAAGGATACTTCCTTGGGGGTCTCTTATTTATACAAGGGGTCAGAATTTTTTTTGAAAACATTATTATCCTAGGTAATAAAACTAGACTCAATCATCTAGTATCAGGAGTGTTTTCCAGCAACAGGTGATTTGAAAAAGGGTTCTTTTATGCCTTTTACTCACAAAATTCAATGATATGTTTCCTCATTTTCTCAAAACAAGTTATGGACCTCCTTCATTAGAATTTTCTATAATGCTTGTAAAAAAAAAAAAAAGGCATTTCTGGATCCCATAGCAGAAATGTAGAATCAGATGCACAAAGAAGCAAGACAAGCTTTTATATTTTTGCAAATGCATCAGGTGATTATCTTGCACACTAAAATGTGAGAACCAGTGCCGAGCCTCCTATTTAGCTGAGATCTGTCTACAGTTTGTACGGCTAGCACTCAGCTTTAAAACGCTGAGTAGTCATTGAAATAGATAGCCTCTTTTTTTCTGAAAAAGTTGTAATAATTTACTAAATAGGAAGTTACAATATTTACTTGTTTGTTATTGCTTGAAGACTTGGTATTTCCATCTAACATATTACTCTATTCCTATAAGTAGAATTGAGTTACTCTATTCCTATAAGGAGAAGTAAATAATCAACAGGACAATAAAAGCTAAACTCACTAAACCACTGATAATTTCTAGGACTGTGTTAGGAATTTTATCATGCATGATTTTGCACAAGAACCCTGTACTATATATTATATTACTTCTCCAATAAGTGAGAAAATTAGAATTTATATAATTAAGTGTATGATTAATACCACACCATTCATTTAATGATTGAAGTTATTCTAGTTCAGTTTCAATGCCTTTTTACATCCTCTGTTTATAGCATCTGGAGAATCAGACTGTTGTGTTCTGAGATCAGTCTCAGGTAAGACAGAGGAAGAAAGGGAAGGAGGAAGAGGTGAATGAATAAAAGAAAGGAAAATCTAAAAATTTTACAGAATCTATGTGTATTAGGTTCCAGAATACAGTAAAATTTAAAACTGTTAGGCAGCTGAATGTCCTTCCTTTGACGCCCACCTTATCACTAGAACATGACTTTACTTGCTTGTTATGGTCACAAATATCTATTTTATGTTTAGAAATTCTTGTCCATCAGGACGAAGCTGCCCTGGAATAATAGGTTAAGAAAGACATAAAAAACTTCTCAAAACATATGGCCCAAGGATGAGAATTGGCATGTTGTGTTCAGTCACTGAATTTCAATGTGACAGGGTAGGTTTTGCTTTTAGTTTATTTTCAAAAGAAAAAATCCATTTCTGTTACAAAACAGAATAACTTTAAAGTGCATGCTTTTTTTCTGTGAAATACAGTTCATACATAAATCAATTGGAAAAGAAAGGTAGCAAGGTGGTAAATTGTATTTAAAAATAGGTCAAGCTCCCTGGGCCTTGCTAGGGCAATTATATGAGCATGTTCGAATGCCATTGTTCATAAACTTGGTGTTTCTCATGTGTTGATGGAATTCATCATATATTATTTGATCTATTCAAGAAGAAACTCTGGTAGACTTTCTTTTGCATGCTAAATCCACACTGAAATTTCACCTGAAAAATCATATGCCTATCAGTCATTTCTGTAACTCCATATTTGTCTTCATGCTTGGCCAAGACAGAACCTGTGATATTAATCACGGTTCCTGTGTAAGATACTACAAACCACAACTCCATAAGACTATATCTTTTTCCTATTAACTACTTTAGTTCAGGATAAGAAAAGTACATGCGGTAATTGGATAAAATGATTGATTTTTTTTCTTCAATTCAAGTAACAGAATTAATATATACGCATTAAAGTTTCCCATTCAGAGCTAGGGAATAAACAATATTATTAACCCACAAAATGTTTTCAAAGCATATTTTGCAATTGGATTTAGAGCTATTTCTAAAACCCACAAGAAAATTATTTTAATATTTTATAGCCACACTATTTAGACCCAGAATTCGTTCAAACATCAGAACTCCCATACATGCCCATATAATTATGGTTTGAAATATTGATATGACTAAATCATCTCACTACCCTATTAATTTACTATGTCTAAGATCTTTGCTGTAAGACATAGACTTTTGCAAATATAAACTGAACCTCTACTTCAGAGTCCATGCTGTCCTGTCTTGTCTCAATGAGGAACCAGCAAATGAATGTTAAATGTACAAAATGCAGACTGTATTTCAGTTTTCTTTGGTGTCTCATGTATTTTCGATCAGCATATCCATTAAGCACTCTCAAACAACTTCATTAACTCTCTCTCACCTTCCAGAAGCTTCTCATCACCTGCCTTGCCAAATTCATTTTCATATCTGAGTCCTGTACTCTGCAATTGGAGCCAAATGTGTTTCATTTGTTTCTTAACTAAAATGCACACATTTTCCCATGACTTTTGTCATCTTTGAATATCAGCTTCTTTCTTTCCTTCATCACCTTCCTCGTTCTATATACACTTTAATTTCTCTCCCATGGAGCCCACTGATTAGCTGATGAGGCTTCAGGTCTCCTTGGCTGGGTATCACTTATTCATTCCACAGCTGCCTGGCGCAGAATTACTCTGGATCAGAGCTGTTGTGCACTCAACGAACCACAGACGGTGGACGACTTCGGCAGGCAGTCAACAGCTCACGCCTGCTGTCAAATTAATGCTGCTTGAACAAGTGCCGAGAGCCAAGTATTTCTTCTCTGGTCTTATTGTGGTGTGGATGTAACATCCCTTTTTATTTTTTTCTGTAGGATATTTGAAAAGCTCATGGTAGAATTTCTTAAGTTTGTTTTGTTTTGTTTTGTTCTGTATTATTTTCCGACCAACCTTCCTATCATTTCTAAACTGTGTCCTTTAGACTCAAAGCCCTTTTAAAGATCTGCACAAAGCAGAGCCCCAACAGAAGGTTGGGAGGCAGGAAGAGATCTGAGGCAGTCTCCTACCCAGACACCCAGTTTGTTAGATAAGGAAATCGAGGCTCACAGAGGTGCATTTACTGAGCCAAGGGTACCTCTTAATTGTTCCCAGTTCCTATAGGAAGAATAAAAACAAAGGTATGTTTAATAATTGATCTGAGAAAACTTAGGAATCTGCTCACAAAAAAGGGGAGAGGGTTCAAATTTGTATGTGGCCAGCAGAGTTATAGGCTACTAGCTACTAGCTCACATAGCAAAATTCAGCGCATGAGAATGGGAAAAAAAAAAAAAGGAAGATTTAGGAATCAATACTGATGAGTAAGCAGGGGAGATTCCCATGGCTGTTAGGATCTCAGCAGGTCGACATGGGCTGGAGCCATAATACAATGGAATCCTCGGGTTTTTAATAACTACATGGTCCTGAGTTTTCATCTTGGAGCTTGTTTACTTACGTTAAAAAATATATATTATATGAAATATGTAAATTCTCACATTTGCCTATATGTGTGATCTTTCTTTAAAAACATATATATATATTTTAGTTTTAGGTGGACACATATCTTCATTTTACACTATGTGGTGCTAAGGTTCGAACCCAGGGCCTCATACATGCTAGGCGAGCACTCTACCCCTGAGCCACAATCCCAGCCCCTATGTGTGTGATCTTTATACACTGAGAATAAGTGATTCTCTTTTGCAATGGTTTGTTTGTTTTCTAGTAAGCAATATACAGTGCCTATCTTTTCAAATTATGATGTACATCTAAGTCTTATTATTTTTTATAACTGAATACTAATTTATTATTTGGATAACCATAATTTTAAAACAATATGTGAGCAATTCATGACCTTGTTAGCAAAAATATTTTGAACAAAGAAACAATAGTGAAACAATCTTCCTTTCCCCAATCTTCCTCACACTTCCAGGAATAATTCTGCCAAAACTCTGTCTTCATTTATTCCAATCTGCACACATATGACTTTAGATAAAACACTTAGCCGTGTATACAGTATTTACCAGCTTCAGAGTATCTGCTGACATCCTGTCATCAAAACGGAGGAACTAAGCCTAGTTAATCTTCTGTTGCTACCTCTCTTGCTCAATGTACTCCTCATTTCAATGTCACTGTATTTACATTTTCAGTGTGTATAATATTTATATTTCCATGTAAGACTAACTCTCATATTTCATATTTAGGATATGATTAAAACTCTTCAAATAAACCAAAAAATAAACATTTTTATTATGATTTTTCAATTTTATACTCTAACAGTTTATAAGTTTAAGGAAAATTTTTTAAGCATCTGTATCTGGAGAATAGTGTATTTTCTTTCTTAGTTCTTTCACTTCCTTTGGGACACAGTTAACTGCCACTGCTTCTAGTATCTAATGTGGTTCTTTCTCAGGATTATTTTTTTCTTGTTTCCTGAAGCGTGTGCTGAAGTATATTTTTCATATAGAATGATGTAGGAGAAAAATGTTCTATATTCTTACATGTCAAAATTTTTTTTTTTATATTTTGCTCTTAAACTTGTCCAAGAACGTTCCTAGAAATATTATTCTGGGTTCAATTTTTTAAAAAAACATTTTAAAAATATTTCAATATTATATAATATTGAAATATTATATTATGTTCAATCTGTTATCAATCTGGTTCTTAAACCTCTACAAATAACATTTTTTCCTCTCTTTTACTCTCTGAAATTATAGTAAAAATTTGTATGATTGTTTTGTCATGATTAGATTCAGATTTAGTTTTATTTTTGTGTTTACCTAATTTTCTTTTTAAAAATTGTAATGATTAAGTAATCTTGTTTTTTTTTTTCGTAAGCAATATACAGTGCCTATCTTTTCAAATTATGATGTACATCTAAGTCTTATTTTTTTTTTTTTTTTTTTTTTTTTTTTTTTTTTTTTTTTTTTTATTGGTCGTTCATAACATTACATAGTTCTTAATACATCATATTACACGGTTTGATTCAAGTGGATTATGAACTCCCGCTTTTACCCCGTATACAAATTGCTGTATCACATCAGTTACCCTTCCATTGATTGACATATTGCCTTTCTAGTGTCTGATGTATTCTGCTGTCTGTCCTATTGTCTACTATCCCCCCTCCCCTCCCCTCCCCTTTTCTCTCTCTACCCCTTCTACTGTAAATCATGTCTTCCATTTGTATTCTCTTGACTTACCCCTCCTTACCTCTTATATGACATTTTGTATAACCCTGAGGATCGCCTTCCATTTCCATGCAATTTCCCTTCTCACTCCCTTTCCCTCCCACCTCTCATCCCTGTTTACTGTAAATATTCTTCTCAAGCTCTTCGTCCCTACCCTGTCCTTGTTTACACCCCTTATATCAAAGGAGTCATTTGGTATTTGTTTTTTAAAGATTGACTAGCTTCACTTAGCATAATCTGCTCTAATGCCATCCATTTCCCTCCAAATTCTATAATTTTGTCATTTTTTAATGCAGAGTAATACTCCATAGTGTATAAATGCCACATTTTTTTTATCCATTCATCTATTGAAGGGCATCTAGGCTGGTTCCACAGTCTTGCTATCGTGAATTGAGCTGCTATGAACATCGATGTAGCAGTGTCCCTGTAGCATGCTCTTGTTAGGGCTTTAGGGAATAGACCGAGAAGGGGAATAGCTGGGTCAAATGGTGGTTCCATTCCCAGCTTTCCGAGAAATCTCCATACTGCTTTCCAAATTGGCTGCACCAATTTGCAGTCCCACCAGCAATGAACAAGAGTGCCCTTTTCCCCGCATCCTCTCCAGCACTTATTGTTGTTTGACTTCCTAAAGGCTGCCAGTCTTACTGGAGTGAGATGGTATCTTAGGGTAGTTTTGATTTGCATTTCTCTGACTGCTAGCGATGGTGAGCATTTTTTCATGTACTTGTTGATTGATTGTATGTCCTCCTCTGAGAAGTGTCTGTTCAGGTCCTTGGCCCATTTATTGATTGGGTTATTTGTTATCTTATTGTCTAATTTTTTGAGTTCTTTGTATATTCTGGTTATTAGGGCTCT